>NW_004443980.1:8179025-8185226 GCF_000243295.1 Trichechus manatus latirostris
TGCTCATAGGTAGATGAATTTATGTCTGGATTCCCAGTTCTATTCTACTGGTCTATGTATCTGTTGTTGTACCAGTACCAGGCTGTTTTGACTACTGTGGCAGTATAATAGGTTCTAAAATCAGGTAGTGTGAGGCCTCCCACTTTGTTCTTCTTCTTGAGTAATGCTTTAATTATCTGGGGCCTCTTCCCTTTCCATATGAAGTTGGTGATTTATTTCTCCATCTTATTAAAAAATGCCATTGGAATTTGGATCGAGATTGCATTGTATCTGTAGATCGCTTTGGGTGAAATCAATATTTTCACAATGTTGAGTCTTCCTATCCATGAGCAAGGTATATTTTTCCACTTATGCAGGTCTGTTTTGGTTTCTTGCAGGAGTGTCTTATAGTTTTCATTGTATAGATCTTTTATGTCTCTGGTTAGATTTATTCCTACTGGTTAGATTTATCTTCTTGGGGGTTATTGTAAATGGTATTGATTTGCTGATTTCCTCTTTAAAGTTCTCTTTGTTGGTGTAGAGGAATCCAACTGATTTTTGTATGTTTAGCTTGTATCCTGATACTTTCCTGAAATCTTCTATTAGTTCCCGTAGTTTTCTTGAGGATTCTTTGGGGTTTTCTGTGTATAAGATCATATGTGCAAATATACTTTTACTTCTTCCTTACTAATTTGGATGCCCTTTATTTCTCTTTCTAGCCTAATTGCTCTGGCGAGGACCTCCAGCACAATGTTGAATAAGAATGGTGATAAAGGGCATCCTTGTCTGGTTCCCGTTCTTAAGGTGAATGCTTTCAAACTCTCTTCATTTAGGCTGATGTTGGCTGTTGGCTTTGTATAAATGCCCTTAATTATATTGAGGAATTTCCCTTCTATTCCTGTTTTGCTGAGAGTTTTTATCATGAATGGGTGTTGGACTTTTTCAAATGCCTTTTCTGTGTTGATTGAGATGATCATGAGATTCTTTTGTTTTATTCATGTGGTGGATTACATTGATTGATTTTCTAATGTTGAATCATCCTTGCATACCTGGGTATGAATCCCACTTGGTCATGGTGTAGTATTTTTTTGATCTGATGCTGAATTCTATTGGCTAGAATTTTGTTGAGAATTTTTGCATTTATATTCATGAAAGATATTGGTCTGTAATTTTCTTTTCTTGTTGTATCTTCGCCTGGTTTTGGTATCAAGGTAATGCTGGCTTCAGAAGAAGGAATTTGGAAGTATCCCTTCCTTTTCTATGTTCTGAAATAGTTTGAGTAGTACTAGTGCAAGCTTTTCTCTGAATGTGTGGTAGAATTCTCCAGTGAAGCCATCTGGGCAAAGGCACTTTTTTGTTGTTGGAAGGTTTTTTTTTTTTTTTTTTTTTTTTTTTAATTTTTTTTCACCTTTTCAGTCTCTTCTCTTGTTAGGGGTCTGTTAAGATTTTCAACCTCAGTTTGTGTTAGTTTAGGTAGGTAGTGTGTTTCTAGAAATTTGTCCATTTCCTCTACGTTTTCAAAAATTGTTGGAGTATAATTTTTTGTAGTACTCTGTTATGATCCTTTTTATTTCAGTTGGGTCTGTTTTAATGTCCCCCTTTTCATTTCTTATTTGGGTTATTTGCGTCCTTTCTTGTTTTTCTTTTGCCAGTTTGGCCAGTGGTTTGTCGATTTGGGGATCATTTCAAAGAACCAACTTTTAATTTTGTTGATTTTTTCTATTGGTTTTCTGTTCTCTATTACATTTATTTCTGCTCTGATCTTTATTATTTCCTTTCTCCTGGTGGCTGTGGGCTTCTTTTGATGTTATCTTTCTATTTGTTAGAGTTGTATAGCTAACATTTTGATTTTGATATGTTTGATATTGATTTTGAATGTTTCTTCTTTTTGGATGTGTGCATCTACTGCTATAAATTTGACCTCTGAGCACTGCCTTTGCTGTGTCCCAGAGGTTTTGGTATGATGTGTTTTAATTCTTATTTGAGTCTAGGAATTTTTTTATTTCATCTTTGATTTCTTCTATTACCCACGGTTTTTAAGCAAGGTGTTATTCAGTTTCCATGTATTTGGTTTTTTTTCCTTGCTCTTCCTATTATTAATTTCTACTTTTATGGCATTGTGATCAGAGAAGATGCTTTGTATTATCTCAGTGTTTTGGATTTTGTTGAGGGTTGTTTTATGGCACCTGAAATCAATTTTAATAACTTACACACATTCAACTTTTAAAAGAAATCTGCAGCAAAAAGATGAAGGCAGATGGAAATCTCAACAGTTGTGTTCTTTAACACACCACTGGCTAACAAGCTCTCTTGAGCATAACCAATGGCCTATTTGAGAGTAATATAGTTCAAGCACATGGATTATCAAGGAAGTGACTCTCAGTTTGCACATCCGTGACACAGCAATAACAATAATGTTGTTAAAAAGATTGAATGGAGCAGCCAACATGACCCTATAGACAGAAGCACCATGCTGTCCCTCTACAGCAAAGACATGAAAAACTAAGTAAAACAGGTACAAGCATCCATCCTGAAACCCTAAACTTCAAATGAAGGGATAAAGAACTTGATCAAGTATCAAATGGAATAAGAAACTGACAGAGAATAGACAACAAGGAGAGCTACGAGGTCGAGGTCCCCTACTAGCTAACTCAGCACGGATTTGCCATCTTGGACCTCAGCCACCAAGAACGGCAGACAGGGAGTACGAGAAGGCAAATTCACAGAATTCCCAATAGAAGACACAGCACCGGGTAACCAGAGATACATGCTTTCCCACCCCACCCCCCACCTGTCTTCTATCTATGCAGTCTCTGATGCTTTCCAAAGGGCCACAGTCCCTCGGCTGAAGAGAGACCAGCTCATTGTCACCCAGGTCCACTCCACCCCCACTAGCCGGCTCCTTTAGCATCATTTTGTTGTTGTTGTTCTTTTTGGCTGTTTTTGTTTTTTTCTCTCTCTCTCCCTTCCTTTCCTTTCTCCCATCCAGCTAGCCTCGTATGCCATCCCTAACCCTTCTTGACAGGCTGTGCCACACCACTCAGCTAGACAGCCACTGGTACACAGTCTCCCCAGGTCCCCCCCCCCCACCGGCAGGCTCCTTCAGTGCCATTTTTTAAATTTCTTCTCTCTCTCTCCCTTCCTTCTTTCCTTTCTCCCACCCAGCTAGCCCTGTGTGCCATCCCTGCCCCTTCTTAATGGGCTGTGCCCCTTCTTGACTGGTCCTGCCACCTGGATAAGGTGTTGAGAAGTATCATGCCCACAGATGAGCAAACAACAAAGCATGTCCAAGCCCACCTGCCCATACATAACCAAATACAAAAAAGCAGGATGAAACAAACAAATCTTTGTATGTGACTTTTCATTTTTCTCGAGTTGCTCTCAGGATTCTTTCTTTGATTTGGTTTTAGTGAGATTACAATATGTCTTGGTGATTTTCTTTTAGGATCTATCCTATATGGGGTTAGTTGAGCTTCTTGGATGGTCAGCTTTTCATCTTTCATGATATTAGGGAAGTTTTCTGTTAGTAAATCTTCAATGATCCTCTCCGTGTTTTCCATTTTCTCCCACTTTCCTGGAACTTCGATCACAGGCAAATTTTTGCTTCTGATTGTATCTTACATAGTTCTCAGGGTTTCTTCATTTTTCTTCATTCTTCTTCATTCTTTTCTCTGATTTTTCCTCATACAAAGTGGTAGCCAAGATTTGTCTTCAATTTCACTTATCCTGTCTTCCATTGTTTCAAATTTGCTCCTAAGACCTCCTATTGCACTGTCCATTTCTGAAATCTTGTTGTTTAACTTTTGGATTTATAATTGCTGTTTTTGTATAATTCATAGTTTTTTGTTTATTTTGACATTTTGTTTCTGTAGTATTTTCCTGAATTCTTCCATTGCTTTGTCTGTGTTTTCCCTGATGTTGTCAGTATTTTCAATGATTTTGTCTATTTTTTCCTTATTTTGTATGTGCTTTCCTTCTTCTCTTGGAGGGCCCTGAATAGTAGAATTTTGAATTCCCTATCAGGTAGTTCCAGTGCCTTTTCTTCTACTGGAAGGTTATTTGATATTGCTTTCTGAAGCCATCCTGTCCTGTTTTTTTAATATGTTTTGATATGGTCTGCTGCCTTTGATACATTCATAAATTATTTTCTTCATTTATTGATTGTAGATTTGTTTGTTTCATCCTGCTTTTTTGTTATTTGGTTCTGTCTGAGTGGGGGGGCTGGGCATGCTTTGTTTCTTGCTTGTCTGTGGGCATGATACTTCTCACCACCTTGACCAGGCCAGCAGAGCCAGTCGCTCAGCTATGGTGCAGCAGGGAAGGTCCAGTTGCGGGGTGGGGAAAGGGAAGGATGTTTTGTTTGTGGCATGTACTGGGGCTGATGGGGTTGGGCCGGGGGGCTCTGCAGGGTGGGGTCCAGTGGTCCACTCCACTGCAACCCTGGGGTGCTCTGCTCAGCACATGGTGCAGGTAAGCAGGATTGAAGGGAGAGGATGTGATGAGTGGAGCTAAGTGGGTGAGAGAAAGAAGAGGGAGAAACAGAAGAAAAAAAAAAAAAAAAAAGGAGAATAGAAAAAATAAAATGGTGGTGTGGTAGGATTAAACAGGTAGGGGTCTGGTTGACCTGGTGAGGCCATGTGCCAGTGGCTATCTAGCCAAGCAGTGTGGCTCAGCCTGTCAAGAAATGGTGTGGGCAGTGCAGGGGGCTAGTTGGGAAGGAGAAAGAAAGAAAGAAGGGAAAGAGAGAGAAGAACCAACAACCAAAAAAACCAAAAATAACAACAACAATAAAAGCAAAAACAACAACAAAAATAAATATCGTGCTGGGGGAACCAGCCACTGGGGGTGGGGCAGACTTGGGGTGGTGGTGAGCTTATGTCTGTCTTGCCAGGAAGCATAGCATGGCCCGTCAGAAAGGCGTAAAGGCAGCACGGGGCCTAGATGGCAGGCAGAAAGAAAAGGGTGAATGGGAAAGACAAAGAAAAATAAAAAATATGGCCCTGAGGGAGCTGACCTGTAGGGGTGGCACAGACCAGGGGAGGCTGTGTGCCAAAGGCTTTCTAGCCGAGTGGTACAGCACAGCCCATTGTGGAGGGGGGGGCAGGGGCAGTGCATGGGGCTAGGTGGGTGGGAGAAAGGATAAGAAGGGAGAGAGAAGAAACAACAACAACAAAAAAGAAAAAAACAAAAACAAACAAAAATGACTCTGAAGGAGGCTGCCAGTGGGGGCAGTGCAGACCCGGGGAGGCTGTGTGCTGGTGGCTCTCTAGCTGAGTGGTGTGGCACAGCCCATCAAGAAGGGGCAGGGATGGCACACAGGGCTAGCTGAGCAGGAGAAAGGAAAGAAGGAAGGGAGTTAGAAGAAACCCAAAAGAAAAAAAATGGCACTGAGGAAGCCAGTCGGTGGGGTGTCGCGGACCTGGGGAGGCCGTGTACCATTGGCTCTCTAGCTGAGTGGTGTGGCACAACCCATCAAGAAGGGGTGGGGACAGCACATGGTGCTAGCTGGGCTGGAGAAAGGAAAGGAAGGAAGGGAGAGAGAGAGAAGAAATTGAAAAAAAAAAAAGGCGCTAAAGGAGTCTGCCTGTGGGGGCGGCATGGAGGCCCTAATAGGCCATAAATAGCATAGAAACCATAACTAACAAACACCAGAAGATAAGCTAGATAACTTGGATCTTCTAAAGATTAAACACTTATGCTGATCAAAAGACTTCACCCAAAGAGTAAAAGAACCTACAGACTGGGAAAAAAATTTTGGCTGTAGCAAATCTGACAAAGATCTAATCTCTAAAATCTATATGGAAATCAGACACCTCTACAACAAAAAGACAAATAATCCAATTAAAAAATGGGCAAAGGATATGAACAGACACTTCACCAATGAAGACATTCAGGCAGCTAACAGACACATGAGGAAATGCTCGTGATCACTAGCGATTAGAGAAATACAAATCAAAACTACAGTGAAATACCATCTCAACCTGACATTACTAGCACGAATCAAAAAATCAGAAAATAACAAATGTTGAAGAGGCTGTGGGGAGTTTGGAACTCTTATGCACTGCTGGTGGGAATGTAAAATGGTACAACCATTTTGGAAAACGGTATGGTGCTTCCTTAAAAAGCTGTAAGTAGAAATACCATATGATCCAGCAATCCCACTCCTAGGAATATATCCTAGAGAAATAAGAGCTGTCACATAAATAGAAATATGCACACCCA
>NW_004443980.1:8185617-8207146 GCF_000243295.1 Trichechus manatus latirostris
AAGACAGTACACAATACTGGGGAAGTCAGCACAACTTGACCAAGGCAAGGTCATGGAAGCTTCCCAGACAGATCCAAACTCCCTGAGGGACTGAATTACTGGGCGAGGGCTGGGGACGATGGCTCGGGGGACATCTAGCTCAATCGGCATAACATAGTTTATAAAGAAAATGTTCTACATCCTACTTTGGTGAGTAGCATCTGGGGTCTTAACAGCTTTCGAGCAGCCATCTAAAATACTCCACTGGTCCCACCCCTTCTGGAGCAAGGGAGAATAAAGAAAACCAAAGACACAAGGGAAAGATTAGTCCAAAGGACTAATGGACCACAACTACCACAGCCTCCACTAGACTGAGTCCAGCACAACTAGATGGTGTCTGGCTACCACCACCAAATGTTCTGACAGGGATCACAATAGAGGGGCCTAGATAAAGCTGGAGAAAAATGTAGAACAAAATTCTAACAAAAATAGACCAGACTTACTGGTCTGACAGTGACTGGAGAAACTCTGAGAGTATGGCCCCCGTACTTTTAACTCAGTACTGACGTCACTCCTGAGGTTCACTCTTCAACCACAGATTAGACAGGCCCGTAAAACAAAAGGAGACTAAATGGACATACTAGCCCAGGGCCAAGGAAAGAAGGTAGGAGAGGACAGGAAAGCTGGTACTGGGGAAGCAAAATCGAGAAGGTGAGAATGTTGACATGTTGTGAGGGTGGCAAACAATGTCACAAAACAATGTATTAATTATTTAATTTGCTCTGTAAACCCTCATCTAAAATACAATAGAAAATAATAAAGTACAAAAAAAAAAAATGAACTTCAGACCCTTAGATTATCTCTCTTTTTGGTCTAAAAATAATTATGAAGCAATAAAGCTGTCACAGAAAAGTAAAAGTTGAGGTAAATGATCTTCCATTATTTACGTTTATTTTATCTTGCTTTCCTGTTTATAAATCACAGGGGTTTACATGTCCATGCAGAGGTCAGTGGCCAAATGAAAGTGGCCCTTAAAGTGCTGTATGTAGTACAGTCGCTTGAAAGTTAGAGATTGTGCGTGGCAATTGCACCGCAAACCAAATGGCTGTTCTGTGTTTCAAAACTATTTGGTAGGTATTATGCATTGTAAAATAGACTATTATTTGGTATAAATACGTATTCCTCATATTTTGATTTAGAAGAAACAGGTTTTAACCATCTGAGAGTTTATAGTGAAAGGTTAATTGTCTTTCTATTTGCTTTCTCTAATCTGAATTTACTAATCGGAGCCCTGGTGGTACAGTGGTTAAAAGCTCAGCTGCTAACCAAAAGGTGGGCAATTCCAATCCACCAGCTGCTCCTTGGAAAGTCTATGGGGCAGTTCTACTCTGTCCTAAAGGGTCACTACGAGTCGGAATCCATTTGATGGCAATGGATATAATCTGAGTTCACTGATTTTGTTAGTATAATTGCTACTCCACCATAACTTGACTGCTTATAATCTAAAAGTAGAGTAAGGAAAATGATGGGGTGGATTCTCAATACTGGATTTCAAGACTTAATATAAAGCTATAGTAGTCAAGGCAATGTGGTTTTGAAGAAAGCATAGACATACAGAGCAATGGAACAAAATAGAGAGTCAAAAATAGATGCACACTTACAGAATCAATTGATTTTTTTGACAGCGTACAAATGCATTTCACTAGAGAAAGGATAGTCTTTCCAACAAACGTGCTGGAACAATTGGATATCCATGTACAAAATAATGAACCTCACTCTGTATACAAATATTAACTCAAAATGGATCATAGACTTAAATGTAAAACCTATGAACTAGACAGGTGGTGGTTATAATATCCCCTGGGTCTCAGGAATACCAACTACTCCTAAGTTTCCCTAAGTGCAAGGGACCTAGTGTTCTGAGACAACTCCATAAACAGCTGGCTACCCAGTCTCAGTTTTCCTAACAAGGCCATTCCCTCACACTTATCCTAAAAGGTGGAGTCCCTGGGTGGCACAAATGGTTGAGCTCTCAACTACTAACTGAAAGGTTGGCAGTTCAAATCCACCCAGAGGTGCCTCAGAAGACAGGCCTGGTGATCCGCTTCTGAGAGGTCGCAGCCTTGAAAACACTATAGAGCAGTTCTACTCTGCACACATGGGTCGCTGTCAGTTGGAATCAACTCGAAGGTGACTATTTGTTGTTGTTGTTTACCCTAAAAGGGAGTCTACAGAAGGGAAAAGTTCCTCCACTAAAACGGAACAGTGGCCCTGGCCTTGATGGAGAGACTGGTGGACCACGTTCATCTCTGCCTTAATGCTGTCAGTTTCCCCTTTCCTCAATGCCGTGTGACATTGTAGAATTTCTCCTGACCCCGTGTGTGGCCAGTGGCAGCACAGAAGGGAGCCTCCTGACACGAGAGCCGTCATCGCAGCAAGTCTAATGGAAACTACATTTAGCTAAGATAAATCCACACAGGCAATTATTTAGTAAACAACCTCATCGACAAATCTTTTAAAGGATATTATTGGGTGTGCGAATAAAATGATAATGGAAGGGGTTCTTGGAGAGAAAAAAATTGAGAATCACCAAGCTAATTCAACCCACTTGAGGTAATACAATATTTATGGTGATGTTAATTTGTATTCTCTGTTCCTTGGATTTTTACTCTCTATTTTGATTCTGGAAGATGGCTGGGTCTTGGCGTTCTCTTGCATCAAGGCAGAAAGCAGAGGTAACCTCGCCATCACTGCCTTCCTTGATTTTGTTTTTACAAACGGAAAACGAGGAGCCCTTGTAGGGCAGCGCTTAAGCGCTCAGCTGCTAATCGAAACGTTGGAGGTGCGAACCCACCCGCTGCGATCCCACCTGCCTCCAACTCGCCAGCTGCTGCTTGGGATAAAAAACCTGGCAGTCTGCTTCCATAAAGATTACAGCTGCTCTGGGGCAGTTCTACTCTGTCCTACAGGGTCGCTAAGAGTCAGAATCAACTTGACTGCACCCAACCAGGGAAAATGCTTGATCTTCTTAGAGAGGAGTGAATGCTTTTAAGGAGGGGAATGGTGGAAGCTGCGATAAGAGAGTGGGGAGGGGGCTTCTCCCAAGTCTGGAAAGTGGACAGGTTTGAAGTATTGGGGAATCGAATCTTTGCAGACCCCTAGGGGGTGAGTAAGAGTCTGCAGGTGGTACAAACACTTAACACGCTCAGCTGCTAACCCAAAATGCTGGAAATTTGAGTCCACCCAGAGGTTCCTTGGAAGAAAGGCCTGGTGATCTACTTCCAACAAATCAGCCATTGAAAACCCTATGGAGCACAGCTCTACTCTGACACACATAGGGCCACCGTGAGTCAGAGTCGACTTTATGGCAACTGGAAAGTGGGTAAGCAGGTCTTAGAAGGGAATGTTGAATGGCACACTAAGGGCGGGTCTCTACACTGAGGCTGTGTTACCCGGCCAATGCCCTGGGTCCCAGTTTGGCAAAGAAGGATCAGAGCGACCTTCAAGGGACTTCAACAAAGAGCCTAGCACTGGCCCTGCTGATGGACTTGAGAGACAGGGCCTTTTCTCAAATGTCCATAGCGGAGGGAGAAGCCTATCAATCAGACTAAGACTAAATTTCCTGCCTCCCTGCTGGGGTCAGGGCAGAGTTAGCTTGGCTTTAGAAAAATAAAAGAATGTAACAGTATCTAGTACACCCAAGTTTGTGGATGAAGTTCATACCTGCTGCTTCTTCATGCTACACATGATCAAACTAAGCTTCTCGAGCAGAGATGGTATGATTTCTTGGCAGTCACACCATGATTTATGGGCAGAGCCTGTGGGTTTTTTCCTGCGGGACGCTGCCTCTCTTATTGTATCTGCTTAGAGATTAGCTGGCTAAGAGAAAACAGATTCAATCCTAAAGTCGTGTAATAATAGTAATAATAATGACAGCAACAACAATAAATACAATGCCAGCATGCCACAGGCTTTACTTTTATCATTTAATTTAACCACCTAAAAAAGAAGTAATGGAGGCAGTGATGGTTCCCTGGTAGAATTCTCGCCTTCCATGCAGGAGCCCCGGGTTCGATTCCTGCCCAGTGCACCTCATGCGCAGCCACCACTCTGCCAATGGGGACTTACGAGTCACTATGATGCTGGACAGGTTTCAGTGGTGCTTTCAGGCTAAGAAGGACTAGGATAAAAGGACTAGTGATCTTTCAAAAATTAGCCAGTGAAAGCCCTATGGATTACAATGGTCCCATCCTCGACTAACCATGGACCAATCATGGGGTTGGCACAGGACTGGCAGGGTTTCGTTTCATTGTGCATGGGGTCACCATGAGCCGGGGGGCTGACTTGATGGCACCTAACAACAACATGGGAGGCACTATTATCTCTGTGTCCCAACAACCGGACCTCAGAGAATTTAACTAGCTTGCCCAAGGCTGCACGTCTAGGAAAGGCTGAATCAGGTTTAAACCAGGCAGCCTGTTTCCAGAGCCTGCACACCTAACCACCGCTCCATTCCCAGGGTACTCACCCACAAAACCGCACTTCCAGAAATAAGGACAAAAGCCTCGTCATCTGTTTTCTATTGGACAAACCTGATTTATTTAGGGCTTTATGTGTTGAGAGTGTACTAATGTGATATCCTATGTTATTAGTCTTTCCGTTAGAGAAAAGTGGAGCTTTGTATCATAGTATACGTTATTCCTAATGTGAAATTCTTCAGGCTAGCAGTGAACTGTATCCATGCCCCAGTCTGCGTGTTTCACCCTATACCTCCAGAATGTTTTCACACAGAGTAGGGAATTAGGCAATTCTGAACCTCCAAGACAGGCTCACAGTTAAGGCACTTTGAAAATGAAACCATATTATTTTATTGTGAGTCAGTTTGGCAAATGCCCTCAAAATCAATATACTCTTTGTCTGGTTTCCAACAGTGTTGCTTTTAGCCAATGGTCACCTATGTGCCTCTAGTCTACATTTGAGTAAGGCATAAAATTGTATTTGAACAAACTGGCTTTGATTTTCTCCTTCTTCCAGAAACCCAATTCCTCACAACCACATCACTGAGCAATTTTACATGGTAGTAATTAAGACCACATTTTCCAAACATGATTTTCTGGTCTCTGATAAGTTGTATGAATGGGGCATTCAGATTCTAAACACGCCATACAACCCTTTTTCACTCCTGGACGCTCATTTTCTACTCTTTGAGGTAAAGGAGGGGAGTGGCATATCTTCGTTCTCTTGGCCTTCCCTGCCTGTGATACTTGGATGCTAGAACGTGTTCTTACTCCTGAGGATAAAGACAAGATTCCTGCTCAATAAAAAAGAAACTAAAGGCTATTTCCCACCACTTATCTATTAGTTGGTTGTACTGTGATGGCTTACGTGTCACTATAATGCCGGGAGCCATGCCACCACTATCTCAAGTACCAGCAGGGTCAACCATGGTGGACAGGTTTCAGTGGCGCTTCCAGACTGAGACTAGTAAGAAAGGTCTGGTTATCTACTTCTGAAAATCAGCCAAAAAAACCCTATGGATCACAACAGAACATTGTCAGATATAGTGCTGGAAGAGGAGCCCCTCAGGTTGGAAGGCCCTCAAAATATGACAACAATATAAGGCAACAATGGACTCAAACGTACTGACAGTCATGAAGTCGGCGCAAGACAGGTGACGTTTTGGCAACTAACAACGAAAGGCAATTTCCTGGGTAAATAGATTCTAGTCCACCCAGAGGTGCCTTGGAAGAAAGGTCTGGCAATCTGGTAAAACCTATCCTGTGAAAGGCATGAGCTGCCCCCAGGAGGAGGAGCAGGCCCCCTCACACCACGCTGTGAACTTGCAGCCCTGGGTGCAGAGAAGAAACATGGGCATGTTTTCTCTGCCAGGGATCCCCTTCTCCCACTGTAGTTGGTGGAGTCAGAAATGACTACTCAGAAAGAACTTCGCACTGATCAGACAGGAGCCTCAGCAGGCAGTGAGTTTGTGTTAATGGCAGAGGAACAACTCAGAAAAGGAGGGTGAGAATGGCTGCACAACATGAAGAATGTAATCAGTGTCACTGCATCGTACATGCAGAAATGGTTGAATTGGTGTATGATCTGCTGTGTATTTTCTCAATGACAACAAAATAAAATAAAAATAAAAAGAACTTTGTATTGAAACGGAAATGGTCAACTTGATGTTGAAGTTAGAAAGGCTCTTACAGACTGTCGCTTCAGAGATGGTAAACTGAAGTTCAGGAGGTGAAGCGACTTATCAAAAAATGCGCCGCTAGTTAGAGGCCCAGAAACCCGCTGCTGTGGTGTCGGCTCCAGCTCATAGCGACCTCGTGTGTGTCAGAGTACAACCAGGCTCCACAGGGTTTTCAGTGGTTGTTCTTTGCAAGCAGATTGCCAGGCCTTTCTTCCAAGGCAACTGTGGGTAGACTAGAATCTCCAGCCATTCCTTTAGCAGCATAAACTGTTTGTGCCACCCAGGGACTTTAGTTAGAGGCCCAGCCAGGACTAAACCATAAGCCCTTTATGCCTGCCAGGCCCCTGATGTTCCCATAACAGCTTTACTACCCCAGTGCCTTGCCAGAGGAGACACATGATTTAAGGAAGACTGAGGGCCCTTCACCAGCAGTCCCCCAACCCGAAGAAGCTTCCCTAGAGCAGTAAGCACACGGCATTGTTTTTTTTTGTGTGTGGCTGCCTGGCTCCCCCAAGCCCCCACCCCAGCCCCAGACTCTAAGCTCCTTGAGAGCAAGAGCTCTGTCTTTTTATCTTTGTATTTCAACACTAGCAACCTGCCTAGCACACAATAGAACCTCAACAAATATTTGTTAAATGAATGAATAAATACACAAACAAAAGAACAAATCACCTCTCAGCAGGCATAGGTACTCAGCCCATAGGACAAGTGTATCAAAGAGATTGGTCTAAACGTTCCATTATTCCATTCACCAAACCAAAAAACCAAGCCAAACCCATAGCCGTAGAGTCGATTCCAACTCATAGCGACCCTATAGGACAGAGTACAACTGCCCCATAAGGTTTCCAAGGAGTGGTTGGTGGATTCGAACTGCCAACCTTTTTGGTTAGCCCCTGAGCTCTTAACCACTGTGCCACCAGGGCTCCGTTCGATTCCCCAGTCCTTGAATATTGCCGGAAGTAATACTTAATGTACTATTTTGTTTTGTAAACTCAGATTTGGAGCTGGGAAAATAAATCAATATGTACTCACATTTATGCAAAATGGTATGAGGATGATATTTTTCTAATTTTTTTAGAGAACAAGATAAACGTTGAACAGCAAGAATTAGCTTCCTTCAACTGTGTGCTCTATGCCCAGTGAACCTATCTTCCTAAGCACGAAAAGTGAAGTCTGGCTCCCTCTTGTGGCCTTCCGTTTGTTAAACAGAAAAGCAATGAGAAGTTTTGTTGTTCTGGGAAATTTCTATCCACTCAACAGCATTTTGCTCTTCTCTGGAGGAAGGTTACTTTCTTGACACTCTTTGAGCTTCTGATAGTAGCCATGTCTCTCAGCAATGTGAAATCAGAATATTCCACCTACCAAAGATGTAGTCAGGCTGTGTTATGGATTGAATTGTGTCCTCAAAAAATATGTGTTGCAAATCCCAACCCCTATAGTAGTTACAGCGGAGCCTTGGTGGCACAGTGGTTAAGTGCTAGGCTGCTAACCGAAAGGTCAGTGGTTTGAACCCACCAGCCACTCTGCAGGAGAAAGGTGTGGCAGTCTGCTTCCGTTAAGATTATAGCCTTGGAAACCCTATGGGGCAGTTCTACTCTGTCCTATAGGGCCACTATGAGTTGGAATTGACTCGAAGGCAAAGGTACTATACTGTAGTACTTATAATCCCATTTAGGAATGGGTTTTCTTTATAATGTTAATGAGACAGTATTAGTATAGGGTGTGTCATAAATCAATCTCTTTTGAGAAATAAAAGAGATTAGACAAGCAAGCAAGAGCAGAGACGGAGGAAGATAGATGCCAATCCACATGAAGATCACCAGAGAACCAAGGAATAAGGACTTTCCCCCAGAATCAGCAGAGAGAAAGGCTTCCCCTAGAGCCGGAGCCCTGAATTTGGACTTCTAGCCTCCTAAACCGTGAGAAAATAAATTTCTGTTTGTTAAAACCACCCACTTGTGGTATTTCTGTTATAGCAGCAGTAAGAAACTAAGACAGGCTGATTGTAATTTCTGTTAGTAGCCAGGGTGTGTACTTTGAGGTCCTAGAAAATTCCTCTAAAAGAAAGAGAATTTACATAAATGAGATCAGAAATTAAAACTCTTTTACAATTCTACAATGCTGGCAGTTTAAGGCCACGTGGAGTCAAGGACCTTCATGATCTAGCCCCAGCCTTGCTCTCCCATCTCACCTCTCTCACGCCCTCTCCATCCTTGACCACTAGAAGACCAGCTGCTCATCTTTCAAGACTGCTTATATGTCATTCCTTGATAAAACATTTTCTGGGTTAAAAAAACAAAAGTGTTTTTGTTTCCTTGGCGCCTCCACAGCACTCTACACAGTTTTCTATAATAGCTGACAACTTTTATTGTATCTGGGCAGTGATGGTTCAGTGGTAAAATCCTCTCCTCCCGTGCGGGAGAACTGGGTTCAATTTCCAGCCTATGCATCTCATGCGCAGCCACCACCCATCTATCAGTGGAGGCTTACACGTTGCTGTGTTGCAGTACAGGTTTTAGCAGAGCTTCCAGACTAAGATGGACTAGGAAGAAAGGCCTGGTGATCTACTTCTGAAAACAAGCCGATGAAAATGCTATGGTTACAACAGTCCGATCTGCTATCGATCATGGGGCTGGTGCAGGACCTGGCAGAGTTTGTTCCACTGTGTATGGAGTTACCATGTATCGAGGCATACTAGAGCTAACAGCAACAACAACATCTGTTTGTTTCCTTAGCTTTCTTTTATCTTTGTGCTTCCTGAGTGCAAGGTTTGTATCTCGAGGGAAGAAGGTATTTGTCTCCAGTGCTCAGCACGGAAGTGCAATAACTGAATTACTGTGAATTGAAGACCAAGGCAAAAAATCATAATGACAACGAAGAACAGGCAAAAACCAGTAGTTGTTCCCAGGGGCCCCAAGATTCTTCTCCCTTTTGCTCTCACTAACCTGCTGTTGGTACAGAGACTATAATGACAGTGTCACCTCCATGATGTCTGCAGACCCCCTGGACCTATAGTCTGACCTTATGGGATGAAAAGGTACATTTTCCATGGCCCCTCTGTGCATTTTCAAAAGCTTTAAGTTAAACAAACCCTTAATGCAATGATAAGTTAGAAAGCTGAGAGCACAGCCTTATTCCTCTGAAGCAAATATGCGAGGGGGACAGGACTCAATGTGCTGATAAAGTGAGGTGGCAGAGTTTTGGCTTGCCCCAACGTCACACAGCTCCTGAGTGATGCAGCCAGAACTGGAATGGGCCCTGACTCTCAACCTGGGCTTCGTTCATCACGTCGGGCATATTGCCTCTTGGAAGTAGTAGTTCTGCTGCTGAACTGGACATTTTGACTGTGCACACATACAGGAGCGCTGGTGGTGCAGTGGGTAAAGCTCTTGACTGCTAACCGAAAGGTCAGCTGTTCAAACTCACTAACCACTCTATGCGAGAATGACATGGCAGTTTGCTTCCATAAAGATTCCAAAACTCATTGCTTTCCAGTGGATTCCGACTCATAGTGACCCTGTAGGACAGAGTAGAAATGCCCCATAGGGTTTCCAAGGAGCAGATGGTGGATTCAAACTGCCGACCTTTGGTTAGCAGCCAGACTCTTGACCATTGTACCAACAGCCTTGGAAATCCTATGGGGCAGTTCTTCTCTGGCCTATGGGATTGCTGAATTGGAATTGACTTGACAGCAATGGATTTTGGTTTGGTGCACACGTATACATAAACTGATCAGTAAAAGTTAAAATACTGCAGTGAAACCTATAAAAGCTGGAACCTGTATAAGGCAGAAACCTGTCAGAGACAGAAAACTAAAATATTTTCCACTAAAATGAATGATAGAAAATTGTAAGACTGCATCCTGTCAAAGGTGGAGAACTTGCGAGACCTGGAAAAGCAGGGCAGGCCCAGTGAGTTCCGGCTCTCGCAGGTTTCACTGTATTTAGATAACACAAGCAAACCTCATCGTCCACCTTACTCCACCAACTAAGATAAAACTAAACCAAACAAACCCACACAATGAAAACAAGTGAACAAAACACCTAACCACAGTTCCCTAAGACCAGCAAGTATAAGGGGTTTGATGGAGGGATCTGGAATCACTGGGCTGCGTTTGAATCCGTGCTTAGCCAGTTCCCTGTTGTTTGACCCAGCTCTGCCTTACTTTCCTCATACGTAAAGCAGACTAAAAAACTGTGTGTGTTGAGAGAATTAATTTTTTTTTTTTTGCACACAGAGCCTGGCACATTGTTAAGTATTCAATGAATTTTAGCTATTAGTATTATTATTTGAAGAATGATTTCAATGATCCAGATTGGACTGTCTATATTGATGAAATTCACTGCACAATAATTTACTTTTCATTGTATTAGCTGTAATCTTTGATTAGTAATTTCTTTAAAATAAAATTTATCTCACTTACTATGTATATGTACAGTCCCTGGGGGGCGCAAGTGGTTTGCACTTAGCTACTAACCTAAAGGTTGGCAGTTTGAACACACCCAGCGGCACTTTGGAAGAAAGGCCTGGTGATCTCCTGTCATAAAAATTACAGCCAAGAAAACCCTGTGGAGTAGTTCTACTCTGTAACACATGGGGTCACCATGAGTCAGAATTGACTTGACAGCAATGGGAACCGGAATGCTATATACACCAGCAAGACCATCTGATTCTTTTCTCTCTTTTCATTAAAACTTTGGTTTCAAAGTTAAGAAACAGTTTCAATACCAGCCATCTAGGGAAGCCTTTCTGTTCTCTATTGCAAGTCCCATTTGTGAAGTTCATGGGCTCAGGGCAAGTAACTCTTTCAATAACTGGCTGAGACTGTTGTCAAGACAGAAGAAGGAAGCTCTGCCGTTCTGCTTTTCCAGCAGCAGTTTTTGTCTGAATATACCCACAAAGGGAAACCATGTCTCAAGGGCATGGCGTGGCTTTGGTTACTTATATCTCCCCATAAATTGCTTCATCTCTGTGACATCTCATCTCCTTCAATACCAATGCACGATTCAGATACCCCTGGATGGATTAGGGAACTAACAGTGCCTTTTGACCAACTGGCTTGCATACCCAGAAAGAGGCAGTATCAATCCCAGCTTCGTAAGCTCACGGCTTCTGCTTTTCATGGCTGCATTCAGTGGTGTTTCCCCTTTATCTTAACACATTCGCCTTGTCATGTGGCATTGCCTAACCCTTAAGAAATGGTCCCATCAGTGTTTATAATCTTCCCAGAATCTGAAAGGAATGTCTCTCTCCCAGAGGAATGGATTAAATCTTTATCTACAGAAGTCAGATAAGGCATCAGTGGTTCAGTGGTAGAATTCTCGCCTTCCGTGCAGAGACCCAGGTTTGGTTCTAGCCAGTGTACCTCATGCATAGCCACCACCGGCCTGCCAGTGGAGGCTTGTATGTTGCTATGATGCTGAACAGGTTTCAGTAGAGCTTCCAGACTAAGAAGAAAGGCCTGGTGATCTACTTCCCATAATCAGTCAATGAAAGCCCTGTGGATCACAGTGGTACAATCCCCAAATGATCATGGGGATGGTGCAGGACTGAGCGATGATTTCTTTCTTGTGCACGGGGTCACCATGAGTTGGCTTGGTGGCAGCTGACGACAACAGAGGAAGTCAACACATTTGTTGTGAGTCTTTAAACTAAGGGTCTCAGGATCACCTACACTTTTAACAGCATTTGAAAGAAAAACTCAGCTGAAAGTTTCCTGGAAAAAGAATCATTTAAAAACTAAGTTTGGTAGTATCCAATTTGACTGTTACCCATGGCAATCTTCGATTTAGTAAAACAGAAGAATCCCAAAACAAGTGCTCATCAATGTCTAAGCATGGGACGCCTACAATGATGAGCGACAGTGACTCAGTGTTTAGACAGAAATCTGTGCCGATGTTTCCTGGCTTCGCACTTTAGAGTTCTGGGAAAACTACAGATTCACAATCTGGCAGATTTTTTTCTTCTCTTAAAAGAAATCTAAAACACATGTAGTGACTTATTAAATAAGCACATGTCATAACAGATTTGGGTAACTATTGGGCAAACTAAAAATAAATTGCCAACAGATCTCGCTGAAGTTGCTCAACTGTTGTCTAGTAAAGCAAGGCGGCTTTATGAAAACATGGCGACTTGCTGCTTCTTCCTGCTCGTGGTGTGGACGGCTGCAGGATTGTCGTTGTTAGCTGTTGTCAGGTCGGCCCCCAACTCATGGTAAGTCCATGCACAACAGAATGAAGTACTGCCCTGTCCCATGGCATCTCCATGATTGGTTGCAGACTGAGCTGTTTTGATCCATAGGGTTTTCATTGTCTGATTTTTCAGAAGTAAATTTCCAGGCCTTTCTTCCTACTCTGTCTTAGTCCACCCATCTGTCAGTGGTGGATTGTGCATTGCTATGGTGCTGAACAGGTTTCAGCGGAGCTTCCAGACTAAGACAGACTAGGATTGACGGGACTGTGAAAAAAAAGTGGCTTTTCTTTCTTGAGCAGGGTGACGATGGGCCGCTGGGTGTCAAGCCAGAGATGTGCGTCTGCACTGTGTCTAAGGAGACTAAAGTCTAGCTGTAGTGAGCTGAAGAGCGTTCCTGCAAAATTCATGTCTGCCCAGAACCTCAGAATGTGGCCATGTTTGAAATAGGGTCTTTGCAGATGCACTTAGTTAAGGGCCTGGAAATGAAATCCTCGTGGATTTAGGGTGGGCGCAAAATGCAATGACAGGTGTCCTGAGAAGAGGAGAGACACAGAGGGACATACAGACAGGGAAGACGGCCATGTGAAGATGGAGGCAGAGACTAGAGAGGCTGTCACAAGCCAAGCCACCAGAAGCTGGAAAAGGCAAGGAAGGATTCTTCCTTAGAGCTTTCAGAGACAACAGGGCCTTGTTGGCACCTTGATTTTGAACTTCTAGCCTCCAGAACTGCGAGACAATAAATGAGTGTTGCTTTAAGCTGCCCAGTTTATGATACTTTTTGTTACAGCAGACCTAGCAAACTACTGCATCAGCTACGTCTCATCCCCTGCACCAATTTGTGTGAGTGATAGTGCAAGGCCAAACTGCTCACGTGGGCAATATCAAGTCACCTCTCTGCAGCTTTGAGGGGTACCTCGGAAGGCTGTTGATTGGCAACTGGTTCTTAGAATCTTTGCGCTTTCCTTAATACAAACAAAAAAAAAAAAATACCCCATTGCCATCCAGTCTATTCCAACTCATAGCGACCATATAGGACAGAGTAGAACTGCCCCATAGGGTTTCCAAGGCTGTAATCTTTATGGCAGCAGACTGCCATATCTTTCTCCCACACTTTCCGTAATGCTATTATTTATTCTAGAGGGATAGTCAGGATGTTTCGTTCCGTTATACATAAGGTTGCCATGAGTTGGAACTGACTCAATGGCAACTAACAACAGTACTTGACAGTTGATTGAAAATCTCAAATATCCCTCAGACACACTAACCTGTCCCCTTTCTGGTGTCACAGAAGCCAGGAAATACGGAAAAGTAGATGTGCAAGTTGATTAGAAGTTTCCCTGCTTCTGGTGACTATTGTGGCTGCACAGATGAAGTTAGACAGGTAGACCTATCGGCTTAAAATCAGCACATGTGCACGCTGACGCCATCTCTCCAGCTAACGCCTAGCCTCCTTCTGCTTGTGTGGTGTGGCAGGAAGAGACTCAGGAGTGGTGCTCTGGAAGCCCGGGAAGGAGGAAATTGTCGGTTTTCCCAAATACTATAGATAAATCAGGAGCCCTGGTGGCGCAGTGGTTAAGAGCTCGGCTGCTAACCAAAAGGTCGGCAGTTTGAATCCACCAGCTGCTCCTTGGAAACCCTATGGGCAGTTCTACTCTGTCCTATAGGGTCGCTGTGAGTCAGAACTGACTTGATGGCAGCGGTTTTTTTTGGTTTTTGGTAGATAAATCAAGTCAACTTAGAACTTAAACATGTGCGTGAGATTTTTAAAAACAGCTTTATTGAGATATAATTGATATACATATATTTAAGGTGTATAATCTAACTTTGGGCACATGTACACACCTTAAAGCCACTGCCACATTCAAGAGACGGAAGACATCTGTGACCTCCAAACGTTTCCTCCTGGTCCTTTGTACCCCTCCTGCCCACCTCTCCCTACTCCTTTTCCCAGGCAACCACTGAACTGCTTTCTGTCATTATGGATTAGTTCACACTCTGTAGGATTTTTTATCAATGGAATCGTACAGTATGCACTTTTTTTTTTGATCTATAGTTTGTGTATACTTTTTTCTAGTACTTTCTACTGAAATTAGTTCTCAAAAATTTCTCTGTAATCTTTTTTTAAAGCTTTATTCTAGTTTATCACACTCTGAAACAACTTTCTCTATCCAAGCTCGACTGGATTCAGAGTAAGCCTATTTTATATATCATATCAAAGTTTTCTTACACAAACATCATATGTTAGGCTAGAAAAACTTCAGTTTATAATTTATAGGTCATTTTAAAGAAAGAAACTTTGAAATTTGACCACCTTAGTTGTTGCTGTTAGGGCTGTATGTTCTTACTTGGGGCTTTTAAAAATAGCATTTACTAGTGCTTCTTTAATGTATACAACTATAAAGAAGAACATAATAATGTCCCATAATCTTACCACCAAGATAAGCTCTGATAACATGTTTCTAATAATTATTTCATATACATAAAGAAAAATTCAAGCAGTACAGAAAAGTGTACAATGAAAATTAATATTCTACCTTCTCAGCCTCTTCTGATCACCTCACCCTTATTACAAGCAGTTTCTTAAAGTTCTTTTAAAAAAACATTTCTGCGTATGTACCAAACTACTATGCCTTCTATCTATCTGTCTGTCTGTATATCTAATCTATCTATCTGTCTGTCTGTCTATCTAATCTATCAATCTATCTAATCTATCTATCTACCTATCTAATCTACCCACCTACCTACCTACCTATCCATCCATCCATCCATCCATCCATCCATCCATCCATCCATCCATCCATCCATCTAATCTGTCTATCTAATCTAGCTATCTGTGATTTCAATTTTTTTTTTCATAGAGTGGTTGTTAAAATCCATAGCCATTGTGCCTAATTTGGTTTATTTTCACGTAATGAGATGCTTGAAGAACTTTCCGTGTCAGCACAAATAGACTGCCCTCATTCTTTTCAACAGCTGTGTAGCGTATCTCCAATATATTCTACAATACATTTCAGCAGCCCTTTATTGATTGGCATTTAAGTAGTTTTCAGTGAGAAAACAAAAATATTTGAGTAAAGATTTTTTACTTATAGCTTGGCTCTTTTTTTTTTTTTTTTGAAGTTTATTAGTTGATTATATCCTAGAAGTGGAATTTTTTAAAAACTAAGTTTTCTTTTTCAATCTATTCTCACTATTTATGTTACCTAAAACTTCGAGAAAGAAACAGCTGTCTAATTTTGCTGAGGTTAAAAGGAAAAAATGGTAAAACATCAATGATGTCCAGTGTACTGGCCCAGCTGCCTTTATTAGTTTCGAGCTCAGGTATGGAGGTGTTTATCTTTTTTGTGTGTGCTTTAGGTGAAAGTTTACAGCTCATGTTAATTTCTCATTTGAAAATTTATACACATATTGTTTTGTGACATTGGTTGCAATCTCCACAATGTGACAGCATGCTCCCCCTTTCCACCTCAGGTTCCCTGTGTCCCTTCATCCAGTTCCTGTCCCTTCCTACCTTCTCATCTTTGCTTTTGGGCAGAAGTTGCCCATTTGGTCTCATATATATCACTGAACTAAGAAGCACATTTCTCAAGTGTGTTATTTTTGTTTTATACCCCACCCCGTTGCCGTCGAGTCAATTTCAACTTATAGAGACCCTGTAAGACAGAGTAGAACTGTCTCATAGGGTTTCCAAGATGTGGCTGGTGGATTTGAACTGCTGACCTTTTGGTTAGCAGCCGAGCTCTTAACCACTGTGCTAATCTTTGTCTGAAATGTGGGGCTGGGAGTGGTTTCAGTTCTGGGTTAGCAGTGTCTGGGGGCCATACTCTCAGGGGTTCCTTCAGTCTCTGTCAGAGCAATAAGTCTGGTCATTTTTAGTGAATTTAAATTCTGTTCTACATTTTTCTCCCGTTCTATCTGGGACCAAGATTGTAATCTTTTACGGAAGCAGACTGCCACATCTTTCTCCTGTGGACAGGCTGGTGGGTTCAAACCACCGATCTTTCAATTAGCAGCCCAACGCTTTAACCACTGCACCACCAGGGCTCCTTTCATATATATATGTTTTTTTTTTAAATAATATTTTAATGTGTTTCTGGTGAACGTTTACACAGCAGCTTAGGTTCCCATTCAACAATTTCTGTACAAGTTGTTCAGTGACGTTGCTTACATTCTTCACAATGCGTAAATATTCTCATTATTTCTGCTCTGGTTGTTCCATTTCCATTAATATAGTTTCCCTACCCCCTTACATTCTCATCTTTGTTTTAAAGTAATTGTTGACCACTTGGTCTCTGTGATCCTTAAGGTTGTACATCAACTTGTCTTGGCCATGATTCTCAGTGATTTGGCAGTTATGATGTAGTTTGGCAGTTGCATAATGATGTAATCACCTCCCTGATGAGATCTGATATAATGTGATGACCTTCATGATGGGATATTCTGTGAGCAGCCAATCAGTTGAAAGGTAACTTTCTTGGGGGTGTGGACTGCATCCAATATAGGTAGACTTTCTGGCAAGGCTTGCAGGCTTTTGCTAGCTCTGGATCCTGCAGCTGGCTCCTGTTCATCTGACCTCCGGTTCTTGGGACTTGAGCTAGCAGCTTACCTGCCATCTTACTTGCCAAAGTTGGGATTCGTAGGCCTCCACAGCCTGTAAGCCAGATGCCTGCTGTCTGACCTTCCGATCTTTGATTCACCAGCCCCTGAGGCTACATGAGTCAGGAGAAGCCTCCAGCCTGACCCATGGACTTGGGACTTTCCAGCCTCTACAACTACATGAGCTATTTCCTTGATATAAATGTCTCTCTTTATATTATACCAAGGAGTAAAATGGCTAGATCATAAAAACATAAAAGTATGTTTAACTTTTTAAGAATCTGACGAACTGTTTTTCAAAGTGGGTGTACCATTGTACACTCCTACCAGCAGAGTTTGAGAGTTCCAGCTCCTCCACTTTCTTGCCAGCACTTGGTGTGGTCAGTCTTTTGAATTTTGGCCATTCTCATAGGTGCTGTTCCTGAAATCTGACCATCATAATGCTCTCTATAACCCTAAGACAAACAGTATCTCACTGTCGGTGCTGGGACGCAAGCCAGGCTACGGTGGGCTGAGGAGGCAGAGAAGAGGCTGTGCAGACAGGTGGGTATAGGCTGCTTTCCAACACCTTTGCTACAAGGGAAGGCTCCAAGTACATGTAAAAGTCATGCTGTTGTTAGTTGCCATTGAGTCGGCCCTCAACTCATGGTAATCCCATGCGTTACAAAGCAGAACTGCTCCATAGGGTTTTCTTGGCTATAATTTTTATGGAACCAGTTCACCAGGCCTTTCTTCTGCGATGCCACTGGATGAGTTTGAATCGCCAACCTTTAGGTTAGCAGCTGATCACAAGCTTCAGGGCCACACACTTTATCCAAATTATAACATTTTAAGGTTTATTATTTACCCAGTTCACAGCACGCATGTGTAGGTGAGGCCTTACAGAACAAAATGCTTCTTTAGAATTTTACCAGATTGTAAGGTCACACTGGGGATAGTGGTGGTTCAGTGGTAGAATTCTCTCCTCCTATGCGGGAGACCCAGGTTCGATTCCTGGCCAATGCATCTCATGTGAAGCCACCATTCTCTGTCATCTTACATGTTTCTATGATGCTGAACAGGTTTCAGCAGAGCTTCCAGATTAAGATTGACAAGGAAGAAAGGCCTGGCAATCCACTTCTAAAAATTAGCCAGTGAAAACACTATGGATCACAACAGTCTGATCCCATTGTGCATGGGGTGCCATGAATAGGAGGCTGACTCAATAGCAGCTAATAAAAACAAGGCCACATTGCTATCTAAGTGTTAAAATTGGATAAAAATCAGCTGGAACCCTTCACAGCCTTCTAATCAAGCTTTAAATGTGTCCCATGTGTCTTTATCCTCTTCCAACAAGGCACACCCAACAGAGGGTGAACAAAGAGTCTGGCAAAGAGAGGCAAAGGCAGAGTGAGAAACAGGGTGACCATCTGCCTTGGTTTGTAGGTACTGTTCCAGGTTTTAGCTTTGAATGTCCTGAGTCTGGAGGAAGAATGTATTTATGAGTGTCTGAGAAGCTTGTGTTCCTGTGCTCTATTTTAGTCAAAGCTAAAGCAATAATCAAAGAGCCCAGGTGGTGCAATGGTTAACCACTCAGCTGCTAACTCAAAGGTTGGCAGTTTGAACCTACCCAGTGGCTCCGCGGGAGAAAGACCTGGAGATCTGCTCTCATAAAGATTACAGCCTAGAAAACCCTGTGGGGCAGTTCTACTCCATCACATGGGGTAAGCCATGAGTCAAAATCCACTCAACGGCATCCAACAACAGCAACAACACAGAAATCTTCAAGTCAATAGAGCCTGAGGATGTGGATGGA
Organism: Trichechus manatus latirostris; assembly: GCF_000243295.1. Lineage (NCBI taxonomy): Eukaryota > Metazoa > Chordata > Mammalia > Sirenia > Trichechidae > Trichechus > Trichechus manatus. The sequence continues at coordinate 8,204,376 of NW_004443980.1, forward strand.
GGAAAGAATACCTCATATGATCTTGAATGGGTTTAGAGAATAGTTGTCATTTCTCTCAAAAAGTGCGAAGTGTAACTTCACAAAATCAACAATGTGGTACGTGTGAAGGTATCACGCAAAAACTAGAGGATCGTAAGGTAGAAAATGCTTCAGAACCTCTCACTTGAGCACGTAGGTTCAGTCAGAGCAGGAACAATGCCAGGAAAAGTTCAGAACAGCTGTCACCATTCTCCATTCTGTGGCCACTGAATTCTCCCACTTCTTTTGGTGCTTCCACATATGCAATCCCACTGATTATTTACAGACATGAACATTTATTTCACAAAGGTTTGTTGGGTAACTACAATGTTCCAGGGTCTGTGAGGGTATTAGGGGAGGTGCAAAGAAGCATGCCAAGGTCTGGTCTCCTTCTTTGCCTGCATGGTCTGTGTTTACTGTCAAAGTCTCTGCTCAGCTGTTACCCTTCTAGGAAGTCTTCCCCCATTATAATTTCCTGTGTGGAGTTCCAGGCTTCCCAACCATTCTTGAGCCCAAAATCAAGTGGGAACTCTTTTCCTCCATTTTAAAATAGACCTTATTTATTTTTTTAGCAGTATTAGGTTTACAGAAAAATTGTGCAGAAGACACAGAGTTCTCATATACCTCCTCTCCCTCCTGCACATCGGTAAAAAAAAAAAAAAAACAGTTGCCATCAAGTTGACTCCAATTCATGGTGACCCCATGTGAGTCAGAGTAGAACTCTGCTCCACTGGGTTTTCAATGGCTGATTTTTCAGAAGTAGATCACCAGGCCTTTCTTCTGAGGGGCCTCTAGGTGGACTTGAACCTCCAACCTTTCAGTTAGCAGCCAAGAGCATTAACCATTTGCGCTGTCCAGGGACTCCCACAGTTTCTCCTATTATTAACATCTTGCATTCCTGTGGCACATTGGTTAAAACTGATGAACCAATATTGATACAGTATCAGTAACTAAAGTCTGTAGTTCAGATTAGGTTTCACCCTTTGGGTTGTACAGTTCTATGGATTTTGATAAACGTATAATGTCTCGGGTCCACAGTATCATGTAGAATAGTTTCACTGCCCTTAAAATGTCCCATCTCATCTATTCATCCCCACCCTTACCCCTATTTGAACCTCTGGAAACCACAGATCTTTTTTCCATGTCTATAGTTTAGCCAGAGCCCTGGTGGTGCAGTGGTTCACAGCCTGGCTGCTAACCAAAAGGTCGGCAGTTCAAATCCACCAGCTGCTCCTTGGAAACCCCATGGGACAGTTCTACTCTGTCTTATAGCGTTGCTATGAGTCAGAATCATCTAGAAGGCAATGGGTTTGGATTTTTGGTTTATAGTTTTGCCTCTTCCAGAATGTCGTATAATTGGAATCTTACAGTGTGTGGCTTTTTCAGACTGGCCTGTTTCACTTAGCAATATACGTTTACGTTTCCTCAGTGGAGCTTTTTAAAAATGCCCAATGCCCTGCCTTCCCTGAGATTCTGATTCCGTTAGCCTAGGGAGGGGCCAGGGCATATCTGAAAGCTTCCCAGGTGACTCAAATGTGCAGGGTCGCCCTCACTGGGAGGGCACTTCCCTGGGTTTTCACAGCACTGTGGGACTGCTAGGCACCCTCATATTTACTGAAGTGATGTGCTCCTTTTTTTCCTGCAGAACAACCCTTCTCAATTTTTTTATGCACAGTCAAATCACGTCCCTCCCCCCCCCAAAAAAAAAAACCCATTGCTGTTGAGTCAATTCCGACTCATAGTGACCCTATAGGACACAGAAGAACTGACCCATAGAATTTCCAAGGAGTGGATTTGAACTGCCAGCCGTTTGGTCAGCAGCCATAGCACGTAACCACTATGCCACCAGGCTTTCCCAAATCACCCAGGGAGTTAAATTCCTGCCATCCCTGGCTGATCCCAGCCTAATTAAATCAGAATCTCAGAGGGTAGGACCTAGGTATCAGTACTTTTTAAAGCTCCCCAGGGGATTCCAATTTGTACCTAAGTTTGAAAATGACTGTAATAGATTGTAAACTTCTTGGGGACAGAAATCAAGCCTCATTGATCTTGATAACCATTGCCAACACACTACTGGCATTTGGGGCACAAGCACATTGATACATATGTTTCTTAAACTAAATTCTATCCGGAAATGAGCATATAACCTAGAAAAAACAAACCAAACCCATTGCTATTGAGTCGACTCCGACTCATAGCGACCCTACAGGACAGAGCAGAATTGCCCTGTGTATCTTCATTGAAGTTGATGGGTAAGGAAAAAATTAAGAAAAGTTAACATTATCTTTTGAAAAGCCTTTAGGAAAGTGCCTTTATAATCCAGCACTACAGATTTCCCCAAGATGGTGGAAAAGATGGCTGTTTATTTGGTTAAACATCAGATGAAGTAATGAGTCAGGTAGTTTGAAAAATTCCTATTTTTAATGACTAGAATCACACTCATTTTGAGAAGAAGTTCTCTCTAAAAAGGCCTACTGAACTGGGGATCTATTGAGGGAAAGAGCTAATGAATACTGTATATTCCAGCTCTGCTTCCTCCTAGAGTAGAATGTTGACTGGAATCTCCCTCACTATTTAAATTATATAATCTCCCTTTTTGGCCAACTGTGTATGTCTTGATTTTCATTCGTTAAACATGTATGTGATTCCATTCCACTGTACCAGCAAGAGCTTTTGAAGAAAAAAATCTCATACACTTCTGGGATAAGGCAATACATTTTCCCCCCTTTATTTTATTATTATTATTATTATTA
>NW_004443980.1:8213893-8256108 GCF_000243295.1 Trichechus manatus latirostris
GATAGGAGTCCAAGATGGTGGATCCGCACTGCGTTAGCTGGTAGGGGACCTCTGCATGAATCTCTCCTCGCTCTCCGTTCTCTTTCAGTATTCTCACTCCATTTGGTGCTCGGCTGAGTTCTTTATCTCTTCATTTGATGTTCTAGGGTTTCAGGATTGTTGCATTCTCTATTTGGCTTAGGTTTTCAGATCTTTGCTGTGGAGGGACGGCATGGTGCTTCTGTCTAGAGTGCCATCTTGCTGGAAACTATTTTATTATTTTTTGTTGTTGAAAATATACACAGCAAAACATACACCAATTCAACAACTTCTACATGTAAAATTTAGTGACGTTGATCATACTCTTCAAGTTGTGCAAACATTCGCTCCCTTCTTTTCTAAATTGTTTCTCAAACACTGACATAAACTCACTGCCCCCTAAGCATTCTATCTGACCTTTTGAGTTACTGTTGTCAATTTGATCCATATAGATCTTTAAAAGAGCACAGTGCTCAAGAAACACATTCTTAACTAATAAGCTAAGCTATTGTCTGGTTTAAGAAAACTTCAGGGGATATTTTTGGTTTAAGCTCATCTCAGGGCAATAGTTTCAGGGGTTCATCCAGATTCAATAGCTCCAGAAAGTCTGGATTCCTTGAGAATTTAAAATTCTGCCCTGTATTTCCCCTCTTTTCATGAGGATTCTTTATAGAGTCTTTGATCAAAATGTTCAGTATTAGTAGCCAGGCACCATCCAGTTCTTCTGGTCTCATGGCATAGGAGGCAATTGTTCATGGAGGTGATTAGCCACATATTCCATTTCCTACTCTTATCCCTAACTCTCCTTCTTCTGTTAAGGCCATGCTTTTTGAGTGGGGACAGGATTAGAGGTGCCCTTCGAGTTAAATGGAATCAGGGACAGAACAAAGCTGTGACTTGTCACTGCTTATTTGTGTATCACTTTAAATCTTCTTCATATATTAGGGTTTATGGCTACCAGCAGTTTAGAATACATATGTGTAGATATACCTCACAACAAGAGAAAATAAAACTTTCTTTGAGCTCCAATTTGAAAAACGCTAACCTAAGGGCTAATTTTGAGTATACGGTAAAGTCAGCCATGAAGTAGACAGGTTATAAGTGATGAAAGTGATCACCAACTTTATTCTGCTTGATCCCATGGCTTTCAGTGGTCAGCATTATAGGTCTTATCTTATCAGGATATTCTAAAACTAAGACTACTGACAAAATAGAATGTGTTCCAGACTCAGTCTGGAGGCTGAGGCGCTTTTCTCTGCAATGTCTGTCTCTGTGTACTAAAAAACCTCGGGACGGTTGGAATATGGCAGCCATCCCAATCCAAGAAGAGAGAATCCAGTAGCATTCTCCAGCAAGGGGCTTGCTTTGATGTGCTTCAAGTGTTGTGTTGAACATCACAGAGAAAGCTCCGAACCAGAGAGCTGAGGTTCCTTAGGGAAAAGGCAACTGGCTTAGGAAATGGAATCATGTGTCTCAAGTGGAGAATTTTCTGGCTCTGTGGCCTGGCTCTGACTTCTGACATGTTCCTAGGACCAAGCCCTGCTTGGCTCCACTTGTAGTCATGTTTCCTGAGGGGCTCTGCCAAGCCTGGGCCTTGCATTCATAATGGGTCAAGCACCTCAGTCCCTTAAGGACTGGACTGTGACTCATGTTGCCAGGTAGCTGGAGTTCTGGTGATGAGCTGTAGTGAACATCTGGACTCTGATCACAGGCCTCATCTCTGCTTCTTTTCTATATTTCCAGCACTTGACAGCTCTGTTCAGGCTGCTAGTAATGTCTCCTCTCTTGATCTTTGTCCTTGATCTTTATCCATAAAGCTTTTCTCATCCTTGTTAAGTACCACCCCCTCTCCAAGCCAATCTCTGGTATCCTGTCTTATTTTCTTCCTATTACTGTGTGGAATTACCCGTTTAGTTGTTTATTTGCTTATTTATCATTTGTCTCTGTCCCTCTACTATCCCCCTATTGTGGGTTGAATCGTGTTCCCAAAAAATATATGGCCAAGTCCTAATCTCCTGTACCTGTAATATGATATTATTTAGATGTAGGGTCTTTGTAAATGTAATTAATTAAGAGGAGGACATGTTGGAGTAGGGTGGGCCCTGATCCAGTTGGGTGGTATCCTTATAAGAAGAGGAGAAGAGATACAGAATCAGAGATGCAGAAGGAAGACGACCAGGTGAAAATAGAGGCAGAGGTTGGAGTTATGCTGCCACAAACCAAGGAACTCCTGGGGCACCAGAAGCTGGAATAAGCAAGGAAGGAGCCTCCCCTTCAGAGAAAGCGTGATCTGCTGACACCATGGATTTAGACTTCTGGCCTCCAGAGCTATGACAGAATACAATTCTGTTGTTTAAAGTCACATAGTCTGTGTTGATTTGTTACAGTGGCTACCTAGGAAACTAATACACTCCCAGAATATAAGCTCCAAGAAGGCACAGACTGTTTTATTCACACTGGATTTCCAATACCTATGATAGTATCTGGCTCATAGTAAGCTCTCAAGTATTTGAATGAAAAAAAAAAAATGAATCCTTAGTCTAACCTGTCCTGTCACTTCTCTTACCTTCATCTGGGACCCCATGTGCTGGTATCATCACAATGGTGTGTCTGATTTCTAGTTCCCACCTGTCCCTGCCTCTCCCCGGTGCAATCGCGCCTATGCCATGAGGCTTAGCATGAGATTTCCTGAGATCTACATTTCCATTCTGAAGACTAGCTGATGTTCATAGATGTCCAGACCTTGCCTGCCTGCCTGGCCTTGACACATCGCCATGGTCTTACAGCCAATAGCTCTACCTACTTGACCTCAGGAGTCCCTGAGTGGTGCAAATGGTTAATGCACTTGGCTGCTGACCAAAAGGTTGGAGGTTCGAGTTCACCCAGAGGTGCCTTAGAAGAAAGTCCTGGCAATCTACTTCTGAAAAATCAGCCATTGAAAATCCTGTGGAGCCCAGTTCTACTCTGGCACACATGGGGTTGGTTCATCATGTGCTGGGAGTCAACTCCACAGCAAATGGAGAAGAGACACTGGTGCTTGACCTGGGCTGTCACTATGACCTTTGGTTTCCCTGGCCTTCCCTGTGCCTTTGTATTCCTTTATTTTCTTTCCCCAACTTTTTTTCAGCCCTCCTCATTCCAGCTTCTGTCCTTCCTGCCTGTGGTCCCAGGACAGCCATGGAGAGGTCAGCATCAAGGTCAGTGGCTCTCTCAGCTCTAATCCTAAATATGAGAGCTTTCAAGGATCTCACAGTGAGAACTTCACTCTAGTAAAATCCGGACGATATCAGTCACTAAATATTGATGGTGCCTGAGTCTCATCCCTAAGTGTTTATCTTTCTATGGATGATTAAGGTAGCTATTCTTTCACATTTTTTTAAATAATTGTGAAATACAACATACACTCAGAAAAATGTACTAAATATATATGTATCATTGAATGAATAATCATATAGCACAAACCTATATGATCAGCCTAACACCTGTCTGTCAGTTTGTTGTACTGTGGTGGCTTGTGTGTTGCTATGATGCTGGAAGCTATGCCACCATTATTTCAAATACCATCAGGGTCACCCATAGTGGACAGGTTTCAGTGGAGTTTCCAGACCAAGACAGGCTAGAAAGAAATGCTTGGTGACCTGCTTCTAAAAATTAGCCAGTGAAAACCCTATGGATCACAACAGAGTGTTATTGTCTGACTCTCTTGCTTTGGACATGTCATCGGGAAAGACCAATCGCTGGAAGGGGACATTGTGTTTGATAGAGGGCCAATGAGGCTGAGGGAGATCCTTGACGAGATGGATTGGCACAACAGCCGCAACAAGGGACTTGAACATGCAGGAAATTGTGATGATGATGTAAGACTGACTGGGCAACGTTTTGTTCTCTTCTACAAAAGTTGCCATTAGTCAGAATTGATTTACCGCAACTGACAACAATGTAACCATCACCCAGATTAAGAAATAGAACATTACCAGCAATCTAGACCCTTTCCTTGCATTTCTATCTAATCATAACCTGGTCCTACCATCTAGTGGGGATGACTACACTGACTTTTGTGTTTATTATTGCTTTCATTTTTCTTTTTAGATGTACCACTTATATATAGATCCACACAAAATAGAGTTGAATTTTGCCTATTTTTGAATTGTATGGATGGAATAAAACTCTATGTATATTTTTATAGCAACTTCTTTGATGGTAACTCTGCTATTTTTTTATGAGAAAGTTATTCTCAAAACAGATTCTTCTATTTTGTCATTCTGCTGGTACTACCACACCTAGCAAGAGCCATTATTGCTAAATGTAGCCTTTTCTCGTGCCAGGCTTCCTTGGAGTGTGACTTGAAGTTTCCAGGAAGAGTGTATTACTACAGTTTCCAGAATGCTTTATAGTAAAACCACTTCTGTTATTCCTGCCCCAGCTCCTTCCTGGCTGCCTACTCCCCACCCCATCACCCAGACAATGAACACAAGATGCTTTCTTATCGCTACATCTGCACATTCATAATAGAGACCAACATCCTCAATGATTTGCATTGGAACCTAACATGTAAATATATAGAATACATACCAGTTGCCATCAAGCTGATTCTGACTCATGGCGACCCCATGTGTTACAGAGTAGAACTGCTCCATAGGGATTTCTTGGCTGTAATCTTTATGGAAGCAGATTGCCAGGCCTTTCTTCTGCAGCACAACTGGGTGGATTTGAACTACCAACCTTGAGGTTAGTAGCCACTCAGGGACCTTACTATGTAAATATACAAGTTCTTATTCTAAAGAAAAATAGAAGGAGAATTACTGAGACTTTGCCCTGAAGTCAGAAAAGAATATAGAAGTGTTGACCAATCTTGGAGAAAAATGATTGATGTGGAGCAGCTAACCACTGACCATTTGTAAAGAGGAGCTTTTATGTAGGGCTTTCAAAAGGGAACACATGCACACATACTAAGTACTCCAATTCTAGACTACATTCATTATCACTGAAAAAAAAATTGGGATAGTCTAATTCTAGGATGATCAATTTTTTCAAAAACAATGATATGAATGTTCTTTTGCTTCCAGCTGGATGTTTCAGCGAGCGTGTTTTTGCAGTTCTGTTTATGTCACATGGCTTTGTCCATAGGGCCTAGATGCTTTCCCTGGGTTAAAATGAGCCGGGAAAGCCATGTCTCTTGCCAGTGTTGTCACTAAGGCTGGTGTCACCCAGTGTGGTAGCTCATGGTGTCACCTCTCTGCAGAGACCTCCTCCTGTACCAGACCATACAGATTCCTTAGTAAGGTTTTTTGTGCTAGTGTTACTCATAAATTGTAATTCCTGTATATCATTCCTTTTCTTTTAATTACTACTTCACTCTGAAAAAAGTTATTGACATCGGTTCACAAATACTAATTACCACAATACTGTAGCTAAAACTCTAGAAAATTTGACAAAATCAGCAACTATAAAAACATTGACAGCAACAAAAACAACAGCACATGCTTGTAAGCTGTGCAGATGAAACTACATGATTCTAAACATCATTGTAACTGGGTAATAATGACAGCTCTGACCAGAGCACATGAAAACCAAAAACCGAACCCACTGCCATGGAGTCGATTCCAACTCATAGTTATCCTGTAGGACACAGGAGAACTGCCCCATAGGGTTTACAAGGAGCGGATGGTGGATTTGAACTGCCAACTTTTGGTTAGAAGCTGAATATTTAACCACAGCACCACCAGAGCACATTAAAACCAAAAAAAACCAAACCCGTTGCCGTCAAGTCGATTCCGACTCATAGCAACCCTATAGGACAGAGTGGAACCGCCCTGTAGAGTTTCCAAGCGGCGCCTGGTGAGTTCGAACTGCTGACCTTTTGGTTAGCAGCCGTAGGGCTTAACCACTATGCCATCAGAGCACGTATGAAAGTTTAAAAAGTAAATTAGCATAGAGTTTTAGCCTTGTAGTATATTAGTACATCTAAGCCGGGCTTACAAAAAATGTTTTTGTTGTTATAACTAACTACAGGGATAGTTTTATAAAAAATAATAAATTTCTGCTGAAACACTGCACAAAAATTTTATAGATAGTCATTTTGGTGTCACCCCTTCTTACAGTGCCCCTGGTGCCATCTGCACCCCCTGCACTCCCTAGTGACGTCATTGCCTCTTGCGGTTGCTCCGTAGTTGGCTTACCAAGGCGGTGATGTCACCCAGAACTGATTTATATGCTGGGAGTGATCATTCTGAGACAAAGAATGAAAAAACTAAACACACACACACACACACACACACACACACATGCGCGCGCACACACACGCACACGCGCACACATGCACACACGCGCGCACACACACACACACAAAACTACCTCTTGGTTTAGCCATCAAGCCAGAAGCTTCCACTGTGGTTCTGAGAAGCGGTACACATCCACCCACGGTTCTGAGCTCATTCGTACTCATCACTAGGGTAGCGGTGTCACACTCTGTGGTAGTTATAAAGGGCCATGTCAGCACTGTTCGCTGCTAGCACTACTTCTTACTCATGCTCCTGGCTGCTGGTGTGTGTGCGTACACACATATAAAAACAAAGCAAAACAACACCTGCGGCCATGAGTTGATTCTGACTCGATGGTGATCCCATGTGTGTCAGGAGTAAAACCGCTCTGCAGGGTTTTCTTGGCTGTGATCTTCTTTATTGTACTTCATTCATTTTCATTTCAGCCATGTACCCTGAGAAGCTTTAACAAGATTCTCCTTGTTTTGTTTTTCCAGAGATTCGTAGCACTTAACAGCAGCACTTAAAACCTGGATTAGTAGTACTTAAACCCTGGTGGCATGGTGGTTAAGTTCTACAGCTGCTAACCAAAAAGTCAGCAGTTCAAATCCACCAGGTGCTCCTTGGAAACTCTGTGGGGCAGTTCTGCCCTTTCCTATAGGGTCGTTGTGAGTTGGAATCAACTTGGTAGCAATGGTTTTTTTGTTTTTTTTTGTTTTTTTTTTAACAGTCCCCCACTTAAAAACATTATTGCCACTGCTACCACTTGCTATTAGTTGATTCCAACTCATGGCGACCCCATGTGTGTGTCACAGTACAACTGTGCTCCACTTTGTAACTTTTGTTAGGTGCTGTCGAGTCGATTTCGACTCAGAATGATTCCATGTGACAGAGAGGAACTGTCCCATAGGGTTTTCTTGGCTGTAATCTTTACAAAAGCAGATCACCAGGTCTTTCTCCCACAGAGTCACTTAGCGGGTTTGAACTGCCAACCTTTGTGGTTAGCAGCCAAGCACTTAACCATTGTGCTACCAGGGCTCCTTGGTTATAATCTTATGGAAGCAGATTGCCAGGCCTGTCTTCTGTGGCACTGCTGGGTGTGTTCAAACTACCAGCCTTTAGGTTAGAAGTTGAGCACAAACCATTTGTGCCACCCAGGAACTTTGTACACACATATATGCATATATATTAACAAAATGGAACCTCGCTAATACTCTTTTGTTGTTGTTATTGAGGTGAAATTCACATAACATAAAATTCACCATTTTACCCATTTTAAAGAATATAACTCTGTGACTTTTAATACATTCACAATGTTGTGCGACCATTAACCAGTTAACAACCAGTTGCTGTAGTGCTGATTTCAACTCATGGTGGTGACCCCATGTGTCAGAGCAGATCTATGCTCCATAGGGTTTTCAGTGACTGATTTTTTTTTTAAATTGTGCTTTAAGTGAAACTTTATAGCTCAAGTTAGTTTCTTATATGAAATTTATACACACATTGTTATGTGACCCTAGTCACTCCCTCTATAATGTGGACAGCACACTCCCCCTTTCTACCCTGGATTTCTCGTGTCCATTCGACCAGCTCCTGACCCTGTCTGCCTTCTCATCCAGTCTCTGGACAGGAGTTGCCCATTTAGACTCATGTATCTACTTGAACTAAGAAGCATACTCTTCACAAATTTCATTTTATGTCTTATAGTCCAGTCTAATCTCTGTCTGCAGAGTTGCCTTCGGGAATGGTTTTAGTTCTGGGTTAACAGAGTCTGGGGGCCATGTCTTCTGAGGTTCCTCCAGTCTCAGTCAGACAACTAAGTCTAGTCTTTTTACTACAATTTGCGTTCTACACCCTACTTTCTCCTGTTCCACCAGGGACTCTCTGTTGTGTTCCCTGTCAGGGCGGTCATTGGTGGTAGCCGGGCACCATCTAGTTCTTCTGGTCTAAGGCTGATGCAGTCTCTGGTTTATGTGGCCCTTTCTGTCTCTTGGGCTAATATTTTCCTTGTGTCTTTCGTGGCCTTCATTCTCCATTGCTCCAGGTGGGTTGGGACCAACTGATGCATCTTACATGGCCATTTGCTAGCTGTTAAGATCCCAGATGCCACTCACCAAAGTGGAATGCAGAACATTTTCTTAATAAATTTTGTGATGCCAGTTGACCTAGATGTCCCCTGAAACCATGCTCCCCAGACCCCCGCCCCTGCTACTCTGTTCCTTGAAGTGTTTGGTTGTATTGTGTGTTGTCCTTCCCCGCACCTAAGATAATTCTTGTGTACTATCTAGTTAGTGGATACCCTTCTCCTTCCCTCCCCACCCTCATCACCATCAAAGAATATTTTCTTCTGTGTTTAAACCTTTTCTTGAGTTCTCATAATAGTGGTCTCAAACAATATTTGCCCTTTTGTGACTGATTTCAGTCAGAATAATGCCTTCCAGCTTCATCCATGTTATGAGATATTTTGCGGATTCATCATTGTTCTTTATCATTGCATCATGTTCCACCATGTGTATACACCATAATTTGTTTATCCATTTGTCAGTTGATGGACACCTAGGTTGTTTCCATCTTTTGCTATTGTGAACAGTGCTGCAATGAACATGGGTGTGCATGTATCTATTTGTGTGATGGCCCTTATTTCTCTAGGATATATTCTAAGGAGTGGGATTGCTGGATCTTATTCAATGACTGAGTTTTTCGAAGTAGATTTCCAGGCCTTTCTTCCCAGGTGCTTCTGAGTGAACTCGAACCTTCAGCCTTTCGGTTAGCAGCTAAGCGCATTAACTGTTTGCACCACCCAGGGGCATGCAACCATTCCAGAACATTTTAATCACTCCGAAAGGAAACCCTGTACCCATTAAGCAGTCATTCCCCATGCCCCACCCTTCCCAGCCCCTGACAATCACTAATCTGCTTTCTATCCTAAATATTCACTCTTACTTCAGGAGTAAATATCTGAAACCCAGGAACCTCTGACACACACACATCCTGCAGTTGTCTCTGAATCTCTCCCCCTTGCACAGATAAACATTCTATTCCCAATGAGACAGAGGAAGAGGGAAAATATGAGATTAACTCTCACATAACTATTTGGGGGATGTCAAACATAGGAAAAGGAGAAAATGAATATGATGTTTAGGACAACCTCCTGGTACTTGGCCAAACTCCCTGTTAGGACATCTCCTTCCTGGAGAGAGAGTCCTTGAAGTCTCTCCATGTGACAATGTTGAGTTTACCTGAATCCTATGATTGTGGAACACAGAGATAGTTAAGGACATCCCCTTACACTTTGTGTTCAGGAAAACATGCTACTGCAAAGAACCACCTTCCCGTATGACTTAGACAAGACTCAGGGATGCCCCATTGTTTACCCGTGACAAGGCCAGACACCCATAAAAAACCCTTTGCCATCAAGTCAATTCCAACTGATAGTCACAGAGACCCTCCAAATCCCCATTCCCTGCCTCAGAAATGTGTCACTGAATTGCTTGTCCTCACAGATCAATCAGAACAAAGTGCTTGTGAACAAGATTTCTGTTGAGCTTCTCTCCTTCTTCCAAGTCCTTGAACTTTGGCCCTCCCTCAGCCTCAACCAACAAACTAAAAACCAAAAAATCAAACCTGTTGCCTTTGAGACGATTCCGACTCATAGCGACCCTATAGTAGGAAAGAGTAGAATTGCCCCATAGGGTTTCCAAGGCTGTAATCCTAACAGAAGCAGACTGCCATGTCTTTCTCCCGAGGAGCAGCTCGTGGGTTAGAAATCAGCGACCCTTCAGTTAGCAGCCAAGGGCTTAACCATTGTGCTACCAGGACACCAGTCAACATACTATTTCTCTTTAAAGGCCCATCCCAGAGAATAGGCCGACCTCAGCATAAACCATTCTAATTTACTATTTGATGGTGTTATTGATTGAACTGTGCCCCCCAAAATGTGTATCAACTTGGCTAGGCCATGATTTCCAGTATTGTGTGATTGTCCACCATTTTGTCATCTGATGTGATTTTGCCATGTGTTGTAAATCCTACCTCTATGGTATTAATGAGGCAGGATTAGAGGCAGTTATATTAATGTGGCAGGACTCAATCTACAAGATTAGGTTGTATCTGGAGTCAATCTCTTTTGAGATATGAAAGAGAGAAGTGAGCAAAGAGACAGGGGACCTCATACCACCAAGAAAGTAGTGCCAGGAGCAGAGTGCATGCTTTGGACCCGGGGTCCCTGTGATGAGAAGCTCCTAGACCTGGGGAAGATCAATGACAAGGATCTTCCTCCAAAGCTGACAGAGGGAGAAAGCCTTCCCTAGGAGCTGGCACCCTGAATTTGGACATCTAGCCTCCTAGACTGTGAGAGAATAAAGTTCTGTTTGTTAAAGCCATCCGCTTGTGGTATTTCTGTTATAGCAGCACTAGATGACTAAGACAGGTGGCATCACTCACTCATCCCACTTCCCCACACCTGGGTTTTTTTCTATCCTTGTTTACTCTCAGGCTTTATAAAAGAAAACACTGTTTGCCAAACTCTTTTTTTTTTTTTTTTTTTGAGAAAGTTCATTTTTATTTTAGAAGGCTGATGGATAGTATTTCAAGATTTAAAAAAACCTGAAAGAACTTGTCAACAAAGTGCTACAATTTTAATAGTTGTAGAAAGCAAATAGGCAAGAGTAAATGATTGACACTTAAGATAGTATTTGAGCATTTACAGGACAAAGTTAATAACAAAGTCATTCATGGTGGCTAGGTGTGTATATCAGGAATCATCATGAGAACTTCAAAATATAAATATACAATTTTATATATGATAAACTAGTATAAAATACTAGACTGTGGTATAAACCCAAAACAAAACCCCTTGCCATCGAGTGGATTCCGACTCATAGTGACCCTATAGGACAGAGTAGAACTGCCCCATAGGGTTTCCAAGGCTGTAATCTTTTTCCAAAGCCAAATGCTACATCTTTCTTCCACGGGGCAGCTGGTGGATTCAAACCACTGACCTTTCAGTTAGCAGCTGACCGCGTAACCACTGCACCACCAGGGCTCCTTCCAAACGTGGTATAAGTTCATGCAAAAATTGAATTTTTATTGCTAAACTCTTGAGACACTTGCTGATCTTATGGTCGTAGTGTTCTCACTATTGCAATAGACCCCCCCACCCCCATTTTAATAGCCTCCATGCCCCCATGCAATAGTCTTTGGTTCTGAATAAAGTGTCTCCCTATCTAAGTCCAGATTTGTTTATTTTATTTGAAACATGCTTAGGGAGATTTGTTGTTGTTAGTTGCCATCAAGTTGGTTCTGACTCATGACAATCCCATCTGTGCATAGTAAAACTGTTTCATAGGGTTTTCTAAAAAGATATTAGGTTGTGACCTTTCAGAAGTAGATCACCAGGCCTTTCTTCTGAGGCACCTCTGGGTGGATTCAAATCTCCAACCTTTCAGTTAGAAGTTGAACATTTAACTGTTTGCACCACACAGGGACTCTCTTAGAGAGTCTGGGTAGCTGCAGAGAGCAGCTGAAAGCAGTCTGGGGCAGCACTGGAGAGACAGGACTCCATGGCTTTTGGAAAGGTTCCTAACACACCGCTCAACACACAACAGGATTTAGGGTAAAAGCATCCATTAAACAGTCAGTGCAGGGGGATCAGTTTCAGAGCTGGTTTTATCTGTGCAGCCTGGGAACTCATCCCAAGTGGGGCTCTGAGGTATCCTCTCCTTAGCTGACTTTATATTAAAAAAAGAAAAATCCTAGCACAAAGTTAGGTGGTTAGACATCCTTTCTTGCCCTCTCCTGCTCCCTCCTCATCTCCTCAAAAATGTTCCACTTCATTTCCATTTGTCCTCCTTAAAATCTAATCCAAATAACCCCTCCGCACCACCACCACAGCTGCTGTCCAGTTGACTCTGGCTCACAGTGACCTCATGTGTGTCAGAGTAGAACTGTGCTCCATAGGGTTTTCAAGCACTGGTTTTTCAGGACCAGATTATCAGGCCTTTCTTCCAAGGCACCTCTGGTTGAACTGGAACCTCCAACCTTTTAGTTAGCAGGAGAGCACTTAGCCATGTGCACCACCTAGGAACTCCATGTAAATTTCCATCCTACCAGAATGTAGTGTGGCTTGATGTACAGCTTCTTTCAAGTGCTTCACATAAGGAAACAGATGTTCACAGTTACTCGTGTTTTATAGTCAAATATTTTCATCCTCAAGCTCTCCATTAATATGTTATCCATGTTGGATCCTGAGACAAGCAGTGAGCAGAACGTTCTTCATAAACCCATCCCCAAAGGGCAAGGCAGAGCTGACAGCCAGGGAGAGATGGGGGACTAGGCCAGTGAATGTGTCTGGCTAAGAACAGGCCAGCACATGGCCAAAAAAAACACTTCTGAGGGAAGAAAATCAATGGAGGCTTCACCTTTGAAAATAGAAGAAAGAGCTAGGTATGTTTAAGGATTTACATGAAGAGTTTACAGTCAAATTATATTGAATATTCCTTTCGTTCAACTGTTATATACAGATCTCATCTCAAATTTGAATTCCTTTGTCTACAACTCAATGTGACCAAGAGGAATAGCAACACATGGTAGGAGCTTAGATTATTTAATGAACCAGAAACTCATTCATTGGCAAGGCTGTTGCCTCATTAGAATACTCTGGGAACATGTGACTGAAGAACTAAATACAGGAATCAAGGTAAAAATTTACTGTGTTTATCTCAGTAGGTAAACATATCAGTCACCATGTGTCCCCTTCAAACCAGAGTTTAGAGGTCGTGAGAGAAATGGATACTCAGTCCAAGTTCTCATTTTCTGTCATTTCTTGTACATCTGCCATTTCTGGTATTTAAACCATCAAGTGTCTCTTGGCCTCCAAATATATCAATAGAGCTTGACCCATCGTTTTGCATAAAAAGAGATCTTTCCAGTGTGAATTGTATCCTCTGGAAGAGTATATATGTTAGCCCATACCCATGATGTACTGCCTTCTTTTTATATGATATCCCTCATTATGCTTGTGTAAAAGGGTGGTAGTAATAGTAAAGTCAGACTCTAACTTCAGGGGGAATGATGACCAGGATCAGCCCAAAGCTGATTCCCATGAAGTGGAGGTCAGACATATCTCTATTCTCCAACCTGTTACCAATTTTGACACCAGCTGTCCCTCTCATAGCACTCTCTGCTTCTCTTCTGCGTTCAATAATCTGTTGCAATGGCCACCCAGAACTCACAGACCATACTTATAGTTAAGTGGTTTATTAAGGAAACAATAAGGGTAGAACTCGAGATCAGGATCAACAGGCTACAACTCACGATCAGGATCAGGAAGCATGCAGGCAAAGTCTCCCTTCTTCAGTGTAGGACAGTGCTCTCAGTTCCTCTCAGCCATGCAGGCCACCTCTCAGCCTTCTCAGGGCAGGCTCCCCTTGGCCCTGCCATCTGTCACCACCTACTCTGCCAGTGGGCCCCTTCTGGGTCTCTTGCTGTCTTTGGTGTTACAGCCCTTGACTCATGTTACAGCTGTTTTAGGAGATTCCTTGCCTCCTCTCTCTCTCTGCTTCTTCTCTCTTCTTTCTTCCTTCTGCTTCTTTCCTGCTTCTTTCTGTCTCAACAACCTCTGTAGGGTTGGGTGCATATATGCACAACTCCTTGTCAATTTCAAGGCATGGCCCCTCCTAGCAGGGCCACAAACTGACCAATTTCCTCTAGGCAGGCTGCAGACCCTTTATTAACATAGTAGGCCATAATAACCTTATTTGCATAGTCTACAGTCACTTCATTTGCATGGGTATATTGACCAATTCCTGCAAGATGCATACCAATCACAGGGCAGGCTGCAGCCCAGGGCCAGACAAAAAGTATCAAACCAAGTTGTTTAGAGCTTACCCAGGAAATGTAACAAACCTCTGGGATAAAAACTAGGGCAAAACCCCTCAGGGCTTTGGGGAAAAAAACCTCTCAAGCTGTTTTTCCAAAGAACCAAGGCAAAAGGGCACATAAAGGAACTCATTTCACCATACCTGGAGTGAAATGATAATTTTATGATCTGAAGAAGTTAGTATTGGTTAAATGAGTCGTACATTGGTCATATGATGGACTATTACACAGTCATTCAAAATCTGTTTTTTTGAAAGATATTTAATGACGTAGCAATAAAAAGACAAATAACCCAATCATAAAATGGGCTAAGGACATGAATAGACATTTCACCAAAGAGGACATTCAAAAGGCCACCAAACACATGAAAAGATGCTCAATGTCTTTAGCCATTAGAGAGATGCAAATTAAAACAAAAAGAGATTCCATTTCACTCCCACTAGCATGGCTAAGATAAAAAAAGAAGAAAGAAAATAACAAATGTTGGCGAGGATGTGGGGAAATTAGAACTAGCCATTGCTGGTGGGAATGCAAAATAGTACAGCTGGTGTGGAAAACAATGTGGCGGTTCCTCAGAAACCTAAAAATAGAACTACCGTATGACCCAGCCATTTTCACTCCTACGTATATACCCAAAAGACTTGAAAGCAGAGACTCAAACAGAGACTTGTACATCAATGTTCATTGCAGCACTGTTCACAATAACCAAAAGGTGGAAACAACCTAAATGCCCATTAACAGATGAACAGATAAACAAAATGTGGCACATACATAAAATAGAATATTACTCAGCCAGTAGAAGAAATGAAGTCTTGATACACGCTATAGTATGCTATAGTATGAAAGGAGCTTGAAGACATTAGGCTGAGAGAAATTAAGCCAATCACAAAAGCACAAATATTGTATGGCCTCACTTATATACAAAGTGAAGAAAAGGCAAACGTATAGAGACCAAAGTTTACTAGTGGTTTCCAGGGGCAGGAATGAGGAGATAAGGGTGGTGGTGGTGGGGTTAATGGTGATGCAAAAATTGCATTGAATAAGGGTAGAGTTGCACGGCTGATTATTATAACAGCTATCAATAAGTTGTACACCTGTAAAAAGTTGAACTGGTAAGAGTTGTGTGATAGATCTATTTACAACAACAACAACAAAAAAGAGTAGCTGCTGAGGCTGCTCATGTACAACCAAAAACCTCATGGGATTTGATTCCTTGGTTTGGAGGTTTGTTGCTGTCAGGTGTGGTCGAGTCAGTTCTGGCTCAAAGCAACTCTATGTACAACAGAATGAAATACTGCCCAGTTCTCTGTCATTCTCACTATCGTTGCTATGTTTGAGCCCATTGTTGCAGCCACTGTGTCAATACATCTTGCTGAAGGTCTTCCTCTTTTCTGTTGACCCTCTACTTTACCAAGCACGATGTCCTTCTCCAGGGACTGGATAACATGTCCAAAGTATGTGAGATGAAGTCTCACCATCTTCGCTTCTAAGAAGCATTCTGGCTGTACTTCTTCCAAGACAGATTTGTTTGTTCTTGTGGTAGTCCATGGTATATTCAGCATTCTTCACCAACACCATAATTCAAAGGCATCAATTCTTCTTCAGTCTTCCTTATTCATTGCCCAGATTTCGCATGCCTATGAGGCAATTGAAAATACCATGGCTTGGGTCAGGTGCACCTTAGTCCTCAAAGTGACATCTTTGCTTTTGTTTTCTGGATGCTTAGGGTCATGATTTCATGGGGCATCCCAGTTAATTGCCTGTTTAGTGCTTCTGTTCTGCCGCTGGTAACTGCTGCAGATGGAGCTCAGAGCCCTTGTCTTATACGAAAGACAGCAGCTCATCACTGCCAAGAAGTGCTTTCTGCCCAAGAACGATCTGAGATCTGATGAATGCTGACGTACTTGCAGCTCTAAAGTTGACAGACCGAGTGGTGGGGTGGAGAGGATTCCTCCTGGGAAGTCTAGAGAGCTCAGTTTTTTTTTTTTTAACTTATTGGGGCAAATATTGCATCACTTTTTTTTTTAAATTGTTGTAATTAAATGAAGTTTACATTTCAAGTTAGTGTCTCATACGGAAATTTTTTTTTTTTTACATACTTTGTTATGTGACCCCAACCACTCACCCCATTCTGCGACAGCACACTCCTCCCCTCCGCCCCTGATTCCCCATGAACATTCAACCAGCTCCTAACTCTCTCTGCCTTCCCATCTCACCTCTGGACAGAAGCTGCCCCCTTGGTCTCTAGAGAGCTCAGTTTTGACCCAGCTCCGACTTTCCCTCATATTGTGGAGGTTGGCAAGTAACTTGCATGACTCTGGTTAGAAAATGAAAGCTTGGACTTTATGACCTTAATTTCTGTTTCAGCTCTACCTTTCAATGAGTTCCCTGGCTAAAAGTGTGTGGAAGGGGGGAAGTTTATTAACCAAGTACTATATTTTGCTGCTTTAACCAAACGCCTTTTTGGTTTAAAAAAAAAAAAAGATATTTATTGGAACGCATTACCATATTATTAAGATCTGATGGCCTAGAACAAAGACTAGCTGGGCTGTATGAGAATTCAAACAGGAAAGAACAGGCTTTTTATGGCAATGCTTGTAAGAAAAAAGCACAACACTGTAAATGAATCTTTGTGGGTCAAACAGATTCTGCAGTTTATAATTTCCATTTGGATTAGGGAAAAAAGAACAACGGACACAGGGTATATAGCAACCGCCCTTTTTTTCCCCTAAGCAAAATTTTTATTTGAGGAAAAGGATACGTTAAAAAGAACGTTCAAAAAAGAGTGTTCGTTTCTGTCTACACATTAAGTTTGATGGCACAAATCTACATGGCTGGACCAACCCTTTCATAAGACCTCAAGCACTACACCGGTTCATGAAAAAACCTACAGATTTTATTCCTTAGTCAATGGTATCAGTGCTGACCAAGGGAAATTGTGTGTGTGTGTGTGTGTGTGTGTGTGTAGGGCTAGTGAAGCAAGGGAATACCAGATATATTTCTTTAAAAAAAAAAAGCTAACATTTATTGAGCCCTTACAGTGTATCAGACACTATATCATACATATTTTGAATATAATCTCATTTAATCCTCACAAAACCCTACATAATAAGTATTATTATCCTCTTTTTATAGATAGGAAATTAAGTTATAGTGAAATTATCAGCATTATTAATAGCTAATGTGGTGGTGCAGTGCTTAAGCACTCAGCTGGTAACCGATAGTCGCTCTGTGGGAGAAAGATGTGGCAGTCTGCCTTGGTAAAGATTACAGCCTTGGAAACCCTATGGGGCACTTCTACTCTGTCTTATAGGGTTGCTATGAGTTGGAATCAACTCAACAGCAATGAGTTTTTTGGGGTTTAATGTGTTTTGAGTGTTTATCATATGATAGGCACTGTACTAAATACTCATATTATCTATTTTAATCTTCATAATCACCCTATTGAAGTAGGTACTCTTATCATACCCACTTTATAAATGAGCAAACTGAGGTTTAAACCAAAAAAAAAAAAAAAAAAAAAACCTAACTAACTAAACTGAGGTTTAGAGGTCTTAAGTATCTTACGCAAGGTCAAATAAACATACAAGTACTAGTTGCCATCAAGTCAATTCCAACTCGTGGAGACCTCATGTGTGTCAGAGTAGAAGTGTGTTCCATAGGGTTTTCAATGGCTGCTTTTTCAGAAGGAGATCACCAGGCCTTTCTTCTTCGAACCTCCAACCTTTCAGTTAACATTCAAGGAAGTTAACCGTTTGCACCACCTAGGGACTCCTCAAATAAATGTACACTATTTATACTGTCTGTTGCTTTGTGTCCTTGACACAGTGCAAGTATTAGTGCCCATTTGTTTTCAGCATATCTCTGAGAGACACATACTAATACCAGATAGAGAAATTTCGACAAGTTTCTTTTCATTGATGGTAATCGGTGAGAGGCTGGAATAAAGAAAATTCCCTGTCTTCAAACTTGCAACTCAGTCTCTCAAGGGCCCATTTTTCCTTAGGTTTCCATAATACTGTGATGTTCACTAATGCTTGGGACACTGGACATCTTAGAGGCCAAGAATCAACAAGAGTCTAACTGAACATGAGACATCTAGGGTTGATCTGGAAGGAATATGAGTGAGCGAGCAATAGGAGAATGTAGCTCTGCTGCACAAGAGAGCTATGAGCGTCTTACTAATAGTTGGCATCTTCTAAACTCCAGACCCTGTGCTAAGATCTGTATGTCTAGCATTTCATTGAATTCTCAAAACACCCCTGTATGCTAGGTGTTGTTAGTATTATATCCACTTTACAAAGAAGGGAACTAAGGCCCAGGGAGAAGTAACTTGCTAAGACAAGCCTCTGGTAAGTGGCAAAGGGAGGATGGGAACCTGGGGATAGATGCCGCCTCTGAGCCCCAGCACTGACCGTGGAGCTTTATTGTATCGCAGAAAACTAGACGGAGGGAAGGCTACTGGTCGACCAAGGGACACTGGGTTCAGTACCAATCCTGTTTCAGTTTGTTCTCATTGTTAACTTTTAAAAGATTTAAGCAGGGAGCTGAAGACAATAAAAGGAAGATGAGGACTTGTGGAAGAAATCAGAATGGGTAAGAAAGTATAAAGGTACATCAGTGAATCCAATGTGGTTCTATAAACTTTAGCTTGGAAAAAAAGTAGTTTAAAGTAATACATTGAATAAGAATCATGGTGTCACAGGGCTTCTAGAATTTATCTGCCTTATTATTTGTCATGGATTGAACTGCGTCCCCCCAAAATATGTGTTGAATTTCTGGCCCCTTTACTTGTAAATGTGATCCTTTTTTGGAAATAGGGTTTTTCTCTTATTATACTAATGAGGTCATAGCAGAGTAGGGTAGAGCCTAACCTTAATCACGTCTGAGTTTTGAAAAGACCAGAATAGACACAGAGGCACGCACAGGAGAAGACAGATACCCAGGAGCACCAAGGAACGCCAAGGATGGTCGGCATACACCAGAAACTAAGAGAAAGGCCCACAGAAGGAATCAACACAGCCAAGGCCCATATTTGGACCTTCAGCCTCCAGACCTGTGAGAAAATGTTTCTGTTCTTTAAAGCCACCCACTTGTGGAATTTGCGTTACAGCAGAATTAGGTAACTAATACGTTCTTCAGTATACAAGCGCACAAATGATGGACTCACATCTCATTTAAAGACTTCCCTGAAACCACCAACCTTTAAAGTCATTAAGTTCATCCTTAGGTCTGACAGAGAACGGCTTGCTGAAAGAGCTTTGGGAAAGGCAAGATCGTTACTCCTATAGCTGGGCAGGGTGGGGGTAGGGGGTGGGGGATATCACATGACTCAAAGCCATGCTTACAACTTAATTAGGAAACTGCTCTGACAGGCAGTTTTATTTCAATCCTATTGGCTTTTTAGGGGAATTTTAAAACCCCAACTTCTCTTTTTTATCCTTTCGCATAAATCATTAACTGGCAAACCGTTTGATATTTTGCAACTGTAATCAAAACCAAACCAAACTCGTTGTCCTCGAGTTGATTCCTACCCATAGCGACCCTACAGGACAGGGTACAACTGCCCCATAGGGTTTCCAAGGAGCAGCTGGTGGATTTGAACTGCCGACCTTTTTAGTTAGCAGCTGTAGCTCTTAACCACTGTGCCACCAGGGCTCCTTGCAACTGTAAAGCATCCCGCAAATTACTGTGAAATTAAAGGCTGTGTGTGCACGTGTGTTGCAACTATAATGCATCCACAAAGTCACTGTGAAATTAAAGGTTTTGTGTGTGTACGCGTGTATAGCCCGCGTGCTCCAATTCATGTGTGTGGTCATTCACGATGCACTGTGAGTCCCTAACAAATATCAGCTGTAGCTAATAAGAAAGGCTCCCCTAATACAGGTACTGTCTGATATACTTATTTCACTATCAGGCTTTTCTTTCATGGTCAGTGCTTCTGTGTCCTGCTTAGTTCATCTTTGTTCACCTGCAAATCATGAATGTATTCTCCTATGTGTTCTAAGAAGCTTTGGGGCATTGAGTGCTTATAGAAACTTTAGCTTTATGTCAATGGTTGTGGAATAATTTGGAAGAGGATAGCAAGAATGGCTGCCCAACATGAAGAATGTAGTCCATGTTACTGAATTTTACATGTAGAAATTGTTGATTGGCATAAGTTTTGCTGTGTCTATTTTTACCACAATTTTAAAAACTACTTCTCAACCTTGTATTGCCTGAGTGTGGGAGGCCTTATTCATAACAGTAGTCATCAAAAGACACCAGAAATGACCATTTAGGCTAATGATTACATCCAGGGGTATTGGCAGCAGCAAAAGAAACCTACCAAGCCACAAGACAGAAGCACTTCTGTAAATGTAGACCACGACCAAGTCTGGGCATGGGATCCTCTTTTGAGTCATAAGGATCTGGGGGTCTCTAAGGGACAGAGCACTTGGATTGTAGTTAACATGGTAACAAAAATCTGGCTATAATTTTTACCATCAATGTCCTTGGTGTCAATGACTGCATGCATGCATACAAGAATGAATAAGTGTTTGTTTGTTTGTTTTTACTATGAGCATAAGATGGGATGTAACTCCTTGAGGTTTGATCTGGGAGTCAGGTGAAATCAAATCTAGGGTCTATATGCCAAAGGCTCCCCACCTGCCAAGCAATCTTGTGGTAGGGCTCATTGAAAATACACCAGGGATCAGGGCTCTATGCATCTATTAGAGTAGATAGGAATGACATCCCAGCTATGTAAAGGATGTTAGAGAAACAAGATGAAAAGGCATAGCCCTGCCTTAAAAAAGCCATCACAAGATGAGCTTAATCTTCCTTAAGAGTTGACATTCTAAAGGGCCTAAGACTAGAAGTATTACTCCATAAGAATGGGCCTCTGACCTGTTACTGCTCTCTCTGTCCTTTCTACAGATGCCTTTCCCAGGCTTCTTCACCTCCCCTAGGCCAGCCACCATCAAAGGATTTCTTCCTATGCACGTCTTTTTGTTCTCTAAATTTTATTTATTTTGTTGTTGTTGTTAAGAATATACACAGCAAAACATACATCAGTTCAACAGTTTCTACATGTACAATTTAGTGACATTGATTACATTCTTCAAGTTGTGCAACCATTCTCACCCTCCTTTTTTGAGTTGTTCCTCCCTCATTAACATAAATTCACTGCCCCCTAAGGTTCCTATCTAGTCTTTCAAGTTGCTATTATCAATCTGACCCCATATAGATAGTTCTTAAAAGAGTATAATGCTCAAGGCAGGCCTTTTTTGCTAGTTAAGCTAAACTATTGTTCGGTTTGAAGATGACTTCAGGGGATATTTTTGGCTTAAGGTTTAAAGACTATCTCAGGGCAATACTGTTAGGGTTCATTGACCATCCATGGCTCCAGAAAGTCTAGAGTTAATGAGAATTTGAAATTCTTTTCTGCATTTTCCCTCTTTTGATCAGGATTCTTCTATGGAATCTTTAACCAAAATGTTCAGTAATGTTAGTCAGGCACTATCCAGTTCTTCTGGTCTCATGGCAAAGGAGGCAGTTGTTCATAGAGGCAATAAGCCACACATTCCATATCCTCCTCCTATTCCTGACTCTCCTTCTTCCTCTGTTGCTCCAGATGAATAAAGACCAGTTGTGCCTTGGATGACTGCTTGTAAATCTTTAAGACCCCAGGCACCACACAACAGACTAGGAGTTAGAACAGAAGCAGAGAACATGTTAGTAGGCCAGTTAACTGGGATGTCCCATGAAACCATGACCCTAAACCTCCAAACCAAGGCACTAAATCCCATGAGATGTTTGGTTGTACATAAGCAGCCTGAGCAGCTACTCTTTATATTTTCGTCATTATTGTAAATATATCTATCTCACAACTTTTGCCAATTCAACTTTTTATTGGTGTACATCTTATTGACAGCAGTTACAGCAATTGGCTATGCAATACCCTTAATCAGTGGGATTTTTCTATCACCGTTAACCTTCATTTTGCCCTCCCTCCTGTCTCTGGTAACCACTAGTAAACTTTGGTCTCTATACATTTGCCTTTTCTTCATTTTCTATATAAGTGAGGTCATACAGTATTTGTGCTTTTGTCATTGGCTTATCTTGCTCAGCATAAGGCTTCAAGCTCCATCCATACTACAGAATGTATCAAGACTTCATTTCTCTTACTGGCTGAGTAGTGTTCCATTGTATGTATGTACCACATTTTGTTAACCATTTATCTGTTGTTGGGCATTTAGGTTGTTTCCACATTTTGGCTACTGTGAATAGTGCTGCAATGAACATTGGTGTACAAGTCTGTGTTTGAGTCTCTGCTTTCAGTCTTTTGGATATATATACCTAGGAGTGGAATTTCCGTGTCATATGGTAGTTCTATTGTTAGTTTTTTGAGGAACCACCACACTGTTTTCCATAACGGCTGTTACCATTTTGCATTTCCACCATCAATGGATAAGAGTTCTAATTTCCCCACATCCTCACCAACATTTGTTATTTTCTGTTGTTTTCATCTTAGTCATCTTAGTCGGAGTAAAATGGTATCTCACTGTGACTTTGATTTACATCTTTCTGATGGCTAATGATAGGAGAAAGATGTGGCAGCCTACTTCCATAAAGATTTACAGCCTTGGAAACCCTATTGAGCAGTTCTACTCTGTCTTATAGGGTCGCTATGAGTCGGAATAAACTCAATGGCGATGGGTTTGGTTTTTTGTAGCACAATGGTTAAGCATTTGACTTTTAACAAAAAGGTTGGCAGTTTGAATCCACCAGCCGCTCCCTGGAAACCCTATGGGGCAGTTCTACTCTGCTCTATAGGGTTGCTACGTGTTGGAATAGGCTCGACGGCAACAGGTTTATGACACTTAGCATATTTTCATGTGTTTGGTGGCCATTTGAATGTCTTTTTATTGTGCTTTAGGTGAAAGCTTACAGAGCAAATTAGTTTCCCATTTGATAGTTTATACATAAAGTGTTCCTTCACATTGGTTGGATTCCCCACAATGTGGCAGTACTCACCCCATTTCCGCCCTGGGTTTGTTTCCTTTTGTCTAGATTTTCTACTCCTTCCTGCCTTCTCATCATTGCTTAGGGTGAGTGTTGTCCTTTTGATTTCATATAAATTGATTGTTCTAAGGAACACGTTCCTCTTGGGTGTTATTATTTATTTTATGGGCCTGTCTATTGTTTGGCTGAAAAGTGGTCTCCAGGAATGGCTTCAGTTCCAGGCCGAAGGGTGTCTTAGGGCCATAGTCTTGGGGGTTTCTCCAATCTCTGTCACACCAGTAAGTCTGGTCTTTTTGTGAACTTAATTTTTTGTTCTATATTTTGCTCCCACTCTGTCCGGGACCCTCTGTTGTGATCCCAGTCAGAGTGGTGAATGTCCTTTTTGGTGAAATGTCTGTTCAAGTCCTTTGCTCATTTTATGATTGGGTTATTTGCCTTTTTGTTGTTAAGTTGTCAAAGTTTTAGATATATTTTGATTATTGGATTCTTGCTGGATATAGGGTTTCTGAAGCTATTCTCCCAGTCTTTTCTCTTTTTTGGTAAAGTCTTTTGATGAATAAAAGTTTGTCTTTTCCCTTTTTTGGTAATTTTTATGAGGTTCCATTTATTTATTTTCTTTTGCTGTTTGTGCTTTTGCTATTATATTAGATAATCTGTTGTTGAAAGCTAGGTCTGACAGTGTTGCCCCTGCTTGTTCTAAGAATTTTATGGTTTTAGTTTGCACATTTAGGTCCTTAATCCATTTTGAATTTGTTTTTGTTTCATTTTTCTACATGTGGAAATCCAATTTTCCAGTGCCATTTATTGAAGTGACATTTTTTTTCCACATCGATTGGACTTTGCACTGTTGTCAAAAATCTGTTGACCATAGATGTGTACGTTTATTTCTGGACTCAATTCTATTCCCCTGGTCTATGTGTCTATTGTTATACCAGTACCAGGCTGTCTTGATTACTGTAGCTGTATAAAAACCACAAACCAAACCTGTTGCAGTCAAGTTGATTCTGACTCATAGTAACCCTATAGGACAGAATAGAAGTGCCCCATAGGGTTTCCAAGGAGTGACTGGTGCATTTGAACTGTCGACCTTTTTGGTTCGCAGCTGAGCTCTTAATTACTGTGCCACTAGGGCTCCCTGTAGCTGTATAGTATGTTTTAAAATCAATAAGTATGAGTCCTCCTACTTTGTTCTTCTCTTTTAACTTTGTTTTAGCTATTTGGGGCCTCTTGCCATTCTATATAAAGTTGAGGATTGGTTTTTATGTTTCCATAAAGAAGGCTGTTGGAATTTTGATCGAGATTGCGTCGAATCTATAGATCACTTTGGGTAGTATTTACATCTTAACAATATTAAGTCTTCCAATCCATGAACATGGAACATCTTTCCAACTATTTAAATTTTCTTTAATCTCTTTCAGCAGTGTTTTATATTTTCATTGTATAAGTGCTTCACATCCCTAGTTAGAGTTATTTATAAATATTTTCTTCTCTTAGAGGCTATTATAAATGGAATTATTTCCTTAATTTCCTTTTCAGATTTCTCATTGCTTGTGTGTAGAAACTCAACTGATTTTTGTTTGTTGACGTTGTATCCTGTAACTTTGCTAAATTCATCTATTAGCTCTAGAAGTTTTCTTGTGGACTCTTTGGGGTTTTCTATATATAGGATCATATCATCATGAATAGAGATAATTTTACTTCTTCTTTTCCAATCTGGATACTTTTATTCCTTTTTCTTGTCTTATTGCTGTGGCTAGGACTTCTAATATAATATTGAATAGAAGTAGTGAGAGTGGGCACCCTTATCTTGTTTGTTATTTCAAGGGGAAAGCTCTCAGTCTTACTCCATTGACTATAATCTTGGCTGCTGGCTTTTCACATATGCCCTGAATCATACTGAGTAATTTCCCATCTATTCCAATCTTCTTTAGGGTTTTCATCAAGAAAGGGTGTTGGGGAAGCCAACATGGTGCTATAGATAGAAGCACCTCGCCGTCCCTCCACAGCAAAGACCCAAAATCTAAGTAAAACAGAGACAAATGTTAATCCTGGAACCCTAAATGTCAAATGAAGAGATAAAGAACTTAACCAAGCACTGAATGAAATTAGAAACTGACAGAGAACAGAGAGTGAAGAGACTTACAAGCAGAGGTTCCCTATCAGCTAATGCAGCACGGATTCACCATCTTGGACTCCTGTCTGAGATCGGCAGATAGGGAGTATGGGAAAGGAGATTCACAGAGCTCGCAACAGGAGACAGAGCACCTGGTAACCAGTGATACACGCTTTCCCACCCACCACCCTACCTCCCCCTGCTCCACCTCCACCGCTTGCAGGTGGGCTGATCTGCTGCTTCCCAGCAGGCTGTGACTGTGGCATGAGAGGCACCAGTTCTCTGCCGTGCAGATTTGCCCCACCCACACCGGCCGGCTCCTTAAGTGCCATTTCTTTGTTGCTGGTGTTGCTTTTCTCGGTCTTGTTTGGTTTCCGTGTGCCATCTTTGCTCCTTCTTAACAGGCTGTGAAGCACTGCTCAGCTGGGGAACTGCTTCCCCTGTCTGTGCTGCCACACTGGTGGATCCCTGGGGGCTTTTTTTTTTTCTTTTTCTTTATCTTTTTTGTTTGTTTGTTTGTTTTCTCTTTCTTTTTCCTTGTTATTTTTCTTCATTTCTCAGTTTCTCGTCTCTCCACTCCAATGGCAGGCTACTTCAGCACTTTTTGGCTTATGTTACTCTCTCCTTTCTCTCTTCTTTCCAATACACAACCTAGCTCCACACATCACAACTCCCCCCACCCCCCGCCTATCTGCACTGTGTGCTGAACATTGCACTCCCGAGCAGCACAGGTACACCCTACCAGAACCTGCCCTGCACTGACCCCTGACTCACCTTGTTGGCCCCAATATGTGCCACAAACAACTCATCCCAGCTCCTCCCCTTCAGCTGGACCTGCTCTGCTGCACCATAGCTGTGCAACTGGCCCTGCTCATTGGACAAGGAGGTGAAAAATATCGTGTCCACAGACAAGCAAACAACAAAGAAAGCATAGCCCGTCTGCTCAGTCGTAATGAAATAAAACAAACAAAAAAAAAAAAACAGGACGGAACAAACAAATCTACAATCAATAAATGAAGAAAATAACTACTGAATGTCCCAAAGACGGCAGACAATATCAAAACATACACAAAACTGGACAGGATGGTTTCAGTAGGCATCCAAAATAAAACTTCAGATGATTTTCCAGTGGAAGAAAAGGCACTAGAACTACCTGATAGAGAATTCAAATCTCTAATATTCAGAGCTATCCAAGAGTTGAAAAAAAAGCAGACAAAACTGACAAAAAAATAGACCAATTCATGGAAAATGCAGACAAACTCACGGACAATACAGGCAAAGAAATGGAATAATTCGGGAAAATAATAGAGAAACGAAATGCCAAAATAAATTCACAACTAGAAATCATACAAAAACAACAATTAGAAATCCAAAAGATCAACAGCAAGATTTCAGAAATGGACTATGTCGTAGAAGGGCTGAGGAGAAGATTTGAAAAGATGGAAGATAGGATCAGCAAAATTGAAGACAAACACTTGGAAACAACATTGTTTAAGGAAAAATCAGAAAAATGAATGAAGAAAAATGAAGAGACCCTAAGAATTACGTGGGATACTATCAAAAGCAAAAATTTTCAAGTGATTGGATTTCCAGAATGGGGGAGAAAACGGAAAATACAGAGAGGATCATTGAAGAATTGCTGACAGAAAATTTCCCTAATATCATGAAAGATGAAAAGTTGGCCATCCAAGAAACTCAATGAACCCCATATAAGATAGACCCCAAAAGAAAATGACCAAGGCGTATCATAATCACACTCACTAAACCAAAGACAAAGAAAGAATCTTGACAGCAGCTTGAGAAAAACAAAAAGTCATATACAGAGAGGAAACAGTAAGACTAAGCTCTGATTACTCGGCAGAAACCATGCAGGCCAGAAGGCAATGGGATGACATGTATAAAACCTTGGAAGAAAAGAATTTCCAACCAAGAATAATATATCCTGCAAAACTCTCCTTCAAATATGAGGGTGAAATTAAGACATTTCCAGACAAAAAGAAATTAAGGGAATATGTAAAAGTCAAACCAAATTTACAAGAATTATTAAAGGTATTCCTTCAGTTTGAGAAGAAACAATATCAGACCACAACCTGAATCTAGGACGCAAGATCATACCAGCCAAATACGAACCTAGGAAATTAACTCTCAAGGACTATTCAAAACCAAAGATTTACAACAGAGAACCAGAGAGGTTAATCTGCAGATAACAACAAAGTCAGAACAATAAAAGAGGGAATAAACGATGGAGGTATAGAACTTTCTAATGGAGAGGAAAGCAAGGTGATACCAAGTAATAAAAGACTGGTTAAAACCTAGGAAGATAAATGTAACTTTCGAAGTAACCACAAAGAAAGTTAACAAACCTACTCATCAAAATAAAGAAGAAAACATAAAGTCTCAATAAAAGCAAAATCTACAAAAACAAAAGAAATGAAAAAAATAGACGAACATAAGGAATTCAGCACAGGAGAGTTAAGAGGAAGAAAGAAATCATTAGCACCACAAAAAAAGCACTACAAAATGACAGCAATAAACTCACACCTATCAATAACTACACTGAACGTAAGTGGCCTAAATGCACCCATAAAGAGACAGAAAATGACAGAATGGATAAAAGAACAGGATTCATCAATATGCTGTCTACAAGAGACATACCTTAGAAACAAAGACATAAATTTATTAACAATCAAAGGATCGAAAAAAATATATCAAGCAAACAGCCACCAAAAAAGAGCAGGAGTGGCAATACTAATCTCCAATAAAATAGACTCTACAACAAAATCCACCATAAAAGACAAAGGGCACTATGTCATGATTAAAAGGATGATCCAGCATGAAGACATAACCATAATAATGGTCTACACACCCAATGACAGCACTCCAAAATACATAAAACAAACTCTAACAGCACTGTAAAGAGAGAGATTTCAACACACCACTCTGGGTAAAGGACAGAACATCTAGAAAGAAACTCAGCAAAGATACAAAAGATCTAAAGGCCACAATCAGCCACTTGACCTCATAGACATATTTAGAACACTTCACCAAGCAGCTGCAAAGTATACATCTTTTCCAACACACATGGAATATTCTCCAGAAAAGACCACAAAGCAACCCTCAACAAAATCCAAAACATTGAGATAATACAAAGTATCATCTCTGATCACAATGCCATCAAGGTAGAAATTAATAACAGGAAGAGGAAGGGAAAAAATCAATTACATGTAAACTAAATAACACCCTGCTTAAAAAACACTAGATAATAGAAGAAATCAACGATGGAATAAAAAAATTCCTAGAATCAAATGAGAATGGAAACACAGCATACCAAAACTTTTGGGACACAGCAAAGGCAGTGATCAGAGGTCAATTTACAGCAATAGATGCACACATCAAAAAAGAAGAAAGGGACAAAATCAAAACATTAGCTATACAATGCGAACAAATAGAAAGAGAACAGCAAAAGAAGCCCACAGCCACCAGAAGAAAGGAAATAATAAACATCAGAGCAGAAAAAAATGAAATAGAAAAAGAAAGAATCAACAAAACCAAAAGTTGATTCTTTAAAAGGATCAACAAAATTGACAAACCACTAGCCAAACTGACAAAACAAAAACAGGAGAGGATGCATATAACCTAAATAAGAAATGAAACGGGGGACATTACAACAGACCCAAATGAAATAAAAAGGATCCTAACAGAGTATCATGAAAAACTATACATCAACAGATTTCAAAATCTAGAGTAAATGGACAAATTTCTAGAAACACACTACCTACCCAAACTATCACAAAGTGATGCTGAAAATCTGAACAGACCCATAATAAGAGAAGAGATTGAAAAGGTAATAATAAAAAAAAAACCTCCCAACAAAAAAAAGCCCTGGCCCAGATGGCTTCACTGGAGAATTCTACCACACATTCAGAGAAGAGCTTACACCAGTACTACTCAAACTATTTCAGAACATAGAAAAGGAAGAGATACTTCCAAATTCATTCTATGAAGCCAGCATAACCCTGATAGCAAAATCCAGGCAAAGACACCACAAAAAAGAAAATTACAGACCAATATCTCTCATGAATATAGTTGCAAAAATTCTTAACAAAATCCTATCCAATAGAATGCAACATCGTATCAAAAAAAATAATACACCATGACCAAGTAGGATTCATACCATGTATGCAAGGATGGTTCAACATTAGAAAATCAATCAAGGTAATCCACCACATAAATAAAATAAAAG
Source organism: Trichechus manatus latirostris (assembly GCF_000243295.1). Taxonomy (NCBI): domain Eukaryota; kingdom Metazoa; phylum Chordata; class Mammalia; order Sirenia; family Trichechidae; genus Trichechus; species Trichechus manatus. The sequence goes on from NW_004443980.1 coordinate 8,243,412, forward strand.
AATCACATGATCATCTTTACCAATGCAGAAAAGGCATTCGACAAAGTCCAACACTCATTCCTGTTAAAAACTCTCAATAAAATAGGTATAGAATGGAAATTCCTCAACATAATAAAGGGCATCTATACATAACCAACAGCCAACATTATTCTTAATGGAGAGAGGCTGAAAACATTCCCCTTGAGAACAGGAACAAGCCAAGGATATCCTTTATCACCACTCCTGATTAACATTGTGCTGGAAGTCCTAGCAAGAAGAAGAAACAAAGGGCATCCAAGTTGGTAATAAAGAAGTTAAACTGTCCCTATTTGCAGATGATGTGATACTATATGTAGAAAACCAAAAGACTCCATGAGAAAACCACTGGAACTAACAGAAACATTCAGCAGAGTAGCAGGATACAAGATAAACATACAAAAATCCGTTGGATTCCAGTACACCAATAAAGAAAATGATGAAAAGGAAATCAGAAAAACAATACCATTTATAATAGCCCCTAAAAAAATAAAATATTTAGGAATAAATATAACTAGGGACGTAAAAGACCTATACAAAGAAAACTACAAAATAGTACTGAAAGAATCCAAAAGAGATGTACATAAACTATGCTCATGGATAGGTAGACTCAACATTGTGAAAACGACAATTTTACCCAAAGCAATTTACAAATACAATGCAATCCTGATCCAAACACTAAGAACATTCTTTAAAGAGATGGAAAAAACAATCATTAAATTTATATGGAAAGGGAAGAGGCCCTGGATGAGCAAAACACTATTGAAGAAGAAGAATAAAGTAGGAAGACTCGTACTACCTGACCTCAGAACCTACTATACAGCTATGGTAGTCAAAACGGGCTGGTACTGGGTACAATGACAGATATACTGACCAATGGAACAGAATTGAGAACCCAGATGTAAATCCATCCACCTATGGTCATCTGATCTGACAAGGGCCCAAAGTCCATCAAATGGGGAAAAGATGGTCTTTTTAACAAATGGTGCTGGCAAAAGTGGATGTCCATCTGCAAAAAAATGAAACAGGACCCATACCTCACCCCATACACAAAAACTAATTCAAAATGGATCAAAGACCTAAATATAAAGCCAAAAACTATAAAGACCACAGAAGAAAAAATAGGATCAATGCTAGAGACCCTAATACATGACATTAACAGGATACAAACCAAAACTAACAACATACAAACTTCAGAAGATAAGCTAGATAACTAGGATCTTCTAAAAATTAAACACTTATGCTCATCAAAAGACTTCACTAAAATAGTAAAAAGAGAACCTACAGACTAGGAAAAATATTTTGGCTATTACAAATCTGACAAAGGTGTAATCTCTAAAATCTACAAGAAAATCCAACACATCTACAACAAAAGGACAAATAATCCAATTAAAAAATGGGCAAAGGAAATGAACAGACACCTCACCAAAGAAGACATTCAAGCAGCTAACAGACACATGAGGAAATGCTCGTGATTACTAGCCATTGTAGAAATGCAAATCAAAACCATAATGAGATACCATCTCACCCCAGCATTACTGGCACAAGTCAAAAAAAACAGAAAATAACAAATGTTGGAGAGGCTGTAGGGAGATTGGAACTCTTATGCACTGCTGGTGGGAATGCAAAATGGTACAACCATTTTGGAAAACCATATGGCGCTTCCTTAGAAAGCTAGAAACATATACTAGAGAAATACCAGCTGTCACACGAATATTCATATGCACACCCATGTTCATTGCAGCATTGTTCACAAAAGCAAAAAGATGGAAACAACCTAGATGCCCATCAACACATGAATGGATAAACAAACTATGGTACATACACACAATGGAGTACTATGCAACGATAAAGAACAACCATGAATCTGCGAAGCATCTTGCAACATGGATGAATCTGAAGGGCATTATGCTGAGTGAAATAAGTCAGTCACAAAAGGACAGATATTGTATGAGACCACTATTATAAAAACTTTTGAAAAGGTTTACACACAAGAAGAAACCATCTTTGATGGTTACGAGGGAGGGGAAGAATGGGGAGGGAAAAACACTAAATAGACAACAGATAAGTGGTAACTTTGGTGAAAGGTAAAAAGGTACACAATACTGGGGAAGCCAGCACAACTTGTTCAGGGCAAGGTCATGGAAGCTCCATGGAAAAATCCAAACTTCCTTAAGGACTGAATTACTGGGCTGAGGGCTGTGGGGACCATGGTCTCAGGGAACATCTAGCTCAATTGGCACAACATAGTTTATAAAGAAAATGTTCTACATTCTACTTTGGTGAGTAGTTTCTGGGGTCTTAAAAGCCTATGAGCAGCATCTGAGATACTCCACTGGTCTCACCCCTTCAGGAGCAAGGGCAAATGAAGAAAACTAAAGACACTAGGGAAAGATTAGTCCAAAGGACTAAAAGATCACAACTACCACGGCCTCCACCAGACTGAGATCAGTACAACTAGATGGTACCCAGCTACCACCACTGACTGCTCTGACAGGGATCACAATAGAGGGTCCCAGACAGAGCTGCAGAAAAATGTAGAACAAAATTCTAACTTACAAAAATACCAGACTTATTGGCCTGATAGAGACTGGAGAAACCCCGAGAGTATGGCCCCTGGACACCCTTTTAGCTCAGTGATGAAGTCACTCCTTTAGCCAAAGATTGGATGGGCGCATAAAAACAAAACAAGACTAAAGAGGCACACCAGCCCAGGGGCAAGGACTAGAAGGCAAGAGGGGACAGGAAGCTGGTAATAGGGAACCCAAGGTGGAGAAGGGAGAATATTGACATATCATGGGGTTGTTAACCAATGTCATAAAAAAATATGTGTACTAACTGTTTAATGAGAAGCTAGTTTGTTCTGTAAACCTTCATCTAAAATACAATAAAAAAGAAAGTGTGTTGGATTTTATCAAATGCTTTTGTTTACATCCATAGATGATCATGTGGTTCTTTTCCTTTGTTCTATTGATGTGTATTAAGTTGTTTGATTTTCTAATGTTGAATCATCCCTGCATTCCTGGAATAAATCCCACTTGGTCATGTTATACGATTCTTTTTAATAGGCTGTTGGATTCTGTTTGCTAGTATTTTCTTGAGGTTTTTTTTGCATCTATATCCAGAAGAGATATTGGTCTGCAGTTTTCTTTCTTTTTTTGTGTGTGTGTATGGTGTCTTTGCCTGGTTTGGTCATAAGGGTTATGTTTATTTCATAGATTGAACTAGGGAATATTCCTTTCTTCTCTATCTTTTAGAAGAGTTTAAACAGTATCGGTGTCAGTTCTCTAAATGTTTGGTAGAATTCCCCAGTGAAGCCCTCTGGTCCAGAACTTTTGTTGTTGTTATTGTCGTTGGGAGGTTTTTGATCACTGATTTGATCTCTTCACTTGTTATGGGTCTGTTGAGACTTTCTATTTTCTCTTGAGTCAGTTTGGGTAGGTTGTGTGCTTCTAAGAATTTGTCCATTTCATCTAGGTTATCCAGTTTGTTGCCATACAGTTGTTCATAATATTCTGTCATAATTCTCTTTAGTTCTTCCAGGTCAGATGTAATGTCTCCTCTTTTGTTTTTTTAATTTTGGTTATTTGCATCTTTTCTCTTCTTTTCTTTGTCAGTTTAGCTAAAAGTTTGTCAATTTTATTGATGTTTTCAAATAACCAACTTCTAGTTTTATTGTTCTCTCTATTTTCCTGGTTTTGATTTTATTTCTGTGCACATGTCTTCTTAATTCATAATTTGTCTCTGTTACTTTTCACTGTACTCAATTCTTTTTCTTCATTTTTCCCTCTCTTCCTTCTTATTGGAGCTTGTTCTTTACTTGGCCAATAAGGTGCTTGTCTTAGTTATATAGTGCTGCTATAACAGAAATACCACAAGTTGATGGCTTTAACAAATGGAAGTTTATTCTTTCACAGTTCGGGAGACTAGGAGTCTCAATTCAGAGCACTAACTCCAGGGGAAGCCTTTCCCTCTGTTGGTTCTGGGGGAAGGTCCTTGTCATCAATCTTCCCCTGGTCTAGGAGCTTCTTAGCACAGGATCCCTGGGTCCAAAGCATGCACTCCCCTCCTGGTTCTTCATTCTTGGTGGTAGGAGGTCCCTTTCCTCTCTGCTCACTTCTCTCTTTTATGCCTCAAAAGCGTTTGACTCAAGACACAACCTCATCCTGTCGATTGTATCCTGTCTCATTAATATGACTGCCTCTAATCTTGCCTCAATATCATAGAGGTTAGGATTTACAGTGCAGGATAATCACATCAGATCACAAAATGGTGGACAACAACACAATACTGACAATCATGGCCTAGCCAAGTTGACACACATTTTTTGGGGACACAGTTCAGTCCATTACAGTGTTTTTTCTCTTCCAGTTGTATTTTCAAATAAACTACTTAGAAAGTATGTTAGTGGAACATATTACTATTCTTTTTAAAGAGGTTAAATTATGGTACTTTTGTGATTTTTAATTGAAGGGAAGATCTAGGAAGAAGCCCAGTGATTTTAGGTAGGAAAATTGTTTATCATCATCATCATTATCATCATATCATCATTATCACCATCTATGTCTTAGGCTAAGTTCTCTAGAGAAGCAAAACCAGTGAAGTATATATACATATATATACATATGTATGGAAATCTTGGTGTACTGGTTAAGAGCTATGGCTGCTAACCAAAAGGTCAGCAGTTTGAATCCATTGGGCCCTCCTTGGAAACTCTATGGGGCAGTTCTACTCTGTCCTACAGGGTCGCTATGAGTTGGAATTGACTAGATGGCAATGGGGTGTATGTATATATATATACGTATCTATACATACATATACATACATATACATACAGAGAGAGAAAGTGAGAGAGGGAGGGAGAGAGAGCTGTATATCAAGGAAATAGCTCATACAGTTGTAGATGCTGGAAAGTCTCAAGACTTCTGATTCACATAGCTGCAGGGGCTGACAAACCCAAGATTGACAGATCAGATGGCAGGCTGCTGGCTCACAGGGTGTGGAGGCTGATCAATCCAAGGTCAGCAGGTCAGATGGCAAGTTGCTGGCTCAAGACCCAAGAGCTGGAGGTCAGTTGAAGACAAGCTGGATGCAGATCCAGAGTGAGCAAAAGCCTGCGAGCTTCACCAGAAAATCCATATATATTGGAGGCAGGCCACCCCAAGGAAACTCCCTTCCAACTGATTGGCAGCTCATAGCAGATCTTAATCATGGAGGTGATTGAGTTACATTATATCAGATTTCATCATTACATAGCTGCTAAACTATATCATAATTTCCAAACCACCAAGAATCACAGCACAGCAAGTTAACACACAACTTTAGCCACCACAGCCCACCCCTTATCAACATGGCACCTGTACACATCTCCTTTAAACATACATAATTTCTAAATAAAGACAATTATAAAGTCAACTTGCACATAACATGATACAGCTAACACCCATACAAACCAAAATGCACTAGCTCCATTTACATCTTATATTTTATAAATGAAGAAAACAAAACTATTTGATGCACACAAACAAGGAAGAAATACTCATAACAACTACAGTCCTTGTTTCTGAAACTGGTCACGTGGTTGTAGCTGGTATTTAGAAATACTTTCTTCCACCACCCATTCCTTATTCCCTTTACCATCAGCAAGCACCTCAGCGGGTTGTGGTTCTTTGCCTGGTAGGAGAATCAAATTTTTATTCCTGAAGGGTTTGGACCATTAGTACTCATGTCAGAATTGTGTTGCTATAGTTTCCATTGACTTTATTCGCAGGGCATGGTAGTACTAAGAGACGTCCTAAGAGGTCTCCTGTATTTCAGACATACTTTTCTTTACCCTCACTGTGTAATATCAGGCCTATTTCCTCTGGTAACCAAGATCAATCACACCAGCCAGTGTGGTAACTCCCTTCTTTGCCTGTTAAGCCAGCTGCATGAGGAGCCCAAAGTGACCAGGTGGCGTTCTTAGCTTCCAGTTCAATGAATCAGTTTTGTGCATCCTGGTGGGAATATTCCTCCCTTTAGAACTAAGACCTCTAGACTTTCAGGGCATAGGGTCGCAGGGACAGGAATCAAAAACTTTAGGAATGGGTCACTAGGGGTAATAGTGAGTGGTGACACTCCCATTTCCACCCCTTGATTCCTGGACCCATGAATCTTGGCTATGGGAGAAACAGTACCATATATTGGATGCTGGTTTAGAGAATATACAGCCTCCTGGAGAATATTGCCCCAACCTGCAAGGTATTGTCACCTAGCTGGTGCTGTATTTATGTCTTTAGAAGGTCATTTCATTGTTTTATCAAACCAGCTGCTTCAGAATGATGGGGAACATGGTAAGACCAGTGAATTCCATGAGCATGGGCTCATTTTCCACTTCATTTGCTGTGAAGTGAGTCTCTTGATCCAAGGCAATGCTGTGTGATACCATGACGGTGGATAAGGCATTCTGTAAGTCCACAAATGGTAGTTTTGGTAGAGGCATTGCATGCAGAGAAGGCAAATCCACATCCAGAGTAAGTGTCTATTCTACTAAGAACAAAACACTGCGCCTCCCATGATGGAGCGGTCCAGTGTAATCAACCTGCCACCAGGTTGCTGGCTGATCACCTCGATGAATGGCGCCATATCGAAGACCCAATGTTGGTTTCTTCTGCTGGCAGACGGGGCACTCAGCAGTGGCTGTAGCCAAGTTGGCCTTTGTGAGTGGAAGTCCATGTTGCTGAGCCCGCGTGTAACCTCCATCCCTGCCACCACGGCCACTTTTTTCATGAGCCCATTGGGCAATGACAGGAGTGGCTGGGGGAAGAGGATGACTGGTTTCCACAGAATGCATCATCCTATCCACTTGATTGTTAAAATCTCCCTCTGCTGAAGTCAGCCTTTGGTGAGCATTCACATGAGACACAAATATCTTCACTTTTTTGGCACATTCAGAGAGGTCTATCTACATATGTCTTCCCCAGCCCTTCTTGTCACCAATTTTCCAATGTTCCTTCCAAGTCCCTGACTATCCAGCCAAACCATTGGTTGCAGCCCATGAATCAGTATACAATCACACATCTTGTCATTTCTCCTTCCAAAGCAAAGTGTACAAACAGGTGCAGTGCTCGAAGTTCTGCCCATTGGGAGGATTTCCCTTCACCAACATCCTTCAGGGAGGTCCCAGAAAGGGGCCGCTGCTGTCCACTTTCGAGGGGTGCCAGCATATCGCAAAGAACCATCTGTAAACCAGGCATGAGTTTTCTGTTCCTCAGTCAATTGATTATAAGGAAGTCCCCATGAGGCCACAGATGCAGACTGGGAGAAGGAAAGTAATGTGACAGGAGTGGAGACCATGGGCAGGAGTGGAGACCATGGGCATTGGCCACTTCCTCATGCAACTTACTTGTGCATTCAGGTCCTGCTCAGGCCCCATCTCGTATATACCACTTCCATTTAATGTTTGAGTGCTGTTGTGCACATTTGAATTTATGGCTCTGTAGGTCAGACAACACCAGTTCATGACAGGCAGCTCAGGCTGCATGGTGACTTGGTGGCCCATGGTTAAGCGCTGAGTCTACTAGGCCCAGTAACAAGTCAAAAGCTCTTCTCAAAAGGAGAGTAGTTATTTGGAGGGGGTGGCAGGGCTTTGCTCCAAAATCGTAAGGGTTTGCACTGTTATTCACCAATAGGGGCCTACCAAAGATTCCAAACAGCATCTCTATCTGCCACTGACACTTCAAACACCATTGGATCAGCTGGATCATATGGCCTAAGTAGCAGAACAGCTTGCACGTCAGCCTGAACCTTTTGCAGAGCTTTCTCTTATTCTGGGTGCCACTTAAAACTAGCAGCTTTTCGACTCACTTGATAAATAGGCCAGAGTATCACACTCAAACGAGGGATACGCTGCCTGCCTCCAAAATCCAAAGAGGTCCAATAGGCATTTTGCATCCTTTTTAGTTGTGAAAGGGGCCAGATGCAATAACTTATCCTTCACTTTAGAAAGAATATCTCAACATGCCCCACACCACTGTACTCCTAGAAATTTCACTGAGGTGGAAGGCACCTGAAATTTTGTGGGATTAATTTCTCACCTGCTAGCACGCAAATGTTTTGCCAATAAGTCCAGAGTCATTGACAATTCTTCCTTGTCTAGGTCCAGTCGTCATCAATGTAATGGACCAGTGTGATGTCTTGTGGAAGGGAAAGGCAATTGTCTTAGTCATCTAGTGCTGCTATAACAGAAACACCACAAGTGGATGGCTTTGAGAAAGAGAATTTATTCTCTCACAGTCTAGGAGGCTAGAAGTCCAAATTCAGTGTGTCAGCTCCAAGGGATGTCTTTCTCTCTCTGTCAGCTCTGGAGGAAAGTCCTTGTCATCAATCTTCCCCTGGTCTAGGAGCTTCTCAGGCACAGGGACTCCTAGTCCAAAGGACGTGCTCTGCCCCCAGCGCTGCTTTCTTGGTGGTAGGAGGTCCCCCGTCTCTCTGCTTTCTTCTCTTTTATATCTCAAAAGAGATTGACTTAAGACACCACCTAATCTTGTAGATTGAGTCCTGCCTCATTAACATAACTGCCACCAATCCCGCCTTGTTAACATCCTAGAGATAGAACTTACAACACAGGAAAATCACATCAGATGACAAAATGGTGGACAATCAAACAATGCTGGAAATCATGGACTAGCCAAGTTGACACACATTTTTGAGGGACACAATTCAATCCATGACATTCCACCCTTTGGCCTCTAAAAATTCATGTCCTTGCCACATGTAAAACATATTCACCCTATCATATCATAGCAAAACTCTTAAATCAACTCCAAGTCCAAAATCCAAAAATTCCTCTTAATCTGTGAAATCAAGAATACAAGAATACAAGTTATCTGCTTCCAAAGTACAGTGGTGGAACAAGCACAAGCTAGACACTTTCATTACCAATGGGAGAAATTGAAGGGAAAGAAGGGATAACAGGCACCAAGGAAGTCAGCAGAACACATTAGCCCTCAAGGCTTGAAAATAATCCTCTGTTCTCTGAGACCATTTACACAATGGCTCCGCCCTCCTGACTCTGGGTGTTGGTTGGCCACACTCTCCGGATTCTGGGTGGAAGCCCCTCAGCCCTAGGCTTCAGATTTGCCTTCCAGGGCCACTGGAATGGAAACTCTGCCAGCTTTGGGCTCACCATTCTCCTAGTCCATCTGAGTGGCAACTCCCCACTTTGAGACTGAGGCAGCTCTAGCTCCTGTGTTCCTTTTCTCTTCAGCTTCTGCTTTCTGGTTCCTTGGCCTCTCGGCCCCTTGGGCTTCACTGCCTGCATCTGCTCTGCTGGGTCAAGTGTTCCAAAGCTCTTCAGCTCCACTGATAAGTGCCTGGAGGCACCCCATTCTGTCAGGAAGCCTCCTGCACAAAGGCACTTAGCTCTCTTGCTCCGTGGGTGGGCTCCAGGGCTGTCTCGCCCTGGTCTCCTGCTTCTGCTGCTGCCATTTCTCTTCTGCTGCTTCTTGCCATCTGCAGTGTAACAGTGTTCCTCACTTCCTTCTGAGTCCTCACCAGAATTGTCTTTGATGTCCATAATTCCACCAACAGTCTTTTCAAGGCAAGCTAGGCTTTTACTATTAGGTACTTTAAAATTCTTCCAGCTTCTATTCATTCACAGTTTCAAAATTGCTCACACATTTTAGGTATCTGTTAGAGCAGCAACCCACTCTTTTGGTACCAAATTCTGTCCACAAGCTATTTTTGTGTGTGTGTGTGTTGTACTTTAGATGAACGTTTACAGAACAAATAGTTTCTCATTAAACAGTTAGTACACATATTGTTTTATGACATTGGTTAACAACCCCACAACATGTCAACACTCTCCCTTCTCAACCTTGGGTTCCCTACTACCAGCTTTCCTGTCCCCACCTGCCTTCTAGTCCTTGTCCTTGAGCTGTTGCGCTTCATTACTCTCATTTTATTTTATGGGCCTGTCTAATCTTTGGCTGAAGGGGAACCTTGGGAGTAACTTCATTACTAAAAGGGTGTCTGGGGGCCATACTCTCATTGTTTCTCTAGTCTCTGTCAGGCCAGTAAGTCTGGTCTTTTTTTGTGAGTTAGAATTTTGTTCTACATTTTTCTCCAGCTCTATCTGGGACACTCTGTTGTGATCCATGTCAGAGCAGTCAGTCCACAATCTAATTTTGCAGATTGAATCCCACCTCATTAACATAACTGTCGCCCATCCCACTTCATTAACATCCTAGAGGTAGGATTTACAACACATAGGAAAATCACATCAGATAGCAAAATGGTGGACAATCACACAGTACTGGAAATCATGGACCAGCCAAGTTGACACACATTTTTAGGGGGCACAATTCAATCCATGACAGTGATCAAGGTTCCTGCGGACTAAATTATGACAGGGAGCTGGAGAGAGATATACCTCTGAGGTAGGACAGTGAAGGGGTATTGATGGCCTTGCCAGGTGAAGGCAAACTGCTTCTGGCATTCCTTTGAAACTGGAACTGAGAAAAGGCATCGGGCAGATCAATTGCTGCATACCAGTTACCAGGAGATGTATTAATTTGCTCAAGCAATGAAACCACATCTGCAACCGCAGCTGCAATTGGAGTTACCACTTCGTTAAGTTTACAATAACACACTGTCATTCTCCAAGATCCATCTGTTTTTTTCACAGACCAAATAGGCAAGTTGAATGGGGATGTGGTGGGAATAACCACCCCTGCATCCTTCAAGTCCTTGATGGTTGCAGTAATCTCTGCAATCCCTCCAAGAACGTGCTATTGCTTTTGGTTTACTATCTTCCTAGGAAGGGGCAGTTCTAATGGCTTCCACTAGGCTTTTCCTACCATAATTGCCCTTACTCCACTAGTCAGGGATCCAATGTGGGAGTTCTGCTGTTTGTTGAGTATATCTATTCCAATTATGCATTCTGGAGCTGGGGAAATAACTACAGGATAGGTTTGGGACCTACTGGATCCACTATTGAGATGAACCTGAGCTAAGACTCCATTAATAACTTGACTTCCATATGCCTCCACTATGACTGGTGGGCCACAGTGACATTCTGGGTCTCCTGGAATTAGTGTCAGTTCAGAGCCAGTATCCAGTAATCTCCAAAAAGTCTGATTATTTCATTTCCCTAGTGAACAGTCACTGTTATAAAAGGCCATAGATCCCTTTGGGGAAGGCTGGGAGAAAGATTGACCATATAAATTTTTGGCAGTGTAGTGGGGTCCTTTCTTAAGGGATCTCGGCCACTCATTCATTCAAGGGGTTGTGGGTCTGTAAACTGGCTCAAGTTTTGGAACTGATTGAGGGGTCATGACTCTCTATTCTTGCAATTTGAATTAGACTGCCATTCATTTGACCTAGAATTCTGCTGCTTTTACAGATCAAGTAAATATTTAGTAGATTCCCCATCTATTTCACTCCTAGGGACACCAAGACTAAGTAGCTTATGCCAAAAGTCCATACAAATCAGACTATTGTGATTACTGCTTTGATTCCATTATCCATTACAGTAACCACAACCACCTTATCTTTGTTGATTGAGTGCTGCCACTTGGCTTCTACTACCACAGGGTCCAATCAGCCCCCTTACCTTTAGGTGTCTTAATTAAGTTAGGACAGTTCCCACTGTCAAATGTGGCATACATAAAATAGCAATCACGGCAGTCTTCATGGTTGCTGGGGCTCCCATCACAAATTTGTTCTTCACCGTTGTGGTAAAAAGTATGTCCTCTGGCACTCCATGTGTGAGTCTGTGGGTCTAACCTGATAAATCCCCTCCAACATGCCAATTTTCCAAAGCCTTTGGATACATTTTTCTACAATATACAAAGGCAGGTCTGGTACTTCAGCTTGATTTAGTATAGGTCACAGCATAACCCATGCTTCAGTGAATCAATCAAATAAACTTTTAGCTCCTTTCCTAACCTCTCAAGCTAAAACACTGAATGAAGGATCTGTGCTTAGTGGGCCCATATAAATAAACTCAAACTGATACAACTTATGTTCCTTGCACCACTATCCCATATCCTATGACCAGGCATGGACCAGTAATGTGAAATTTGTCTACAAAAATAGAGGGTGATGACCCAACGACAGAACTCCAAAATACATAAATCAAACTATAACAGCATTGAAAAGAGAGATAGACAGCTCCACAATAATAGTAGGAGACTTCAAAACATCACTTTCAGCGAAGGACAGAACATCCAGAAAGAAGCTCAATAAAGACACGGAAGATGTAAATGCTATAATCCACCAACTTGATCTCATGGAAATATACCAAACACTCCACCCAACAGCAGCCAAGTATACTTTCTTTTCCAATGCACATGGAACATTCTCCAGAACAGACCACAATTAGGCCATAAAGCAAGCCTTAACAGAATCCAAAGCATCTAAATATTACAAAGCATCTTTTCTGACCATAAAGCCATTAAAGTAGAAATCAGTAACAGAAAAAGAAAGGAAACAAAATCAAACACATGGAAACTGAATAACACCTTGCTCAAAAACTACTGGGTTATAGAAAAAATTAAGGATGGAATAAAGAAATTCATAGAATCAAATGAGAATGAAAACACATCCTACCAGAACATCTGGGACACTGCAAAAGCAGTGCTCAGAGGTCAGTTTATAGCAATAAATGCACACATCCAAAAAGAAGACAGGGCCAAAATGA
>NW_004443980.1:8256695-8262232 GCF_000243295.1 Trichechus manatus latirostris
GGGTGGGGAGGGAGGGACAGGGATATTCACTAGCTAGATAGTAGACAAGAATTATCTTAGGTGAAGGGAAGGACAGTACACACTACAGGGGAAGTCAGCACAACTGGACTAAACCAAAACTAAGAAGTTTCCTGAATACAACCAAACACTTCGAGGGACAGAATAGCAGGGGAGGGGGTCTGGGGACCATGCTTTCAGGAGACATCTAGGTCAATTGGCATAACAATGTTTATTAAGAAAATGTTCTGCATCTTACTTTGGTGAGTGGCATCTGGGGTCTTAAAAGCTAGTGAGCGGCCATCTAAGATGCATAAATTGGTTCCAACCCACCTGAGCAAAGGAGAATGAAGAACACCATAGACACAAGGAAAAGTATTAGCCCATGAGACAGAAAGGGCCACACAAACCCAAGACTTCATCAGCCTGAGACCAGAAGAACTAGACGGTGCCTGGCTACCACCAATGACCGCCCTGACAGAGAACACAACAGAGAATCCCTGACAGAGCAGGAGAAAAGTAGCGTGCAGAACTCAAATTGTAGTAAAAAGACCAGACTTAATGGTTTGATTGAGACTGGAGGGACCCTGGAAGACATGATCTCCGGACTCTCTGTTAGACCAAAACTAAAACCATTCCTGAGGCCAACTCTTCAGAGAAAGATTAGACTGGACTATGGGACATAAAGTGATACTTGTGAAGAGTGTGCTTCTTAGCTCAAGTACATACATGAGACTAAATGGGCAGCTTCTGTACAGAGGCAAGATGAAAAGGCAGAGAGGGTCAGGAGCTGGTTGAATGGACACAAAAAATCCAGGGTAGAAAGGAGGAGTGTGCTGTCACAGTGTAGGGAGAGGAACTAGGTCACGTAACAATGTATGTATAAATTTTTGGATAAGAGACTAACTTGAACTTTCACTTAAAGCACAATTTAAAAAAAAAAAAAAGGAGGATGCCGAGAGACCAAAGAAAGAGGCAAGCAACTCCAGTGTGATGGCAAAGGAGTTTTTCTTAGGGAGACTTATGTTAGAGGCAGTCCTGAGTGGCTACAGGACTAAGGCAGATCTCCGCAACCCTCAGTGGGAAGGCAGAGGTTTTATAGTGATTGTGGACAATAGCAGCTCCATGCCAGGGGCTTACATATGAATGCAAACTGTAGTGAACTAGCAGACCACGTAGGGGTGCCCATATTCAGCCTCACAAAGCCTGTTACCCCTTCAGTCTACCCCTCGAGGCTGGCTTTTACAATCTAGCATGTTCTCCCTCTTGTGCAGTAGTACAAGAGACCCCCCCCTCCCTCCTCGCCAGGAACAGATATAGAAGTGGGGTTGGCCAGGTGTCATATGGTGCCTGCACATGTGCACGAGACAGAGAAAGGTACTGTGAGCCCAGAACAGGGGAAAGGCGTCTCTGATAAGGAAAATGGACTGGGAGAGAGAGAAGGTGACCCAATTCCCAGCCTTCTTATCAGACAATGCTCTCAGCCCAAGGCCTTTACTTAGGCAGCCTGGATGGGAGGTGTAGAGGCAGACCATTCCCCCCAGTTCACCCTCAACTCACATCAGGGTGCCAGAAAAAGAAACAAAGCAGTACCTAGTCCTGGTATGCCCATCGGCCATTTTGAACCTTGAGCTACATGTCTGTGGTTTGGTGCATAACTCCGGTGGATGTTATATCTGTGCGTCATTTGAGGCAGCATTCAATGAGGGTTACTAGTTGGACTGTTCCCAGCAAGTTGATCCGTCCTGCTTCTAAGAGAGATCCCAACCAGCCATCCCAGTTGTAGCTTAATCTAAGCCAACCAAATAGATCAAAGGGCTGCATTTGTCCAATCTTACATATAACATGTCCTGATTCATTTATGTAAAAACAGCACATTTTTCTTAACACGGAACATTTTATGAACCGCACACATTTTAGTACAAGTAATACAAAAGCTCTCTCAGTACAATTGGACAAGCTATTACCATTGCCAGACTAGGCTAATTCAGACTTGCTTTAGTGAGTTAATGTACATTGTACCACCTGGTCATATTCTGCAAGCTCTCCATGTCTAGAGAATGTCAAACTCAGTCTTAAAAGTACCTTTTTCAGAGTCAAACCATCCAGTCCTGTGCTGTTGACATTTTTAACACACAGAGAGAAATTTCCTTCTAAAGTTGGAGCAGTCCCCACAGGCAGCTTTCATACTTCAAGAGATGTTTTTCACGAGTAGTGGAGTCGACCATAGTTATTTACCACATGATCTCCCCAGTACACCAGGTTACACATTCAGTTGGTCCACAAGGTGTTCTCCTTGTTGACAAATTAGCTGGAACAATGTGGGGAGATGACCTTTCATCTCGGTTCAAATGTTGACAGGGCCAACAGTTGTCCTGATTGGTAGCTCCAGCAAAGCCTGTATCATGGGGGCGCATGGATGAGGGGCCTGTCCATCATTGTGAGATAATCTGGGAAGAAAAAGAGATAACATTAGCAACTCCCCCCTTCCCTATCTCCTATGGGATTTGAGGTGAGTGTCAGGGTTTGAATTATGTCCCCCCAAAAATGTGTGTATCAATTTGGCTAGGCCCTGATTCCTGGTACAGTGTGATTTTCCTGTATGTTGTAAACCTGCCTCTATGATGTTAATGAGGGAGAATGGGTGGCAGTTGTGTTAGTAAGGCAGGACCCGATCTATAAGACTGGATTGTGTCCTGAGGCAATCTCTTGAGATATAAAAGACAGAAGCGGGCAGTGAGACAGGGGGGACCTCATACCATCAAGAAAGCAGTGCCGGGAGCAGAGCGTGTCCTTTGGACCGGGGTCCCTGCACCAAGAAGCTCCTAGTCCAGGGGAACACTGAAGAGAAGAAGGCCGACAGAGAGAAAAAGCCTTCCCCTGGAGCTGACGCCCTGAATTTGGACTTTTAGCCTACTTTGACTATGAGGAAATAAACTCTCTTCGTTAAAACCATCCACTTGTGGTATTTCTGTTGTAGCAGCACTAGATGACTAAGACAGTGAGGGTTGCCTGAGTATAGCCACCCAGGCTGTCTGTCCTAGTCTTGAGGCAGTGACGTCTGTGGGAACCCAGATTTTTGGCAGGAGCAAAAGAAACACATTTTATGGAATAGACCAGTTTGATCAAACATATGGAGCAAATGAGAAATGCCCTTGCAGGGAACTGCTGCATTGAGACCCCAGGCTGCTTGCCTGAAATGTACAGTTCAGGCTGGGGTTGTCTTGTCCCCTCCCATCAGCCATTTAAGCCTGTCCATTGAAGTGCTCAATTGCCCTTATGGCTTGGGGGTGATATAGAGCGTGAAGAGTTCATTCAAGATCCAGTGGAAGCCTCTGTATAGGATAAGAGGCCCTGATATGATTTATCTACTGAGAATGTCCTGGCCTGAACAGGGTTTAGCCTTGGCCAGGGTCTAGTAGGCAGGTCAGCTTTTCTGTGCTGTTCGGCATTTTCTGATGACAGTGGCAGTTCATGTGTGTTGGCCCAGTCTAGGATGGTGTGTGACTCTCCATGGCCTGTCCTCTCTTAAATCCAGGAGGTGGTTGGTTTTACATCTCTCTGCACTGGAGCAGAGGACGTTTCAGCCTCTGCAGTCAGCTGGCAGGAACTGTCTGCTTATTGGTTGTTTACCCCTCTCAACATAGGGCCTTTCTGATGATCATCCACACAAGTAACAAAAGCTTATCAGGAGCAGAATTGGTTTTTTTTTTTTGTCCAGATGTTTCCTCCCCATAGAGGCTTGCTTTATATGTCAGTCCAAGGGCTGCCAGTAGCCAGACTGAATAGCCAAGCTGTTAGCTATAGCCCACGTCACAGTTACCGTGTGCCCCCACTAAAATGGCCCTAAATGCAGCAATCGCCAACAGGACTTGGAGGCAAAAGTTTAAAAAGGTGCAGCTTAATACATCAACATCATCAATACATATAATAGCGGCTCTCAGGGGCCCTGAAGGGACTTGTCCATAGTTAGCTTTGGGCAAGGGTCTCAATCATGGTGACCTCAGACCCAAAAGTTTTCCTCATTTTGGTGCCAGGTGCTAAAGAGATCACAGTTACTTGTACAATGGTATCTAAAAAACCAAAACATGCAATTCTTCTAATTTCTTCCTTGAACCTTAATTGTAACATAGAACCTTTTGTCCTCCCTGGTGACAGAGGGACCTAGGCTTAATCCTCAGTCTTAATTATTTCTGAAAGTCAGAAGTCTGGGCAAAGTTGACAGATCCCTCAGTCATTTGTGGAGTCACGCCTCCACCATACCAAGTGCAAGCCTGGGTTCAGCCCAGTTGCCTGGTAACCTGGAGGCAGGTCCTCCTATTTTAGTTTTCCCCTTACTATTGCAGCTGCCAGTATGTTGCTGCTTGGTTATCTTGGTGGGGGAAGTTATCAGAGAATTCCAGAGAGGGCTCTAAAGCCTCTTCAGGCCACTCAACACAAGGTATCTTGAAGGGCTTTTTACTCTTTGTTTTTTTTTTCCTGCTGATTTATCTCTTGCTTTGCGCTGGGTGTTACAGGGTGTTCTCAGAGCTAGGGACCTGCTTAGCCCTCCAACCATCTCTTGTCCTATTGTTGGAGGGTTTTGAGCAATGGCTAGGGGATTGTTCCTTTAGCCCCTGAATCTCCCATCTTTCCAAACCTGCAGGAAAGCATTTCTAGCTGCTCATCCTGCTCAAGTACGCAGCTGCTCAATACATCATTCGTGCCCACACACATCTGCTGCATATCCCTTTCCACCTGTAACTCTTCCTGCAAAGCTCTAACGCACACTTCAACAGTTAGCTGGGCTCTGGTGGCCAGTGTATTTCTATTGCCAGCTCCTGCCATGGATTAGCAGTGCCCTCTTTACTACTAGAACCAAAATCATCAACATCTTTAAGACTAACCAGACTTGGGGACCAATTTAGAAACACCATTCTTACAATGTTGTTTCTCTAGAACTACTCTCAGTACCAAATGTTTTAGGCTGGGTTCTCTAGAGAGGCAAACCCAGTGATGCATGTATAAATATATATATGTTGTTGCTGTTAGGTGCCATTGGGTCAGTTCTGACTCATAGCGACCCTATGTACAACATAACGAAACACTGCCTGGTCTTGCAGCATCCTCACAATCATTGTTATGCTTCAGCCCATTTTTGCAGCCACCATGTCAATCCATCTCCTTGAGGGTTTTCCCCTTTTTCACTGACCCTCTACTTTACCAAGCATGACGTCCTTCTCAAGGGACATCATGTCCAAAGTATGTGAGATGAAGTCTCACCATCTGTCTTAGGCTGGGTTCTCTAGAGAAGCAAAACCAGTAAAGTGTATAAATATATATATATATAGAGATTATATCAAGGAAACAGCTCACGCTATGGTAGAGGCTAGAACATCCCAAGTCCGTGGATCAGGGTAGAGGCCTCTCCCAAGTCACACAGCTGCAGAAGCTGGCAAGCCCAAGATCGGAAGGTCGGAGAGCAGGGCTCCCACTCACAGGCTCTGCAGATTGACGAATCCCAGGTTCGGCAGATAAGCTGACAGCTCAAGTCCCAAGAA
>NW_004443980.1:8262332-8307884 GCF_000243295.1 Trichechus manatus latirostris
GATTACATTAAAACACAGAGAATCATGGCCCAGCCAAGCTGACACACAATCTTAACCATCACACCATCCTTGCTTCTAAGGAGCATTCTGGCTGTCCTCTTTCCAAGCCATATCTATCTCTATCTCTATCTCTCTAGCTAGAGAGAGAGAGAGATTTATAAAAAGGAAATGTCTCATGAGGTTATAGAGGCTGGAATGTCCCCAAGTCTGTGGGTCAGGCATCAGGCTGAAGACTTCTCCTGACTTATGTAGCTACAGGGGCTGACAAACCCAAGATTGGCAGGTCAGATGGCAGGTTGCTGGCTCACGGGCTGCAGAGGCTAATGAATCCAAGATTGGCAGTGTAGACAGCAGACTGCTGGCTCAAATACCAAAAATCAGAGGTCAGATGTTGATGAACTGGATGCAGGATCCAGAGTGAGCAAATGCCTGCAAGCTTTACCAGACAGTCCATATATATTGGATGCAGGGCATCCCTCTCACTTCCCGCTGGAAACTCCCTTTCAACTGATTGGCTGCTCACAGCAGATCTCATAAAGGAGGTGATTACATCATTACATAACTGCCAAACCACTGAGAATCATGACTCAGCCAAGTGGACACACAACCTTAAGCATCACATCATCATCATCACATCATCATCATCATCTGATAGCTACTGTGTGTTCAGAATCTACTGTGGGCCAGGCACAGTTATATGTGCTTTAAATGTTAGTTCATTTAACTCTCACAACATCTCTATATTCTATATTCTGATAATAATAGCTACCATTTATAGATGCTTCCTGTGTGCCAGACACTGTATTAAGTACTTCGCGTTTATTACCTCATTTAAAACATCAATTTAAAAGGAACCTAATTTATTTGTCTGCAACCTGCCTTCATAACCCCATACTGTCCAAATCAAGACACAGTGGTCATTTTGAGAGAATCTGCTGTTTTGGCTTGATACCAGCCTCAAGAAACAGGGAAATCAACCCCTCTGAAGACAGCAGGAAATGGAATTCCAAAGGCTAAACGGTAACTGAGTACACAGAGAGCACGGCGAGACACAAAGTTCTGAGCTGAAAGTGCCGGGGGTCTGAGTAATGGTCCAGAACAAACCAAGTGCTCAGAATGAATTAACTAAGGACATTGCCACACTGTTCTCTGCCCAGGCAATTAGGTCACCCTAGGAAAACAAGCAGCTATTTAAGGACGGAAAAGAGCCTTGTGTAGGGCTTCCAGCTGCTTCCTCGCCTTCTTGCAAGCTCTGAAACAGTCAACGGTGGATGCTTACAAGTGGTTCTGCTTAGACTTTGTGACTCAAAATGCATCCCTGGACCAACAGCACTGGCATCACCTAGGAGCTTGTTGCAGCACCTGGGGCCCCACCAGAGATGTACTAAATCAGAATCTGCATTTTACCAAGATTCCTAGTAAGTTCTATGCACATTGAAGTTTGAGAAGCACTGCTATAAGAAATATTAAATAACCAAGGAAGGAAAATGCAAACTTTAGTAGACTTACAAACTGGTCATGTCCCACTCCTAGTAGCTCCCACTGTCCTCGGGATAAGGCTCCAACTTCTTAATGTGGCTTTAAACTCTTGTCTCCAGCCTCCTCTCCTCACTTTTCCCTCCTTCCCTCCAGCCAAGCTCAACTTCAAGCAACTCCACAGACCAATCAGACTTTCTTTTGCTCTGTGTGGTGCCTATATTTATGCTTTCTGACATATGTTTCATCACCTTAACAAAAAGGAATGTTTTAAAGTCTAATAAACATAGTACTAGTTAGGGACGATGAAGAGGCCAGTGGTGGTTCAGTTGTAGAACTCTCATCTACCGTGTGGGAGACCTGGGTTCAATTCCCTGCCAATGCACCTCTAGCACCCATACAGTGGAGGCTTGTATGTTGTAATGATACTGAAAAAGAGTTTGTGACAATAATACCTAGGTTTCAGCAGAGCTTCCAGACTAAGACAGACTAGGAAGAAAGACCTGGCGATCTACTTCCAAAATCAGCCAATGAAAACTCTATGGATCACAATGATCTTATCCTGTTGTGCGTGGGGTTGCCATGAGTCAGAGGCTGGCTTGATGGCAGCTAACAAAAACAGGGACAATGAACAAGAGAAAAAAAAGAGTCCCCTTGTCCACATGGGGTCAGTGAGTACGGCTAGGTCAATGTGCCTGCTCTGCACAGAACCCATTGCAGGAAGCTGCTTCCCAGGAGTGTTCTTGAGTGGGCAGCTTTCAAGTGATGGCCTTTTCAAGGGACCTTTTCATTGACACTTGGTTTGACTCTGCGACAGTAGCTCCAGCACCAAAGAATGACAACTGGAGTCTTGGGGGTACTTTTTAGCTGACCAGCTGTTGTAATGATTGATTGATATGCTCAACTTGTCTTTCTTCTTCAAATAGGCTTAGTGTTTGGTGTTGTGCATGATATGGGTGTCTGATGTGTTGACAAAACCGTCACAAGCTCTTTCACCAGCCAGTTTAGAGGGCTTCCACATACGTGCCTCTGAATAGAAACAAAGCTTCCTCTTGTATGAGAGTAATTACTAGTGTATATTAAGATTAGGCATTGGTTTTTAAATTGAATCCAAACATCTTCATTATAAGGAGATAATAGAGCTGGGTATTATTATCACAAATTCTTTTGTTTCTTGAAGTCCATTTAGTTCAGCTACCAACTTCTTTTTTTAATTGTGGTAAATATATATGTAACAAGACATTTGCCATTTCAACATTTTTTACACATATGATTCAGTGACATTAATCACGTTTATCTTGTTGTTCAACTATCATCACTATCCATTTCCAGATTTTTCCATTGCAGCCACCAACTTCTTGACGTTAAGGACATTCATTTACAACTAGAGAGAGATGGTTAATCTTCAAAGTTTTCAGACTATCGGAAATATACCAGTCACTATTCACAGACTGTATTGTGCCAACCACCACCCATCTGTCGGTTTGTCGTACTGTGGTGGTTTGTGTGTTGCTGTGATGCTGGAAGTTATGCCACTGGGATTTCAGTGGAGCTTCCAGACTAAGACTATCAAGAAAGGCCTGATGATCTACTTTCAAAACTTAACCAATGAAAACCTTATGGATCACAACAGAACATTGTCTGATAAAATGTTGGAAGATGAGTCTCCTAGGTTGGAAGGCACTCAAAATACTCAGTGGCTGCAACAATAGACTCAAACATACCAATGATGATAAAGATGGTGAAGGGCCAGGCAATGTTTCATTCAGTTGTGCTTGGGGTTGCCATGAGTAGGAGCTGACTTGACAGCAACTGACAACAATATCATGCCAAAGTTCATTTATTCAACATGTTATGTAAGGAGGGACCAGTCCCTGGAGAGGGACATCATGCTTGGTAAAGTAGAGGGTCAGTGAAAAAGAGGAAGACCCTCAGCGAGATGGACTGACACAGTGGCTGCAACAATGGGCTTAAACATACCTACTATTGTAAGGATGGCACAGGACCGAACATTTTGCTCTGTTATGCATAGGATAGCTATGAGCTGGAACTGACTGAATGGCACCTAACGACAACAGATATTATGTTCAAAGGACTTTGAATGATTAGAAAGAGGAAAAAAAAATGATATTCTCCGAGAAGGTGAAGAAATCACTTGGCAGAAATATTATAGTCAAGGTCCCCAGCTTTGCAGCTCCAGAAACTGCAATGTCTTCAATTAATCAATATTACTTACTGTCTTCTGGTTTGACCTAATGTGATCAAGCGCACTGGAGACTGGCATACAAGCAAGAATGCCAATGTATGCCTATTTATTGTGAACAATATAACTTTAGGGGAGTGGGGTGGGTGGGAATGCCTATGTGGGCTGGTCAGTGCCTTTTCTCCCAGTAGGTAAACTGACACAGAAAATCAATTTTTCAGCAGATGACGACCTAGTGAACATCAAACCAAGTCGAATGGTTGGTGTCATCGATCCATCAGAGAGAATCCATGGTTGATTCCATCTCCATGACAGGGTTATAACTTCTGCTCAGACTGGAGACCAGTTTTCATTGGTTCAGATCAAGTCCCTTTTGTACTGGTGCAATAGAACTTGTGAACCTAATATGGAAGGATAAATTACTGAGAAATTCATTTGTACTTGGTTGTTGCTGACAATCTATTGAGTAATCCATTTGCTTTGCTATTGTTATTGTAGGAAAATCAGAATGAATGAGGTCACTTTTCCCTTGTCTCCATAAAGAATGCCAGTAGGGCTTTGAGTCCTAAGGACCTAGAACTTCTTAATCAATTAACACACTTATTTTTAAAGAGCTTTGTGGCTGTGTGATATGAGAAGCGGAGAGGCAGAAGTTGCTCAAGATGGAAGGCAGCTTCTTTGAGTAGGAGATAGGGTAAAAGGATTTTATTTTTTGGTGGGAGGGACAGAATGGGTCTATGAGAGGTGGACAGACTCTCTGAAGACATAGAATTTGTATGCTGTGTAACTGAACCCCAAAAGAGCCTGGTGAAGTGTCCCTGTACCCACACTTGGCATGAAGAGACAGAACTGCCCATCTTAACACAGACTTAGCAAATAAGAATCTCAACAGTGGAACAAAGACCGGAAATCTTCCCCAGAATGTTATATAAGCACCTGGGTCCTTGAGAACCTCTAGGAAGGGGGCAGGACTCTCAGTGACAGATTTAATTTCTTGCCACTTTGTCAGGTAGGAACACCAAGTCAACTTCATTTGATTTTGAAAAATTTTAGAAAAATGAGTGTCATGGATTGAATTGTGTCCCCCCAAAATATGTGTCAACTTGGCTAGGCCATGATTCCCAGTATTGTGTGGTTGTCCTCCATTTTGTGATCTGATGCAATTATCCTATGTGTTGTATATCCTAACCTCTATGATGTTAATGAGGCAGGATTAGAGAAAGTTTTGTTAAAGGGCAGGGCACCATCTACAGGATTAGATTGTATCTTGAATCAATCTCTCTTGAGATATAAAAGAGAGAAGCAAGTTGGGGAGGGGCTCATTACCACCAAGCAAGAAGATCCAGGAGTGGAGTGCATCCTTTGGACTCAGGGTCCCTGCACTGAGAAGCTCCTAGACAAGGGGAAGATTGATGACAAGGACCTTCCCCCAGAGCCAACAGAGAGAGAAAGCCTTTCTGTGGAGCTGGCACCTGAATTTGGACTTCTATCCTCCTAAACTGTGAGAGAATAAACTTCTGTTTTCCAAAACAATCCACTTGTGGTATTTCTGTTATAACAGCACTAGAAACTAAGACATGAGGTAATGTGACTTGCTTTTTTGTAGCAGAGTTATGGAGGAACATTCCTACCAGCCAGATATAATTTTATCTGTTTCAGCCTTTCCTTGTGTCATGGACTGAATTCTGTCCCCCCAAAATATGTGTCAACTTGGTTAGGCCATGATTCCCAGGATTTTGTGCTTGTCCTCCATTTTATTATTGTAATTTTATGTTAAAGAGGATTAGGGTAGGATTGTAACACCCTTGCTCAGGTCACATCCCTGATCCAACATAAAGGGAGTTTCCCTAGGTGTGGCCTGCACCACTTTTTATCTCTCAAGAGATAAAAAGGAAAGGGAAGCAAGCAGAGAGGGGGATACCTCATCCACTAAGAAAGCAGTGCTGGGAGCAGAGCGCGTCCTTTGGACCTGGGGTTCCTGGGCGGAGAAGCTCCCAGACCAAGGGAAAATTGATGAGAAGGCTGAAAGAGAGAGAAAGTCTTCCCCTGGAGCCAATACCCTGAATTCAGATTTCTAGCCTACTAGACTGTGAGAAAATAAATATCTCTTTGTTAAAGCCATCGACTTGTGGTATTTTTGTTAGAGCAGCACTAGATGATTAAGACACCTTGTTAAACAGTTCACGTGGAAACGACTTGGGGACTTGCCCAACTAGGCTAGAAGGCTGTCAGAAAAACTAACGAAATGTCAGGCATGAACACTGAAGTACACAGCCAGCACCGGGAAGGCAGGTGATCGTCCTTGTGGACTCTGAGCTGGTCAGCCACACGCATGGTCCTGGGTCCTGCACTTGGAGAGAGACTCTGACGAGCGAATGTAGAGAGAGAATAGCTGGGATAGTAGGTTTATGGGAGGATCTTTTGGAGAAGGATTCCTTGAGGATTCACTTCAGAGAAAATGAAAAGACCTGTTCAGCAAGGGACGGCTGGAGATTCTTGACAGAAATTTAAAGACACATGGTTTGAGTAATCCAAGTTTTTATAAGTAAAAACTGGCTCGCTCATCCTCCTCATTCTGACAGATTTTAAGAGCATCAGTGGTCTGTGAAATGCCAGCTATGTGAAGAATAAAAGATGAGGTCCCTGCCTTCAATGGCTTGAGCTAAGGTGGAGAAATGTCAGGTAGAATGTTCCCAGAGCAACTGATGGGTCCTTATGACTGGATCTCAGGGTAATAGAGGCAGGAGTGGAGAAAAGACTGAAAATTAGGTTGAGATCACAGTAAAGAATACTTTAAATGCTAGACTAAGCCGACTGAACTTCAGACATATTGTTTCCCAGCACTGGATAATCTTAATTTCTTCCTCTTTTGTATTGTTGTTGTTTCTTGCCATGGAGTCAGCTCCAACTCATAGCGACTTTATGTACAACAGAATAAAACATTGCCTGGTCTTGTGCCATCTTCATGATCATCAGTATGTTTGAGTCCATCGTCGTGGTTATTGTGTCAATCTATCACTGAGGGTTTCCCTCATTTTCACCTACCCTCTCCTTCACCAGCCATGATGTCTTTTTCTGGCAATTCGTCCTTCCTGATGACGTGTCCAAAGAAAGTGAGCTGAAGTCTCCACATTTGGCTTCTAAGGATTTGCAGGATGGCACAGATCACACTCCACAGGCCATGTGCACAGTTAAAAACATTTCCTGGGGGCAGGTTGTGGAGGAAGTAACTCAGAAATGAACAGGGTCCTCCTGGGGCTACGATCTAGTGGGCGAGACAGAATATGAACAAGTTAATATTTTTAGTTCTCCCAGCCGATTACTTTTCCTCACTGCACTCACGCGAGACCCAACATTTGCATGTATACCACATTTTTAGTTCTCCCAGCAGATTACTGCTCCTCACTGCACTCACGCAAGACCCAACATCAGTATGGATACCATATTTTTAACCCTAAAAATAGACCACAGAGCAGGTGCAGCTCTTCTGGTTCTACTAGCCCAGCATCTTCAAAGAGGAAAAATGGAAACCATGTAACGAAGGACTAAAGGTCAAAGTTTCCTTCTTGTATCTGTGAGACAAAGGCCACATGCCCCATATTGTATCATCTCTACTGGAACAGGCTGACCCTGGGGACTAGGGTTTGCCTGAAGTTAGAGGGTTGTTGTGTCTGGTATTCTTGGCTGGCTGGAAGCAAACAGTACTTTCACCTGGGTTCACAATCCTTTAACTGCCTCCATCTCCTAAAGGTAAAGCACCTCTTTCAGTGCATAATATCTGAATATCCTCCACAAACCTCAAGCTACCTAGCCCCAGCAGAAGTACAAAGTGAAACGGCAGGGTAGACTGCAGTTACCCAAAAGCTGAGTTCTGGCACCCTAATACCAGTACCAGTTGCTGCTGAGTTGACTCTGACTCTTGGCAACCCCATGTGTGTTAGAGTGGAACTGTGCTCCACAGAGTTTTCAACGGCTGTTTTTTTATGGAGTAGATTGCCAGGGCTTTCTTCCGAGGCACCTCTGATCTCGGTTCTTGATCATATGCCACCTACTGAAATGACTGAATGTTGACCTATTCTTTTTGGTACAATGACTCTGTGTATTCCTTTCAGCTTCTTTTGATGCTTCCTGCATCATTCAATATTTTGCCCATTAAAAAAAAAATCAAACCTGTTGCTGTCCAGTTGATTCCAACTCATAGAGACACTATAGGACAGAGTTGTGCCACGAGGGCTCTCTCTCTATATATATATATGTGTGTGTGTGCACGCGTGTGTGTGTGTGAATGTATGTATGTATGTATTTGCCTATAGAATCCTTCAATATTGCAACTCGAGGCTTGAATTTTTTCTTCAGTTCTTTCAGCTTGAGAAATGCCTAGTGTGTTCTTCCTTTTTTGGACATTTCATTATAATACTCCAGGTCTTTGGACATTTCATTATAATACTTTACTCTGTATTCTCAAGCCAACCTTTGAAATCTTCTGTTCAGCTCTTTTGCTTCATCACTTCTTCCATTCATTTTAGCTACTCTACATTCAAGAGAAAGTTTCAGAGTCTTTTCTGACATTCATTTTGGTCTTTCTTTTCTGTCATTTTAATGACTTTTTGCTTTCTTCATATATGATGTCCTTGATGTCATCCCACAGCTTATCTGGTCTTTGGTCATTAGTGTTCAAATCTATTCTTGAGATGGTCTCTAAATTCAGGTGGTGTGATTGTTAAGGTTATGTGTCAACTTAGCTGGGATATGATTCTCATTGGTTTGGCAGTTATGATGTAGTTTGGCAGTTCTGTGATGATGTGATCACTTTCATGATGAGATTTGATATAATGTGATCACCTCCATGATGTGATCTGCTGTGAGTAGCCAATCAGTTGATAGGGAGTTTCCCTGGGGATGTGGCCTGCATCGAATATATTAGTGGACAGCGGCAGCACTGCATCCCCTTTCTGGGACCTCCCTGAAGGACAGTGGTGAAGGGAAATCCTCCCAATGGGCAGAACTTCGAGCAGTGTACCTGGTTGTACACTTTGTGTCATGGGTTATGTCCCCCCAAAAAATGTGTGTATCAATTTGGCTGGGCCATGATTCCCGGTATTGTGTGGTTGTCCTCCATTTTGTGGTTGTAATTTTATGTTAAAGATTAGGGTGGGATTGTAACACCCTTACTAAGGTCACATCCCTGATCCAATGTAAAGGGAGTTTCCCTGGGGTGTAGCCTGCACCACCTTTTATCTCACATGAGATAAAAGGAAAAGGAAGCAAGCAGAGAGCTGGGGACCTCATACCACCAGGAGCAGAGCACATCCTTTGGACCTGAGGTTACTGCGCAGAGAAGCTCCTAGTCTGGGGGAAGACTGATGTTGACGAGGACCTTCCTCCAGAGCCGACAGAGAGAGAAAGCCTTCCCCTGGAGCTGACGTCCTGAATTTGGACTTCTAGCCTGCTGGGCTGTGAGAAAATAAATTTCTCTTTGTTAAAGCCATCCACTTGTGGTATTTCTGTTACAGCAGCACTAGATGACTAAGGCAATTTGCTTGGAAGGAGAAATGGCCAGATGTGTAATTGTATACTGATTCATGGGCTGTGGCCAATGGTTTGGCTGGATGGTCAGGACTTAGAAGGAACATGATTGGAAAATTGGAGACAAGGAGGTATGGGGAAGAGGTATGTGGATAGACCTCTCTGAATGGGCCAAAGTAGTGAAGAAATTTGTGTCCCATGTGAATGCTTACCAAAGGGTGACCTCCACAGAGGAGGGTTTTAACAATCAAGTGGATAGGATGATGCATTCTGTGGAAACCAGTCATCCTTTTTCCCCAGCCACTCCTGTCATTGCTCCATAGGCTCATAAACAAAGTGGCCATGGTGGCAGGGATGTAGGTTATGCATGGGCTCAGCAACATGGACTTCCACTCACTAGGCTGACTTGGCTACAGCCATGCTGAGTGCCCAATCTGCCAGCAGCAGAGACCAACACTGCATATTCCATCTGGTGAGGCCCACGTGAATATTCACCATTTATATTGTTGAAAAAATGTATTTGCAATGAATAAGTCGTTGAACTTGCAAAATTCTTTCATGGGATCTCTGGCATCTTTTTTATCACAAAGGCCATATTTTCCAACTACAGATCCTTCTTCTTTGTCTCCAACTTTCGCATTCCAATCACCAGTAATTATCAATGCATCTTGATTGCATGTTTAGGGCTCCTGGAACCCCTAAAAAAACAAAAACAAAAACAAAAAAACACCAGTTGGTTCTAGTTGATTTCAACTCATGGCACAAATGGTTAAGCACCTGACTACTAACGGATAGGTTGGTGGTTCAAACCCATCCAGAGGTGCCTCGGCAGAAAAGCCTGGTGATCTACTTTCAAAAGGTCACAGTCTTGACAACCCTATGAAGTTCTACTCTGCATATATGGGGTCACCATGGCACCTCTAAAGGGAAATAAAATAGGGCAATATTTATTAAAATGCAAGAAAACAATTTCCAGGGTAAGAGACCGTCTCTTAGCAAATTGCTTTCACTTGCTTTAACTCCAAAGAAGTATCGCATCTAGATAATGGATTTTTGAGACTGGCAGGAGGAAAAGAAACTGAAGCAAGCCGAACACAGCTTCCCTGAGTTCCTTCACTCCCTGACACATGTTTTGGCTTCCCTCCCATGCAGGATCCTCCCTCCTTCCCTGGCCTTCTGTGTGGTGATGATGCCATTCGGCTTCTTCTGGTGACTTATTATGCAGTTCACTTTGTCTCATTTCCTTCCTTTTTTGTAGAGACTGATTTCCCCTCTGCTGATGCTGTCAGCTGAGTTAAAAACAGGGTCACGGCTCTGCTCAGGGCACAAATTGCTTCTTGTGAAGTCTGCCTGGGCTTTGGCAGGCAGCTGCCAGACTTCTCATCTCCTCCAGAGGCTGTCCTGACAACAGTGGAGCTGTGCATGACAGCAGGCATTGAGCACAAGGCCCACCAGCTCAAGTGGTGAGTTGCTCTCACTGCTCTCAAGTCCTGGGTCTTGGGGGCACTGTGACCTGGAAGATGACCTTCCCTATGAAAAACCAAACCCAAACCAGCCTCTGCTTTTCCTGCATGGTGCTCGGTTTGTAATCACCAGCGACTTTCTCAGAATAGTCTGGTGAATTATGCAGTCTTGGAAAGACCACCCCTCAGCATTTAGCGCTTGGAAAATTCTAGATGCTAGAGGACACAGGTCAAATTTTCAGTGGTATTCCTAATTGGAAGCTCTATCCTTGAACTTTCTTTCTTAGTTCTAGAGAGAGTCTTCCAGAATGTGGACCTCCTTTACCCTGACTACATGCTGAATGTGGATATTTAAATTTAACAGGATGCCCTACACAACAGTGGTCAGGCCAACCAAATGGAGCTCTTGGTAAAGCTGATTTCAAACGTGGCTTCAGAGCAGGGCTTTGAACCGGTTCACACCTCTATCAAGAATTTGCATTTCTAACAAGTTCTCAGAAAGTTATACATAAGAATCACCATATAACTTCCTGAGAACTTGAGAGAAATGCAAATTCTCAGCAGGGGTTCGAAACAGAACAAACCAGTTTGAAGACCTGCTTTCGAGGGAACTGACAAAACGCCACCCACCATCTTGGTCCTAATCTCCTAGCCTCCCGGCAAGAATGCTTTGCCTGTTTTTCTTCCGTTGCGCTATGCAGTCTGCCACCTAGCACAGTTCTCTGTGGGTAGCAGACTTACTTTGCACGACTTTTGTTCTCATTTTAAAATTCTCTCTCTGTTTCCTCCTGGCTCCTCTTGCCTTATAAAAATTCCGGAAACAGTCTCTTAATTGATTCCTCTGTTTCACTATTCTTTTGTGTGTTGCTCATGGCATGGTGGAAATTGGACATAAGGTTTGATGCCTATGTTACCTATGATTTGTTAGAGACATCTGCCTTCAAAACTTGGCTGTGCTACTTACTAGCTGTGTGAGCTTGGGCAAGTTACTTAACCTTTCTATGACATAGGTTCCTCCTCTAGGAGATGGGAATGATGACTTATTATCTTAGGAATGTTGACAGGATTAGTTTTAAGATAACTAGAAAACGTGTCTGGAGACCCTGGGTGGTACAAATGGTGGACACACTCAGTTGCTAACTGAAGAGTTGGAGGTTCAAGTCTACCCAGAGGCACTTTGGAAGAAAGGCCTGGCTATCTACTTCTGAAAAATCAGCCATTGAAAACACTATGGATATTGCTCCCATGCCGTCTGGAGCAAAGGATAATGAAGAAAATGAAAGACCAAGGAAAAAATTAGTCCAAAGGACTAATGGACCATATGAACCACAGCCTCCACCAGCCTGAGCCCAGAAGAACTAGATAGTGCCTGGCTACCACTACCAACTGCTCTGAAAGGGATCACAATAGAGGGTCCTGGATAGAGTGGGAGAAAAACGTAGAACAAAATTCAAATTCACAAATAAGACCAGATTTAAACTGGTCTGACAGACTGAAAGAACCCCCTGAGATTATGGCCCCGGACGCCCTGCTAACTCAGCACTGAAGCCACTCCCAAAGTTCACCTTTCAGCCAAAGATTGGACAGGCCTATAAAACAAACAATAACACATATGAGAAATGCACTTCTTAGATCAATCAAGTATACAAGACCAAATGGGCAACACCTGCCCAAAAGCAAAGATGAGAAGGCAGGAAGGGACAGGAAAACTGGACGAAGGGACAGGAAAACTGGACGAATGGAAATGGGGAACTGGGGGTGGCAAGGGGGAGAGTGCTGACACATTGCGAGGATTGCAACCAATGTCAGGAAACAATTTGTTTATTTGAGAAACTAATTTGTTCTGTAAACTTTCACCTAAAGCACAATGAAAAACCAAACCGAAAAAAACTACCCCATGGAGCACAGTTCCACTCTAACACACATGGGGTCACCATAAATCACAATCAACTCCATGGCAACTGTTTTAGGAAAAGTGCCTAGCGCATAGCTGATACTGAACAAACGTCACCACACACCCTACACCCTTTTCTTTCTGACTTAGTTTAATGTAAGCTTTCACCAGTCTGACCTTTAGCTGACCTGAATTTGCGGCAGAATCCCAAAAGTCCAGAATTCTTTCAGGTCTAGGCTGGTCTAGCATCCAGTCAGACTGCCCTCAAAGGAAGTGAGATGACTGGCAAGTAGTATTCATGTGACCTTGTGATATTTCCTCCTAATTTCTCCATCTGAAGAAGACAGTGACTGGTACATGGTGCCTACCCTAACCCTCCACGCTAGGCTGTGCCAGGGAAGGGGATGTTCTGAGAGACACCAGGCAAGTAATGCCCCAAATACCAGTGACCTTGGTCTACAACCTGGAAAAGAAAAAGGGCAAAGCCAAGGAAGCAAGGTGGAAGGCAGTGGGATCTACTCTAACAGGGCAGAAGGGACTCTTCCAAGAAAGCCAGGAACGGTTCATCGGCGTGTTGTCACTGGTGCTGGTAAGCTCTGAGGTTCTTTTTCCTAGAGAAGTTAGGGCACTGCTCAGGCGCGCTGAAGCTCTTTGTACGCTCGGTGGTACTAACAGGGTTACTAACAGCGTTTCGGTGTCTGTGAAAACTCTGTGCAGCCGTGGACAGCTTCTTCCCAAGCACCCACCGTGTGCACAGTACCCTGTGATGGTATTACAACTCCTCGCTGCAAAAGAGCAGGATGAAGATGAGGTGGGACGAAATGACAATGCTGACGGTAAAGTCCTCAGAGTCGCGCTTCCAGTGGGGCGTACAGCTGAGCCTTGAACACCACAGCTCGCGCTCAGAGTGAGTTGTGGGTCCTCGCTGGACCCATGGATTACAACGCAGACTTAACTAAAAATCCATCTTATTCACGAAGATTGATCTTCATTTCAGGTCGTACTGAAAGTTAAATACTGCTGCTTGGAGGCGTTGGGAATTCATTTCTGTTAGGTCTCTTTTGGAGCCCTGGTGGCACAATGGTTAAAAGCGCGGCTGCTAACCAAAAGGTCGGCAGTTCGAATCCACCAGCCGCTCCTGGGAAACCCTATGGGGCAGTGCTACTCCGTCTGGTATGGTCGCTATGAGTCGAAACCGACTCCAAGGCAACGGGTTTGGTTTTTTGCCTAAGTCTCTTTTACCTCTTTATTGCAATCCCTGAAAGTGCGGCTCAGTCAGGGCCCTCAGCGAGGGCAGGGCGTGATTTTGGGAGGGAGGATGGCGAGAGGGGTGCACGCTGCTCCCGGCTGTCACCAGCCGCGTCACCCAGGGTCATGCGGGGTTAGGGGGCGCGGCAGCGAGGGTATGGGAACGCCCTGAGTTCCTTCCAGCTGCGGTACTGGGCATCTCCTGCACGCAGCGGGCCAGGAGCGGCGCTTTGCTACGCTGGTGCGCTTCAGTGACTGCGGCGGTAGCTCTCGCTGCCGGGAGAAGACCCGCGGCGTCGGCGCGCCGCGTCTTCTCGCTCTGTCTCCCACCCACTGGGGGATGCGGAGAGCGCAGATCTCTTCCCCGAGCCGCGCAGACGAGGGGCAGACGCGCTGCGCTCACCTGGCACAGCTCTCCACGGTCCGGGTGAGCAGGGCGCGGGGGCGAAGAACGCTGGATCCGGAGGAGAAAGAGGAAGAGGAAGGCGGGAGTAGGGAAGGGGAGGTCAAAGAAGAGGTGGGTGGTGGGAGGAGCGCTGGAGAAGCTTGTTGAGACCGCGCGGGTCTGGCCGGGAATCCCAGGGTAGGTCAGGGCAGTGGCTGGGGGCCTCTGGGAGCGTGTAGGAAGGGGTTCCGCGGCAGAGGTGGCCGATTTTTATGGCGTTGACTTTGCAAGGCGGGGGCGGTCCTGTGCTCGGCGTGGGCCAGGAAGGGCGCAGGAACGGGGACCTCAGGGCACTTTGCTCTGGACGACTCTCAGTGAGCAAAGCCCGCGCTCAGCGTTCACCCGTGCGCTGGTGTCTGGACTCGGGCTTTTCTGGGTTCCGCAAATGCGCGCACGCAGACTGCGAAGCCCCGCCGAGGGCCACCACTCCAACACACTCAACCTGTTGAATATCTGGTGGCAGGAAAACAACACCAACAGCTTATGTCACTTAACGGAGCTAGGATGGAGGGCGAAAGTGCGGCGTGTTGTTTGCGCCGAGCGCCCCTTGTTAAATCCACCTGCTGGGATTGCAGCGGGGAAAGTGGAATTGCTGTCTTTCACCCCCACCCCCGCCCATCGACAGTGACCGTGCGGTGGGGTTTGCTACGTACGGACCCCCTGTGAAATAGGTGCTGTCAGCTAGGGAAATGTGGACAATCTTCAGAAGAGGGACGATTTAGTTCTAAATATGGTTAAGACTCCAAGGATATATTTGAAGAGCAGCCCTTCCTGTGTTATTACAATGGAATTTGGAAGAATCTTTGAATTGAAGTCGTGGAAAAGCGCGGGGGACTGAGAATCAGCAAACCTGGGTTTCGTAGAACCTATCCTAACACTAAATAACTACCAAGTCTTGGCAAGTCATGAAACCTTGTTGAACTCATTTCCTTGTCTGAGAAGAGGGAGAGTAACTCCAGCCCTAACACGTTGGGTGGTTGGGAGAGAAAATGAACCAGAGGGAGGGAGGTGTTTTGAAAAGTACAAAATAAGCTATCACCACCTTGCTGCTCCACCTCCCACCCCCATGAGGGCCAACAGAGCCTGGGTTGGAGTAGCGGGTTAAGGCAGAAAACTTGACAAGGGTTAAAGGCATGTTGCTGGAGTTCTCAGTATTACCTGTACAAAGTGCCCTGTCTGTTTCTCAGTCTTTTATTGTAATTCCTCTTTACTGCACTGTCACTGGAAATGCCCATCACAGTGTGACATCGGAGACAGGAACTTGGCTTCTTCATCAATTTCTTTAGGGCCTTGTACCAGGAGTGGGGAGGTACCAGGAACGTTGATGAAAATTGAGGGTCATGGCCTCTGGGGAGTTAGAGTCCATTCGATATTTTTCTCGTGCAACCATTTAACTTCAAAAACACTGTTGGGCTTCTAAAGGTGGAGTTCTTGTTCTTGTCAGAAAACAGGAAATTCTGTCAGATTTGATGATAAGCACCCAAGACTTATGAGCATTTTCATTTAAATGGTCTCTAAATAAGTTGCTCTTAGTTGATTCTGACTCATGGCAACCCCATGTATGTCAGAGTAGAACTGTGCTCCATAAGGTTTTCAATGGCTGATTTTTCAGAAGTAGTTTGCCAAGCCTTTTTTTCTGAGGTGCCTCTCAGTGAACTCAAACCATCAACCTTTTGGTTAGCAGCTAAGTGTGTTAACCCTTTGTACCACCAAGGGACTCCTTGAATGGTCTTTAGAGGAAGACAACGAGATAAAGCAAGACTGCATTGCTCAGTAATACATTTTTGCCATTCATCTGAAGGCATACAAATATAGCACGGATAAATATGAATAGTTTCCCTTGTTATTAAATTTAGATTCATACTTCTAAATGGAAAGGAGAAATTCTTCACATGGTTGGTTGCGTTACTGTTAAAACTTTTTTAAATTTTATTTTATTGTACTTTAAGTGAAAGTTTACACTTCAAGTTAGTCTCTCATACAAAAATTTATACATACATTGCTATGTGACCCTGATTGCTCTCCCTATACTGTGACAGCACACTCCTCCTTTCCACCCTTGATATCTGTTGTCAGTTTAACCAGCTCCTGACCCTCTCTGCCTTCTCATCTCACCTCTGGACAGGAGCTGCCCGCTTAGTCTCATGTATCTACTTGAGCTAAGAAGCACACTCTTCACGAGTATCATTTTATGTCCCATCATAGTCCAGTCTAATCTTTGACTGAAGAGTTGGCCACATTACTGTTAAAATTTAAGCAGTTCTTGGATAAACATGGTCAGCCTTCTGGAGATGATAAACTTCAGCAATACTAGTGCCTGGTAGCCATATTGTATCGTTTCATAATACCCAATAAGATCTCCGACTAATATTTCCATTTTAATTAAAAGGAGTTGAACAAAGGTGCAATTAAAAGCTTGGGAAATAAAACCAAACCCACTGCCGTCGAGTCGATTCTGACTCATAGTGTCTCTATAGGACAGAGTAGAACTGCCCCATAGGGTTTCCAAGGCTGTAAACTTTACAGAAGCAGACTGCCACATCTTTCTCCCATGGAATGGCTGGTGAGTTCACACTTCTGACCTTTCTGTTAGCAGCCAAGTGCTTAACCATTGCACCACCAGGGCTCCTTGGGAAATAAAATTAGGACTCCTTAATTGTGGTATTTTATTCTGAACTGTAAGTTGTTAATAATAGTGATGGTGGTTATAAAGCTAACTTTTATCAAATATAGTGTGTCAGGTGGAGATAACACGTTATAATTCATTTAGTTCTCACAACAGTCCTATAAAGAAACTGAAGCTCAGAGGGGTTAAGTGCCTTGCTTAAGGTCACACAGCACACAGCTAGTAAGTAAGTAATTTCTCCTCAGATTGGTATAAAAATTATTTGACTTGGACTCTTGTTTATTAAAAAAAATCTGCCCTGTGTGTTTTATCCCACACATAGAGGCAGCATGAAGGATGAGACTGGGGGCTCAAAAGCAAGGTTATGGGGTCTGACCTTGAGTGACCATTGCTTTACTTCCTCTTTCTGGGCCTCAGTTTTCTCATCTATAAAGTAGCGGTAATAATCCCGTGTTGAATGAGTTCTTTATTTCGTAGTGGAACATGAAGTGTGAACTGTGAAAGTGAAATACATCTCAGTTTGTAAGAGGAAGTGTCAGATTCACATGTAAAAGTGAGGGCTGGAAAATGCCACATGAGTAGAAGCAGAGACAAACCACACACAATTACAATTACATTGAAAAAGTGATTTGAAAATGCTTTCGTTCTATTATTGGATCCTCAGCTTTACATTTACTGCAGTAGATAAATACAAAAGTAAATTAGACTTCTAAGTTTTTGGCAGATAAACCTGAAAAGAACCTACTGTTAGCAGGTGGGTTTATCTAGTTGATTTCAGGCGATGAAAATTGAAGGTGAGAATTTTTTTTCCTACTTACGCTCTCTTCTCCATTCTTTCACGCCACAACTATAGTGAGTCAGAAGACTGGGTGAATCAAAACAACTCAGTCCTGAAAATGTATGTAAGCACTTTCCTATTCTCTCTTTATTTGGAAATCATTCTTAGAAGACAGCTTTTGGGATAGTTACTTCAAATGTAGTAGAGGAGGAGACTTGGACTTTCATACATGCATACACATGTATTTTTTAATCGG
This sequence comes from Trichechus manatus latirostris, assembly GCF_000243295.1. Classification (NCBI taxonomy): domain Eukaryota; kingdom Metazoa; phylum Chordata; class Mammalia; order Sirenia; family Trichechidae; genus Trichechus; species Trichechus manatus. Next base: position 8,280,248 of record NW_004443980.1, read on the forward strand.
CTTTCTCTGGGTGGTACGAACAGTTAAGTGCTTGGCTACTAACCAAAAGGTTGGCTGTTTATCTAAGACACTCCACTGGTCTCACCTCGTCTGCAGCCAGGGAGAAAGAAGAAAACCAAAGACACAGGGAAAGATTAGTCCAGAGGACTAATGGACCATGGCTACCACAGCCTCCACCAGACTGAGTCCAGCACATCAGGATGGTGCCTGGCTACCACCACCGACTGCTCTGACAGGGATCACAATAGACAGCCCCAGACAGAACTGGAAAAAAATGTAGAACAAAATTCTAACTCACAAAAAAAAGACCAAACTTACTGGTCTGACAGAGACTGGAGAAACCACGAGACTATGACCTTTGGACACCCTTTTAGCTCAGTAATGAAGTCATTCCTGAGGTTCACCTTTCAGCCAAAGATTAGACAGGCCCATAAAACAAAACAAGGCAGGAGGAGACAAGAAAGCTGGTAATGGGGAACCCAAGGTTGGGAAGGGGAGAGTGTTTACACGTTGTGGGGTTGACAATCAATGTCACAAAACAATATGTGTATTAATTGTTTAATGAGAAACTTGTTTGCTCTGTAAACCTTCATCTAAAGTACAATAATTAAAAAAAAAAAGTTTGGCTGTTTGAATTCACCCAGAGGCACCTCGGAAGAAAGGTCTGGCGATCTACTTCCAAAAGATCACAGCCATTGAAAACCCTATGGAGCACAGTTCTACTCTGACACGTATGGGCTTGCCACAAGTCAGAATTGACTCGATGGCAGCTTTTCTTCTTTTTTTTCCTAGAGCAGTTTTAGGTTTACAGAAAAATTATGCAGGAAGTACAGAGAGTTCCCATTCACCCTCTCCCCACTGCACACAGTTTCTCCTATTAACATCTTGCATTCCTGTGGTACATTTGTTACAACTGATGAACAAATATTGATACATTATTATTAACTAAAGTCCATAGTTCACATTAGGGTTCACTCACTGTGTTGTACAGTTCTATAAACCCCTTGCTGTTGAGTTAATTCTGACTCATAGCGACCCTGAAGGACAGAGTAGAACTGCCCCATAGGGTTTCCAAAGAGCAGCTGGTGGATTCGAACCTTTCAGTTAGCAGCCGTAGCTCTTAACCACTGTGCCATCAGGGCTCCGTACAGTTCTATAGATTTTGAGAAATGCTTAATATCATGTATCTACTATTATAGTAACATACACAATAGTTTCAGTGCCATAAAATGCATACAGATTTTTAAGGGTATTATTTTAAGAATATAGCTTGAATTGTCAAAGCATTTGAACTGTGCTATGACCTATATGAAAGATCCCTGGTGGCACAGTGGCTAAAGCACTCGGCTGTTAACCAGAATGTTGGTGATTTGAACTCAACAGCTGCTCCGTGGTAAAAAGATGTGGCAGTCTGCTTCTGTAAAGATTACAGCCTTGGAAACCCTATAGGGCAGTTCTACTCTGTCCTACAAGGTTGCTGTGAGTTGAAATTGACTAGACAGCAACAGTTATGACCTATATGGAGCCCCTGGGTATGCAAACAGTTAAGCACTCAACTAACTGAAAATTTGGCAGTTTAACCTACGTAGAGATGCCTAGGAGGAAACGCCTGGCAATCTGCTTCTGAAAGCTCACAGCCTTGGAAACTGTATGGAGTGCAGTTCTACTCTGCAGCACATGGAGTCTTGTGTTAGAGTAGAACTGCACTCCACAGAGTTTTCTGTGGCTGATATTTCAGAAGCAGATTGCCAGGTCTTTCTTCCAAGTTGTCCCTGGGTGGACTCAACTGCCAACCTTTCAGTTAGCAGCCGAATGCATTAACTGTACCACCCAGGGGCTCCCACTCTCAGAGTCTTGGTTTCTGTGGAGATTTGTGCTGAGGGAAGTAAACAGGTCACCATCACTGGCACTGCCACTCCATGCTTGGTGATTTTGATATTCTGTGGAGATAACTGGATCCATGAGATTTAAAAGTTGCTCCTACACTCTCATGTTTGAAAAATTAGGGCTAGATTAGTTTCGTCTGGGCCTCTTGGGTCTTGGTCTGTTGAAAATAGCTCCTGAAGTACAATGGCCGTGTGCCTCGGTACCAAAGAAATGCTTCGTTATTAACTTTAAGTGCCCTTATTTTATGGTACTGTGAAAATAAATATTATTGTTTTCTTGCTTCACCTTTTTCCAAACAATGCCATTTGGAGTTCTGGGTTTTGCTCACACATCAACCTTCTGTTTCTTAATCAAGAATAGGTTTCTCCTCCACACCCCGTCCTCTGGCTCACCTTTGATGTTGCCTGGATTGACACAGTGGCTTCAGCAAAGGGCTCAGACATAACAACAATCGTAAGGATGGCACAGGACCAGGCAGTGTTTTGTTCTGTTATACATAGGGTCGCTATGAGTCAGAACCAACTTGACGGCACCTAAAAGCAATTTAGAAACCAGGAGAGTTTACATTTGTTAGGGGCTGGCAAGCATGTTAATAAATGGAACCACCTTGAGGGATACTGACTTAGTCGAGGGCTGAGGACAGTGTGAGATGGGGCTGGAGGGGAGGAGGATCGTGATTTGGACTGAGTTCTTTTCCCACTATAGTTCTTTCAGCTTAGTTCCCTCAGCAGCTTCCAGAAGTCACATTTGGTTGTCTTCGCTTCTTTGTAACTCTGGGAAGCACTTGTCAGTCTGTGTGGTGGGCTTGTGTTGGCTTGTGTTCTGGGGTGAACAGCTCCTGTGTTTTCACAATGTTTGACTCATGTCTGGATCCCCAGCATAGCGCAGAACCTGGCATGTAGCAGGTTGAGTCATTTACTCAGTAGGACGTATTAAGTACCTACTCTAGATGCTGGGGATACAGCAATGAACAGAGCAGACCCAAATCCCTGCCCTCATGGAGATTACACGTGAGTAGAGGGAGCTGGATGGTAAACAGAGAATACAGTGCATGCAGAGACTTACGATGTCGTGGATATGAGGGTAAATGTGGGAGCAGACTGCGTGGGTTTGTTATGTGTCTCTGCTTCCTATCCGTGCTTCAGTGTTTCATTATAACATGGGGATAGTATGAAATCTACCTCATAGGGCTGTGTTATGGGTTGATTTGTGTTCCCCCAAAAAGATAATGTTCCAGTCCTAACCCCCAGTACCTGTGCGTGTGACCTGATTTGGAAGTAGAGTCTTTGCAGATGTAATTAGTTAAATTAACATGAGGTCATTCTAGAGTAGGGTGGGTCCTAATCCGATATGACTGGTGTCCTTAGAAAAAGAGAAGAGACACAGAGACAGACAGACACACAGGGAGGACAGCCATGTGTAGACAGATGCAGAGATTGGAGTTACACTGCCACAAGCTGAGGAACACCTGGGGCTACCAGGATCTAGATGAGAGGAGAAAGGGTCCTCCCCTAGAGCCTTCAGAGGGAGCTTGGCCCTCTGACACCCGAAATTCAGACTTCAAGCCTTCAGAACTGTGAGATAATACATTTCTGTTGTTTTAAGCCATGTAACCAATAACCAATCACTGTCGAGTCAGTTCTGACTCACTGCGACCCCATGTGTGTCAGAGTAGAACTATATTCCATGGGATTTTCAATGGCTGAATTTTTGGTAGTAGGTCACCAGGCCTTTCTTTCTATTCACCTCTGGATGGACTCGAACCTTCAGCCTTTTGGTTAGCAGCTGAGGGCATTAACCATTTGCATCACTCAGGGACTCCTTAAGCCACATACGGTTGATTCCAACTCATAGAGACCAGAATTCTACTAGAATAGAATTGCCGCATAGGGTTTCCCAAGAGCAACTGGTGGATTCAACTTCCAGCCTTTGTACTTAGCAGCCGTAGCTCTTAACCACTGCACCACCAGGGCTCCATAGTTTGTGGTAATTTCTTACGGCAGTCCTAGGAAATCTCAAATGCCGGTTGCTAGTGGGATTAAGTGTGTGTGTGTGTGTGTGTGTGTGTGTGTGTGTGTGTGTGGGTATGCGTGCATGTGTGCATGCACATATGCATGAAAATGTGTATAGAATTCAGAATAGTGCCAGCACATAGGAAATGCATTATTAATGTTAGTTATGCAGATGATGATGATGAGGAGGAGATCAGAACATGAATTCAATGGAGAAAAATAGGGCGGTAAAGGCAGATCAGGTATATCTGTAAGGCTTTGGTGTTTGAGAGGGTTATGGGAAAAGTCTCAATGAGACTCATAACGAGCCAGGGTTGCTGAGGGGGGAACAAAGGAGGGAAAGGGGAAGGAAGGGAGAGATGAACATTTATTATTGAAAAATTCCAATTAAAAGTAGAGAGATTAGTATAATGAACTCCCATGTACCCTTCTCCTAGCTTCAACCGTTATCAGCATGTCGTTGTTGTGAAGTGCCATCGAGTTGGTTCTGACTCATAGTGACCTTATGTGCTATAGAACGAAGCACTGCCCTGTCGTGCGCCATTCTCACAATCATTATGCTTGAGCCTATTGTTGCAGCCACTGTGTCAGTCCATCTCCTTGAGGGTCGTCCTCTTTTTCGCTGACCCTCTACTTTAAAACCAAATATGATGTCTTTCTCCAGGGACTGGCCCCTCCTGATAACATGTCCAGAGTACATGAGACGAAGTCCCACCACCCTCGCTTCTAAGAAACATTCTGGCTGTACTTCTTGCAGGATAGATTTGTTCATTCTTCCGGCAGTCCATGAGATAGTCAGTATTCTTTGCCAACACCATAATTCAAACGCATCAATTCTTCTTTGGTCTTCCTTATTCATTGTCCAGCTTTTGCATGCATATGAGGCAATTAAAAATACCATGGCTGGGGTCAGGTGCACCTTAGTCCTCAAAGTGACATCTTTGCTTTTTAGCACTTTAAAGAAGTTTTTTGCAGCAGATTTACCCAGTCATATTTTATCCATACCCCGACTGACACTTCCCACTGTATTATTTTAAGCCAAATTTAATAAATTCTGTCAATTCATCTTAAGTACTTTTGTATATATTCCTAAAAGATAAGAACTTAACAAAACATAACCAAAATATTATTGTCACCTAAGATATTTTAAAGTAATATCAATAAATCCTTTATATCATAAAAAAAGTGTTCACACATTGCATTTGACTAAAAGGACTCCTAAGTCTCTTCTTATCTTTAGTAGTTTCCCATTCTTCTTCTTCTTTTTTTTTTAAATAATACTTTATTGTATTTTAGGTGAAGTTTACACAGCAAATTAGGTTCCCCATTAACAAATTTTATACAGATTGTTCTGTGCCATTGGTTACAGTTTTCACAATGTGTCAGCATTCTCATTATTTCCATTCTGTTTGTGCTGTTTCCATTGATCTAGCTTCCCTTCCCCTCCTTGCCTTCTCATCTTTGCTTTTGGGTAACTGTTGACTATTTGGTCTCGTATAGTTAATTGTTTAAGGGAACACATTACTCATTGGTGATATTGTTTATTTTATAAGCCAATCTATTATTTGGCTGAAAGCTGACCTGCAGAAATAGCTTCAATTCCAAGCGGAAAGGGTATCTTAGGGCGATAGTCTTGGGGTTGCTTTAGTCTCTATCGGCAGAGATGTAGCGGGGTGGGGGGGAGGTCAGAGGGTGGCACAAGACGAGATGCGGAATGACATTCCTAGCTGTAGCAAACATGAAAGGTGCCTGATTGAGGCAGCTGGACAAGAAGGGGGAAGGCGTTTCTGCTGATGCATCGCCACTGTCAACGTCTATTCATCCTGAAATTGGGAGACGGGGCTGCAATTTAGAGATTGCCCTTGGCTACTCGTTACCCTCGTTAAGCTTCTGTCTATTGGTCCAGTAGGTCTGGCGTTTTTTAGGAATCTGAGTTTTGTCCTACATTTTTCTCCCATTCTGTCTGGGACCTTCTATTGTGTCCCTGGTCAGAACAGTCTGGTAGTGGTAGCTGGGCACCATCTAGTTCTTCTGGTCTTCGGTTAGAAGAGGCTGTAGTTCATGTGGGCTGTTAGTCCCATGGACTAGTTTCTTCTTTGAGCCTTTTATTTCCTTCCTTCTCTTTTGCTCCATATCAGTAGAGACCAATAGTTGTATCTTAGATGACTGCTTGCAAGCTTTTAAGACCCCAGACGCTGCTCACCAAACTAAGATACAGAACATTATCTGTGTGAACTATGTTATGCCAATTGCCGGAGCTGTCCCCCAAGACTATGGTCCCAAGCCATCTGACCCATTAAATCAATCCAGTGAGTTCGGGTATGTCCAGGAAGCCTCCATAACTGTGCCCCTTACGTGGTTTGTTATATACGTGGATATATATGTAGCATACACAACGTGTATATACATATACCTACAGGTACACCTATATGTGCATGTGCATTTACTTGCATGTCTTCCTATACACATATATTCATCCATATCTACCTACGTAACCACACATTTTTTGGTTGTTTTTACTGGTGTTGCAAAGTTGTATATGTGATAACATTTACCAAAATTGTCCCTTTTTCTTGTGTACTTCTTAGTGTGTTTATTTACCTTGGTCAAGTTGTGTTAATTTCACCTGTATTTAGGATTGCTTTTCCCATCACCAAAAGTAAAAAATGTCTACTATCTAGACAATGATTCCCCCTCCTTCTCCCTCCCATATCTGGTAACCATCGAAGAACTTTGTTTTCTGTGTCTATATCTATTCTTGAGTTTTTGCAATCGTGGGACTATGCAATATTTGTCTTTTTGTGATTGACTTATTTCACTCAGCATAATGTGCTCCAGACTCATCATTCATGTTGTAAGATGTTTCACGGACTCCTCATTACTCTATAGTTGTGTGGTATTCCATTGTATGTATGTACCACGATTTGATACATACATATGTGCCAGTCCCTGGAGAAGACGTCATGCTTGGTAAAGTAGAGGGCCAGCAAAAAAAAAAAGGAGGACCCTCAATGAGATGGCTTGACACAGTGGCTGCAACAATGGGCTCAATCATAGCAATGATTGTGAGGATGATGCAGGACAAAGGAGCTTTTCATTTTGTTGTACATAGGGTCACTATGAGTCAGAACTGACTTGATGGCACCTAACAACAACAGCAGCACCACAATTTGTTTATCCTTTCATCCACTGGTGGGTGCTTAGGTTGTTTCCATCTTTTTGCTATTGTGAATAATACTACAATGAACATAGGTGTGTGCGGTGTAGTGAATTACTTAATATGGCCCTTCTAGCTATAGCCTTTGTGACTGCCACACAATGATGGGGTGGGACTATGAAAATAAGGTAAATGGAACCCTAACTAGGTGGTTGTCAGTTTTGCCATCCCACTAGGCTTAAAGTGAGTCATCTCAGAGGTGGGAAGAGAGGATCTCACCACTACCAAGAAAGAAGAGCCAGGAGTGGAGTGCATCCTTTGGACCTGGGATCCCTGCACTGAGAAGCTCCTGGAATCAGGAGACCAAGAGAGAGCTGTAACACCAAAGACTGTGAGAAGTGGTGGCACAGAGATGGTGCCAGCAAAGGCAGGAGACTGGCAGGAGATGGTACAGTGGGCTTCCTGGCCCATGGATTGAGAAAGCTGAGCAGCTTCAGGCAGGAGGCTTGCTGGCAGAGTAGGGTGCTTCTGGGCACTTGGTAGAGCTGGGTTTGTGAACCCACGGAGCTAGAGCTGAGTGCCTTTGGGCCAAGGCTTACTGGTGGAGTCGGGTGCCTCTGGGCATTTATTGGCAGAGCTAAAGCAGCTTTGTAACACTTGCCTGAGCCAGGCAGAGGCCAAGGCAAGGCAAAGGCTTGCCTGCAGCATGGCTGAGAAGAAGCTGTCCTGATCGAAGAACTGTATCTTGAGCGTTCCTGAACTTGAACTGTAACCTGTTATTTCCCTAATAAACCAACCATGAGTATGGTCTGTGTGTTCTGTATGGCCATTGCAACAAATTATCGAACCCAGCAGAGGAGTAGAGAGTGCTATGGGAGGGATGATTGGTGTCAGAATTGGTAAAGATGGCAAAGAGAGAAGGCATGTCTGACCTCCACCTCATAGGAATCAGCCTTGGGCTGTTGATTCTCCTTCCCCCTCATGAAGTTAGAGGACATCAGACCCCCCTCCCCCCACCCCAACACACGCACCATTTTTACCGTGTGCATATGTCTTTGTGTCATTGCTCTGATATCTCTAGGATATATACCTAGGAATGGGATTTCTGGATCATAAGGTATTTATATTTCTAGCTTTTTAAGGAAGCACTACGCTGTTTTCCATAGTGGTTGTACCATTTAACAATCCCACCAGCAGTGTATAAGAGTTTCAGACCCTCCACAATCAGCATCTGTTGTTTTCTGTTTTTTTGATCATTGCCATTTTTGTAGGGATAAGATGGTATCTCATTGTAGTTTTGGTTTGTGTCTCTCTGATGGCTAATGTTCGCCAGCATCTTTTCATGTATTTGTTGGCTGCCTGAATGTCTTCTTTGGTGAAGTGTCTGTTCGTATCCTTTGCCCATTTTTTGATTGGACCCCATTCTTCTTTTTGACTTGCCATTCATTTGCTTTGTTGAAGAAACAGGATCATATGTTCTAGAGGATTTCCCGCATTTGGACTTCTTTATTGCAGCCCCATAGCTCTGTGTTCCTTGGTCTGTTGTCTTTTGTAAACAGGTCATTAGATCTAGAGGCTTCATCAGACTTAGGTTGGACTTTTAAGGCAAGAATACTTCATAGGTGGTGCCCCACTTTAGGATTTGTCAGGAGACAAATTATGTTTGGGTGTCTGTTTTTGTGATGTTAAGATTGTGGGTTCAAGTGTTGTCAGTTTGATCCATGAATTATAAAGTTCTCCATTAGCCTTCCACCCTGTGGTCGTAACAGTGATTGATGATCATTGCCTAGATCTGGCATTAAGTGTTTTGAGCAGAAGAGTCACATGATTTGCTTCTCTGTTGATAATAGAGCATAGAGGGTGGTGGGGAGCAAGGAGAGCATGAGGGGGCTCTTGCACTAATCCAGGTGAGATGCCCAGGTGAAACGGTGGGATTCCGGGTATGCTGTGAAGAGAGGTCCAACAAGATTTGCTGATAGATTGGATTAGGGATATGAGAGAGAGCACGCAGTCAGAATCAAGGGTTGGTCTGATTAACTGAAAGGTGAAATTGCTATTTATTGTAATGGGGAAAGCAGTGGGAGGACTAGGCTTTGCAGCAAGGATTAGGACTTTGGTTTTGGACACATTGTTTGACTTGCATTTTAGATACTCAAGTACAGATATTGAGTAGGAGGTTGGACAATAGAGTCTAGTGTTCATGGAAGATAAATATTTCAGTTCTTTAGTGTTGTTGTTGTTGGGTGATGTTGTTGAGTTGAATCCGACTCATAGTGACCCTATGTGACAGAGTAGACCTTTCCCATAGTTTTCCTAGGTTGTAATCTTTAGGGAAGCAGATCACCAGGTCTTTCTCCCATAGAGCTTCCGGGTGGGTTCAAACCACCAACGTTTTGGTTAGCAGCCAAGTCCTTAAGCATAGAGGTAGTATTTAATTTAAAGTCTTGTGTCCAAATGACATCACCAGGAAGTGAGTGCAGAGAGAGAAGTTTCAAGGAGGGAGCCCAGAGTCACTCCAACATTGGATGCCAGGATGCAAGAACTGGCCAAGGAAATGAGAAGGAGTGGTGAGCAAGGTAGGAAGAGGATCAGGAGTGTGGTGTCCCAGAAGTCAGAGGAAAAAAGTGCTTCAAGGAAGAAGGAATGATTAAGTGCCGCTGTCTGTATGAACCCAGAGGAATGGCCTTGTTCAGAGCACTGGAAGATCTCGGCTCCCTCTTGACATGCTGGTCAATAAATAAGCATTGCTTTGAATAGAATTGTGTCCCCCAAAACATGTTGAAATCCTAGCCCCTGTACCTGTGAATGTGATCCTGTTTGTAATGTTAATGAGGTCATGCAGGAGAAGGGTGAGTCCTAAACTTAATCCCTTTTGAGTGATGTCTTATAAAAAGATAAAGTAGACTTGGAGAGAGGCACACACATAGGGTGAAGACAGATACGTGTGAAGATCCCTCTACAAGTTATGGAATGTCCAGGAATGCTTGGGGCTACAGACATAGACCCTCCCCTAGAGCTAACACACTGATACAGACTTCTAGCCTCCAAAACTGTGAGACAACAAATCCCTCTTTAAAGCTACCCATTTGTGGTGTTTTCGTTATGGCAGCCCTAGCAAACTAAGACAGATAAGCTTTACCAGATATATCCATCCAGACCTTACAGGGCAAAACATTTTACTCTGCTAACTTCAGTCCCTTGAATTTTGGAGAAGAAAAAAGGGAAAATCTTCATCACTTTCACTCAAAATCATTAATTGTATGGTGAATAAATGCAGTTATTGTATTAGAGAAAGTCTATGCATTTAGGCAAATACATCTTCTAAAACTTGATTATTCAATTTGAAGAATAGGCCTGGGGGTGAGGGGATGCTTTTCAAGAATCTTGTAGGCATGCATAGGAGTATTTTGGGAAAAAAAAGTTCTATGTTTTTTATTATGAAAAAAAATGGAGCAAAAACTCCTTTGTAAGATAAAACAGAAGTTAAAGCTCTATAAATCCTGTCTGTTTTTGTTTTCAGTTTTTAACAAACTTTATTTTAAAATAATTATTGATTCACAGGCAGTTGTAAAGATAGTACAGAGAGGTGCTGTGAACCCTTCATCCTGTTTCCCCCAATGGTTACTTCTTACGCAAGTATAATACAATAGCCAAACCAGGAAATTGACATTGGTAAGATGTGTGTGAATGCCATTTTATCCCATGTGTAGATTCCTGTAACTAAGACCACCAACAAGATACAGAACTATTGCATCATCACAAAGATCTGTCTTGTGCTACCCCTTTATGGTCACACCTACCTTCATCCTTCCTCACTACCATCCCTAACTCCTCGCAATCACTGGTCAGATCTCCATCTCTGCAGTTTTGTCATTCGAAGAATGTATATAAATGGAATCATATAGTATGTGACCTGTTGAGATGGGCTTTCTTCACTCAGTATAATTCCCTTAAGGTCCATCCACATTGTCACATGTGTCAATCCTTTGTTCCTTTTTATTGCTGAATAATATTCCGTAGTATGGATATACCAGTTTGTTTAACCATTCACCCATTGTGGGACATTTTGTTTCTTTCCAGTTATTGGCTATTACAAATGAAGTTGGTATGAATAGTGTACATGCAGGTTTCTGTGTGAACCTAAGTTTTTATTTCTCTGTGATAAATGCCTGACAGTGTGATTGCTGGGTCCTATGGTAAGTGTGGTTTTAAAACACGGAGAAACCTGCCCTATAGAGGGAAGCCCTGTAAGGATAGCAATCAGATCCCTGCACGTGGGGCCACATCAGTCCTGTCTCCCACACAATGCTTCTTCGGATAACCTCTGTTTATCGGGCTCAAAGCCTGGGCCTCCTTCCACACCACTGACGTTCTTCTGTGTATGCGTGTGATCATGGAAGGGTCACTTACTTTCTTTGAGCCCTGTTTTTAGTTTATGTATATAGTCTGCGTTGTCTTTCCTGCTGACCTCCTCTTCATCCTTTGATCACACTGAGGTGAGTATAGTTTATGTATAGTTATGTTCTTTTTCAGGTAACAGGCAGAAGCAAACACTTACGTTAACCTGCAAGCACGTTCCTCTTGTTTACATCTCTGTGTGATTCAGCCCGTCAGTACCTCAGCTCTGTGTTGTCTCAGCTTTAGTATTCACATATACTTAAAACCCCAAAAACCCACTGCTGTCGCGTCGATACTGACTCATCGTGACCCTGTAGGACAGAGTAGAACTGCCCCACAGGGTTTCCAAGGCTGTAAATCTGTATGGAAGCAGACTGCCACGTCTTTCTCCTTCGGAGTGGCTGGTGCGTTAGAACCTTCTACCTTTTGATGCTGGTATTCTTATCTACATTTTAAAGATGAAAAAATAGAGGCTTAGAGAAAGTCAGTTACTGGCTCAAGGTCACACTACTTCATTATGCTTTGGTATTTTGGAATTGAAAAAAAAAATTTATTACATTTAGATGCTGTTTGGATGAGGCATACCAAAAAAACAAAAAACCAAATCCATTGTCATCAAGTCAATTCCAGCTCACAGGGACCCTACAGGACAGAGGACAACTGCCCCACAGGGTGTCCAAGGCTATAATCTTTATGGCAGCAGACTGCCACATCTTTCTGCTGTGGAGTGACTCGTGGGTTTGAACTGTTGACCTTTTGGTTAGCAACTGACTGCTTAACCACTGTGCCACCAGGGCTCCTTGAATGAAGCATACTGGATGATAAAAATAAATTCAAAGAGAGCGGTGGAACATGAGTCTTTGTGGAAAGTTCTAGATTTTTAAAGAAATTTTAATCCATGATCCCCTTCATTTTTCATAGAAATATTCATTACTGTTTTAAAGTTTTACTGTTCTGCCTCCCTTCCCTGCAGCCCGCTAAATATTGCATGAGCTCTGGAGCTAGAAAAGTTTGCTTTGAATCCTAGATCTGCTACCAGCCAGCTGTGTAGGTTTGGGCAAGCCTTTGACTTTGTTTCCCATCTGTACATTGGAGCCAGCAGCACGTACCTGGCAGTGTAGGGTAAGAATGGATGCCTCTACAGCCTTCAGTGTAGGGTCAGGGATTGGTGCCAAATTACTGGTCATCATTGTGCTGATGGTGTTGGCTAACTCTTTACCAGCTCTTGATTTTTTTTTCCTTTCTCTAGATTGTTCTGTTGTGGCACTTTCACTTCTTCTACTGTCTCTCTCTTCTCTGTACCTATTTTAGGCACATTTTGTCAGTGTTTCCTTTATCTGTGGCCCCTTTCTCCTATACTTTCAGTGCCTTTGTTCACAGGAGGACTTGTAGCCTGTGTTCCTTTGAGCCCTGTAGGCATCAAATGCCAGCTCCCTCTAGTCTTCTAGACCTAATCAAAGGGAGGTGGCCTCTTCTCCCCATTTCATTTTTTTTAAACAGCCTTACTGAGATTTAATCCACGTACCATATGATTCACCCATTTAAAGTGTACATGCAATTCGTTTTTTAGCGTATTCACAGACATGCGCGACCATTACTGCAGTCAATTTTAGGACGTTTTCATTCATCACCCCCAAAAAAGACCCTTTAGCTCTATCTCCCCTTTGCCCCCCCAATCCCTCTCCCAGTCCTAAGCAACCACTAATCTAGCTTCTGTCTCTGTAGATTTACCTATTCTGGACATTTGATATAAATGGAATCATATAGTATTTGTCCTTCTGTGTCTGGCTTCTTTGACTCGGATAATGTTTTCAAGTTCACCCTTGAATGTGTCAGTTCTTCATTACTTTTTATGGGTCAATAATATTCCATTGTATACACATACCACATTTTATTTGTCCACTCATCAGCTGATGGACATTTGGGTTGTTTCAACCTTTTGGCTATTGTGAATAGTGCTGCTATGGCGTCTTTTACAAGTTTTTATGTGGACATATGTTTTTATTTCTCTTGAGTATATACCTAGGAGTGGAATTTCTGGGTTATATGATAACTCTGTTTAACTGCTTGAGGAACTGCCAGACTGTGTTTCATTTTCTTTACACGTGGAAATCTAGTCATCCTTCAAGTGTAGGTACACTTAGTTGGGTAAAAAGAAAACATATTTTTGTATTAATGTTTTTTTCCTAAGTCTTACTCAGTTTTCTAATATATTCATATATTATACATATATATATGGATAAGGTTTTAAGTGGAACATTTCTAGAGCAGTGGTCTCCAAAGTGGAGGGGTATACCTTTAGGGTATAAGATGATTCGTTGGGAAGCAAGAATAAAGTGCTATTTTATGTGTGGAGTCCCTGGGTAGTGCAAATGGTTAACGTGCTTGGCTGCTAACTGAAAGGTCGGAGGTTTGAATCCAGCCAGAGATGCCTTGGAAGAAAGGCCTGGTGATCTACTTCTGAAAAATCTGCTATTGAAAGCCTTATGGAGCACAGTTCTACTCTGACACACATGGGATCACCGCAACTCGGTGCCAACCATTTTTTTCCTTTGGTTTATAATTACATAGTGTATTAGAATAGCGGTACCTGGATCACCAAAAAACCAAACTTGTTGCTGTCTAGTCGATTCCAACTCATGGCGACCCCATGTGTTAGAGAGTAGAACTGCTCCGTAGGGTTTTCTTGGCTGTAATCTTTTTATTGTTATTATTATTGTTGTAGTTTAAATGAAGTTTACATTTCAAGCTACTCTCCCATACAAAATTTTATATATACATTGTTATGTGACCCTAATTGCTCTCCCTATACTGTGACAGCACATTCCTCCTTTCCACCCCAGATTCCCCATGTCCATTCAACCAGCCTCTGACCCCTCTGCCTTCCCATCTCACCTCCGGACAGAAGCTGCCTGTTTAGTCTCTTGTATCTACTTGAGCTAAGAGGCATACTCCTCACCAGTATCACTTTATGTCCCACAGTCCAGTCCAATCCCTGTCTGAAGAGTTGGCCTTGGAAATTGTTTTAGTTCTGGGCTGCTAGAGAATCCAGGGGCCACGCTTTCCAGGGTTCCTCCAGTCTCAATCACACCATTAAGTCTGGTCTTCTTACTAGAATTTGAATTGTGTACCCCATCGTTCTGCTGCTCCATCAGGGACTCTCTGTTGTGTTCCTTGTCAGGGCTGTCATTGGAGGTAGTCGGGCACCATCTAGTTCTTCTGGTCTCAGACTGATGAAGTCTCTGGTTTATATGGCCCTTTCTGTCTCTTGGGCTACTACTTTCCTTGTGTCTTTGGTGTTCTTCATTCTCCTTTATTCCAGGTGATTGGGACCAATTGATGCATGTTAGATGGCTGCTTGCAAGCTTTTAAGACCCCAGATGCCACTCACCAGAGTAGGATGCAGAACATTTTCTTAATAAGCTTTGTTATGCCAGTTGACCTTGATGTCCCCAGACCCCTACCCCTGCTACTCTGTCTCTCAAAGTGTTTGATTGTATTCAGGAAACTTCTTAGCTTTGGTTTAGTCCAGTTGTGCTGACTTCCCCTGTAGTGTGTCCTGTCCTTCCCTTCGCCTAAGATGATTCTTATCTACTATCTAGTTAGTAAATAACCCTCACCCTCTCTCCTCACCCTTGTAACCATCAAAGAATGCTTTCTTCTGTGTTTAAACCTTTTTTTGAGTTTTTATAATAGTTTGGCAGTAATCTTAACAGAAGCAGATCATCAGGCCTTTCTTCTGCAGTGGTGCTGGGTGAGTTGGAACTGCCAACCTTTAGATTATCAGCCAACCGCAAACCACTCACACTGCTTGGAGACCTTGTACATGTACATGATTTATACATAAATATTCACATACTGGAGATGCATATGCCCAGCTTTTTTTTTTGAATCAAATATTGAAGAGTAATTTTACAATTCTGGGGACCACTGTTCCAGGGACACATAATCAGACGTAGCTATGTGGTTCTTAATCCTGTGTTTTGTGACACATCTGATGGCAAAATTCTTTCAATTACTTTGCTAATGACATTGAAAATAATCCTGCTAATTTCAAGATTCACATGGAGAACATGTGAATACGAGTGGAAAGAGATTTGAATCAGGTGTCAGGTTTTTCTTTTTGTCCTTGTTCTGCTAAGTACTAATGGTGAAACTCTGGGCAAGTCCCTGAACAGTCTGCATTTCAGTTCTCACATTGTCACCATCACACCTGAAATACTGCAGGTAGCATTATGCAGAATGAGAGTTGCAGGTCTGACACATGCAGTGACCATAGGAAGTTTGTCATTTGTGTGTCTTGGGCAATCCTCCAGCTTTTAGGGAAAACAAACAGTGTTCCCCAATCTTTGCATTTGCTGAGTCTTCCCCTTCTCAGCCCCACCTCTCCTATTTCTCTTAATTTATGTTGTTCTTCCTCCATGTTCTTCTGACAGATGACTTTCAAAATTAAGAGTCATTGCTGTGGACTCAATCCGTCAGAGAGGAGCTCATGTGATGCCACCAGTCACCACTGCAGTATAGCTCTACTTCCTTCCTGGTGTTTTCATTATTAGAACACAGTGTTCGGCACATGCTGTGGTTGAGGTGCAACCATATGAAAATCGCCGTTCACCCTAATTCCTAGCCACTGTTGCAGAAGTTGCGGAGTCATCTTATTAGGTGTCTTAATGGCTTCTGTTTGATGTATGATAATTTTGGAGTCCATCGACATCTGTGGGGATGTGAATCTTTGAGTAAAGTCAAAGCATAAAGGGAAGTAGATCTAGAGAGAGACAGTAAGAGGCTCTGGGGAACTGTGTTAACCAAGCCGCTTGCATGCTGAGGGGTGAGGGACCTAGTGTCCCCTAAGTAATCTTGCCTTTGTCCTTGGCTCTGGAGAAATAACCCTTGGAGTAATTGGGGCGCCTTCATCTGGGACTTGCAGGCCACACCTGAGGCTTTGTGCTGGCGAGTAGGGGCTGGCCAAACCAGAAAAGACTCACCTGGGAGGCTGATGTTAGCCATCCTCAGGAGGCATGATCAACTTATCATGCAGGACTGGCCAGTAAAAGCCTGGAACGCTAAGGCTCAGAGAGCTTCCTGGTTGGTGAAGAGAGGGTGAGTGCCCTCTCCGAAGACAAGGAAGCTCCATGTTGGGAACCTTTCCGGACCTCGCCCATTCATTCTTCCTTATCCTGACTTATATCCTTTTACTATAATAAAACGGGTAGTCGTAAGTATAGTATCTTCCATGAGTTCTATGAGTTGTTCCAGCAAATTAACAAACCCAAGGATGGTGTCCTCTTAACTTGTAAGGTCTGACCTAGCCCAGGTGACTGGGGACACAGAGTGCCGTGTGGGTGGCTGGTGTCAGAAATGATGGAGAAGTAGGAAAGCAGGGATATGATTGATCTCTGCCTTCTGCAAATCAGCTTTTTGCTGATCCTCATCTATGAAACAAACATTGTACGTGCTATGGGTAATGATTTATTCCTTCTCTGTCCACTGGCATTTGTTTATTGCTGGGCATGCTTAGTATGATACCATAAAATTGATAAAAATAAATTGTACCTTTCACCCTTAGCTCTTATCATTTGTGGTTTCTGTTCTCTAATATCCGTTATTCTAAGGAAGTAGTTAACAGATGTTTTAGGTTGTGATCTCACATTTCTTCTTCAGGATGGCATCTCTTCTTGACCTTCTTTAATGGGCAGCAGGAATAACCAACATTAGCATACTTAGGTACTATGTGTTAGTTTGTTCATTCATTCCTTCATTCATTCACTCAAAGAATATGCATTGAGCACCTACTATGTGCTGCTGTTTTAGGTTCTGGGGCCAGAGCAGTGTCCAGAATAAACAACTATTTGCCCTCATAGAGTTTACATTCTACTGGGTGTTTAGGCACTGAGATTAAATGAAATGGGGATAAGGACCAAGGAGACAAATAGAGCTGGGAATGAGGATGGGAACTGTTAAGAGGGGCCATTTTTTATAGGGAGATCAAGAAAGGCCCTCCTGAGATGGCTCTTTACTCAGATAGGACTCCCTAGGATGTGCAAATGGTTAATGCGCTCAGCTGCTAACTGAAAGGTTGGAGGTTCAAGTCTATCCAGAGGTGCCTCAGAAGAAAGGCCTGGTGATCTAGTTACAAAAAATCAACAGTTGAAAACCCTATGGAGTGCAGTTCTACTCTGACATGTAAGGTCGTCAGGAGTCAAAATCCACGCGACGGAAACTGGTGCTGGTTACTCAGACACCCCCGGGTTACACCTTCAGTGAGCAGGCAGTGCCAGAACAGAGAAAATCCTATTTTACTGTCAGCTGTGACCTGCTGGTGCCTTTCATGGAATAGCTTTAAGACTGTTAGGACTATAAGGAGCCAGAGCTGCTCAGCCACCATCAAGGTGCCAGCTGCTTGTGGTCTGAAAAACATTTGTGAGGTCACTGTAGAGGTCATGATGGCTGCTGCCCACCTGAGGCATCTGGCTCTCTGCAGAGGCTGCGGCTTTACAGGCCATGTCGTGGCCCTAGGGATGAGATAGTTCCCGGTGTGGCATTGGCTCTGATAGGCAGGGGCCCATCCGCAATGACCCGGCTGGGCATCAGCAGCAGCGAGGGGTGGGCAGGCCCTGCAGTCTCTCCTTTGTCGCGGGCCTTTGCTGCTGCATGTATGGTAGCTAGTAATCTGGCCTGTGCTTAGCCCTCGGTCCCAGTAGGAAAATCTTGTTAGGAATGATGGTAAGCAGTGGAATTTGATTTCTCTTCCTTTAAAATGGTTTTTGGGGATCGACTTTATCTTTGTAGCCCAGGGTCTCTGATTCAGAGAGCCCCATTTATTGTGGCAGGGAGTATGTTGAGAAGATGCCAAGCATTGATTAACCTGTACTGCCTTCTGCCTGTCAGTACCTGATGGAGCCCTGGTGGCACACTGGTTAAGTGCTTGGCTGCTAAACAAAAGGTCGGCAATTCAAATCCACCAGGCACTCCTTGGAAACCCTGTGGGGCAGTTCTACTCTGTCCTGTAGGGTCGCTATGAGTCGGAATCAACTTGATGGCAACATGTTTGGTTATTTGGGGGTGAGTGACTGATACATGTGAATGTGTGTGTTTATTCACTATCTCCCCTCCACCAGATTGTACACTACTGGAAGGCAGAAAGCCTATATATAGTAGTCACCACTATCACCCCAGTGCTACTAAAACAAAAATGTTGCCTGGCATGTAGTAGATGCTCAGTGAATGAATAAATGTACATAGTGGTTAAGTGCTATGGCTGCTAATCAAAAGGTCGGCAGTTCAGATCCACCAGGCGCCCCTTGGAAACGCTATGGGGCAATTCTGCCCTGTCGTGTAGGGTCGCTATGAGTTGGAATCAACTTGATGGCAATGGGTTTATATATTTTTTAAATATATATATATATTTAAAGAACAGAAATTTATTTTCTCACAGTCCTGGAGGCTAGAAGTCCACATCAGCGTCTCAGTTGTTTCAGTTCCTTCTATGGGCCTCTCTTCTACTTTGTGGAGTCTGCTGGTGTTCCTCGGCATCTGGCTTCCCCGAGTGTTTCCATGTCTGTTCTGCTCTTTTCATAACTCAGAAGTGATGAGGTTTAGGACCCATCCTACTCCAGTATGGCCTCATTAGCATCATGGGAGAAAAACCCTTTTTCCAAATAGGATCATCTCCACAGGTACCAGTACCAGGAATTCCATTTATATTTTTTGAGGGGACACGATTCAATCTGTAACAGACATGATTGCTTTTAGAATAGGAGGGTGCAAAATTAAAGGCGGTAAGCATTTGGTAGTTATAGATTATGTTTCAGTGGATATTTTTTAATTAACAAACTACAAGCAATATGGCGACAAGCAGCATGCCCAGGGACTGTATGCGGTGTCTCATGAATTAACCCGCTGCCTTAAAGATGGAGAAAGGAAGGTGTTGACCTGCTCTCTCAGGGCCTGGGCCTTATTTCAGATCCTCACTCTCTCCAGTGTGTCATTCTGCCTCTCAGAGAAACTCATGCTCCCTGATGAGTGTCCACCCTGGGTTTCCATCCTCTCTCTGCCAGTACGCAGCTGTGACCTTGAGCATGGCATTGTCTCTCCTGGGTCTATTCCAGCTCTGAAATGTTCTGATTTTATAACCTGGCCAAGCCAGCACCTGCTGGTTATTTTTGTGAAGCAACACGTTTCTAGAAGGAAGTGGAGCAAGCAGTTGCTTCTGAAGATTGCTTTTTATAAGGAAGTCTGTTTTTGCTCAATGCTGTTTGGTCACTTCTGTATCTGGGAGGCTCATAAACAACATTCTCTTGGAAGTGTTAACTTTAATCTGACTATGTTTTATAAAAAAACAGTGAACACTGTTAGTTTCCATTTGTTTGAGGCTATATATTTTTCATGTGGTTTTATATGTGTAATCATCTCCCCTGAACAAGAAAGATATACGATGTGTCAAGAATTGAGAGTAAAACATGACTCCCTTCTATAGCTCCATCCTGTTGGAAATAATGAGGTTATCATGAGCTATGGACTCAGAACTGAGATTGGAACTAGCAAGAGAAAAGTCAACACAAAACAACATGAACAAAAATGTTCGCTGATGTATTTTTTATAATAGTGAACGGAACATTTCCATCTGTGGGGGTCTGGCTAAGTAAATTAAGGTCTATTTATACTATAGAAGGTGGTAAGACAATTAAGAAGAATGATACATATCCTCAAGACATATTGTTGAGAGAAAAAGAAGGTAGGTTATAGGATATGTCCAGTATGAGCCCATGTCGATGAGTCAGGATTGACTCGATGGCAGTGGGTTTGGTTTTCATATGTATAAAAAAGAAAACAAAAAATATATTTTGATCTGACATATGTATATTGATTCATAGAAAAAGGTCTAGAAGGAAAAAATATTGTTAACAATGTTTCTGGAAATGAAGTAGTTTGGGCAGGGCTTAGCAAGGTAAGAGCTCTTCACGTACTCTAGACTTCTGTGTTCTTGGCATTTTGTAAAAACGTACTCACGGTTTCCTATTATAATCATTAGAGAGGAAAAGATGTGTGACAAAGAGAAATTGGGGCACAGGGTGGCATTTGGGGTCAGGAAAAGGGGATGAAGCACTTTGGGGTAGTTAGTTCTGGCAGTTCCCGTGGTCCTATCCTGTGACACTTTGTGAACGGTGGTTTGGGGCTTGTACAGTATTTTCAGGATGTATTTATGTATTTAAAAAATATTTCAGAAACTTCATCTTGATCTTTCTTAGAACTTTTTTTTTTTAATTTGAACTAGATTTAAGATGAAGGGAGCATTGAAAACTAGCATTGAAAATAAAGTAGAGATTAATTACTTAATTCACTGTATAATAGCTTTCTAGATAAAAAGCCAGAGAAAAGTTTGGAAGGAGATTTTCAAGAAAGAAAATGGAACTGGACTATTGGGAAGCCAAAGTAATGTAAAGGTTTATTCTGGTTGTTTCCTTTTTACGATGTAATAAAACCCTTCAATCCTTCCCAGTTCGTCTCTGTGTGTAGAATTTAAGCTCAAGCAAACAGCAACATGGAGATTTTTTTTTAGTCTATATGTGCTAATCCAATGAAGTGAATAAAACCAAATTATGGTTTTGGTAAAAGCAGAATGTAGTTTAGGAAAATCTATCCCAACTTAGGTCACTTGTTAGTGGCCAGAGGTTAAATAACAAATGCCAAATTGATCCAGAGCATTGGAGCATCCATTTCATCGTTTCGAGCCATCAGCAGAGAATGAGTGTGGAGGAAACATCAGCAAGAAGATGTGACCTAGGACCAAGGACATGTAGTCCAATTTTCACATGTACCTTCTTTTGGCCTATTTGAACTTAGACCTTATCATTGCAAGCACTGGGTGAGAAAAATTTCCTATCTTTAGGAAACATGGATTCACTTCTATCCCTGTATGAATAATTCTGCTTAGTAGTAGAACAGTTGCATCTGCCACAGAAGCCTTTTCTCTGGCTCTGACTTTACTGAATTTATTCTGCATTCAATAAACATTTATTGAGCCCCTATATGAGTCCCTGGGTGGTGCAAATGGTTAATACCTTCGGCTGCTAGCCCAAAGGCTGGGGGTTCGCGCTTAGCCACTGGTGCCTCAGAAGAAAGACCTGGTGATCTACTTCTGAAAAATCAGCTACTGAAAACCCTATGGAACACAGTTCTACTCCGACACACTTGGGTCGCCACAAGTCAGAGTTCACACAACAGCAACTGGTTTTTATATACAACCCTTCTAGGTATGGGGGATGTGACCTGGAGAACAGACCAGACCCTTGCTTACCTGAAGGGCTTTATTACGTTGTAAAAAGGAAACAACCAGAATAAACCTTTAAGTTACTTTGGCTTCTGTGGTGCGATTAATTACTTTTGTGTGTGGCCTTTCTAGCCTTGGTCTTTTAACTTCTACCCAGGTGATTGTGTAATAGGGTAGTTGTGGGCTACTAAGGTAATTGGTCAGTTTTGTCTTAAAAGAGAGCCAATTCCAGAGCAGAGAGGAAGATCCCATCACCATCAAGGAAGAACAGCCAGGAGCCAGTGCTGGGAGGCTCCTGGGACCAGGAGACAGAGAGAAAGCGAGCTGTAACTCTGAAGACTGTAAGAAGCAGTGGCAGGAGAGACCTGGCAGCAGGAGACAGCATGTTGGGCTTCCCGGCCGACAGAGAGAAAGCTGAGGGCCTTTGGGGAGAGGCTGAGAGCCAGAGAGAGGTGTGCCTGAGCACGGCTGCGGAGAGGCTGTCCTGATGGAAGAACCATATCCTGAGTGTTCTTGAGCCTGAATTGTAACTGTTACTTCCCTAATAAACCCCATAATTGTGAGTATGATCTGTGAGTTCTGTGTGGCCATTGCAATGAATTATCGAATCCAGTAGAGAGTGCTGTGGGAGGGACGGTTGGTGTCAGAATTGGTAAAGATGGCAGAGAGAAGAGGCTTGTCTGGCTTCCGCCTCATGGGAATTGGCCTTGTGCTGTTGATCTTGGTTCTCCTTCCCCCTTGTGGGGTTGGAGGAGGTCAAACTCCTCTCCCAAACCATTTTTACAGCTTCCCAATAGTCTAGTTCGACTTTCTTTATAGTTGGGGCAGAGTGACAGTGAGGGGCTAAAACTCTAGGAAGTGAAAACCACTACGATGAAAATTAAACAGGGTGATGTGATGGCGAGTGTGTGAGAAGCGACACTTGAAAGAGTGTAGCATGGGAAGTGGCGGGGAAAGACTTCTTTGAGGAAGCAGTTCATACACTAGGCCTGCATGTCAGAGAGGAGTCAGGTGTGTGATCATTTGGGGAAGGAGCATTCCAAACAGAGGAAACTAGAACAGTCCTCCAAGAGTGGGGAAGAGCTTAGCGGCTCAGGAGCTTGCTGTTGGTTGGACGGAGAGGTATGAGAGGGGACTGCAGGGGCAAGATCGAGTCCGGCTTCAAGGACAAAGTAAAGAGTTTGGATTTCATTCTAGGAGTGATGGGAAGCCATTGGGGGGGTTATTTAGGAGAATGACGTTTTTAGAAGACCCGCGGGACACTTCTTGATTGTAGGTAGGTGAGAGTAGAAGTGGGGAAACCATTGAGAAGTATGGCAGGATGTCCAGGTGGGACAAGTTGGTGACTTAGACTAGGGTGATAACTCTAGACGTAAACTCGCTGCTGGATTAAAGGTGACGATTTAGGGAAAGACAGGATTTAGGGAAAGACTCCTAGGTTTTTGGCTTGAGCGACTGAGAGGTATATTTCTGGAGGTGGGGAGAACCAGGAGAGGAGCAGGTTTGGGGGAAATCAGTGTCTGTTCTGGATGGATCCAGTTTAGGATGCCACTAGGCAATGTTAAACGGGCAGTAAGATATGCCAGCCTGGAGTTCAGCTGGGAGGTCAGGAATGGAGATACACACGTGGGAGTTGTCTGCATACATACCCCTTGTGGTCCAGTCGATTCAGACTCATGTGACCCCATGTGTTACAGAGTAGAACTGCTCCATAGGGTTTTCTTGGCTCTAATATTTATAGAAGCAGATCACCAGGCCTTTCTTCCACAGTGCTGCAGGATGGGGTCGAGCCACCCACCTTTTGGTTAGCAAACTGTTTGCGCCACCCGGGGACCTACACGTAGTGATGATATTGAAAGCCATGGAACTGAGACCATCGTCTTGCACTGGCCACTGTGCCTGTGTGCACACAACCATTCGGTAGGCTGAACTGTCTGAACAGACCGCCTCTGGGTCTAGACCTTCCCCTGGCTGCACTTGGTTTTGTCATTGAGGTTGCTTTTAGCTTTGCAATGTGAAGGGTGGGGAGAAGAGTGAAAAGAAACATTTGCGGGGCCTGTCATTACAGTTACAGGAGTGCTTCTCATTTGTGCAGCTCTCTCCATGTTTCACCTCCTTGGCTTTGAAGAGCAGACATTTATTTTCTCACAGTTCTGGACACTAAAAGTCCAAATCAGGGTATCGACTTTTGATTCCTTCCTCGCTGGTAGCCCTTGGGGTTCTTTGGTTCCTTGTCTTGTAGGCAGGTTTAGGGTTAGTTGTTTCTATACCCACAGTGGCTCCATGGGAGAAAAGACCTGGCCATCTGCTCCCGTAAGGATTACAGCCAAGGAACCCCTGTGGGGCAGTTCTGCTCTGTCATGTGGAGTCATTATGAGTCGGAATGACTTGATGGCACACCATCACCACCACAACATAGTCACCACAGGAATTTAAAGTCTGTGTTTGGTCTATTTATCTATAATGAAGTTACTGATATGAACGGGTTTCAGTGCATCCTCTTGCTAATTGTTTTCGGCGTGTTCTTTTGTGACTGGCTTCTTTCACTCAGCACAATTTTTTTGAGATCCATGTTGTTGCATATGTCAGTATTTCATTACTTTTTATTGTTGAGTAGTATTCCATTTTATGGCTATGCCATATTTTGTTTATTCAACATTTTAATCATCACCTTACTTAACTAAAGCTAAAAACTGAGCTAAACAGTGGGTGAACCACTTTAAAGTTTATCGAATTATTATCTCATAAAGAATGATCATTGATAGCACGTAGCTATTTATAATAAGTAACAGCTGTTTATAAGAAATTTTAAATAATATTTAATAAACATGGCAAATATTTGATGTTTAATATTTAATGTGAAATAGAAATTATTTAGTATTTAAATGTTTCTCATAGGCAGCATATCAACCGTGGTTTTTTATCCATTCTGACACTCTCTGTCTCTTTATTGGTGCGTTTAGTCCATTTACATTCAGCGTAATTATTGATAGATATGAGTTTAGTGCTTTTGTCATTTTGATGTATTTTTTGGGGGGAGGTTGTTGACAGTTTCTTTGTTCAACTTAATTTTCTGTGCTGAGTCATTTTTCTTCACGTATTTTCTTTTCATCGTTTTCATTGTTGTTGATTTTGTATTTGCTGAGTCTTTATGTTTTTCTTGTTTTTTATTTTGATGTATAGGATTGTTAGTTTCCTTTGTGGTTACCTTAATATTTACCCCTATTTTTCTAGGTTTAAGCCAGTCTTTTATTTCTTTGTGTTGCCTTGACTTCCTCTCCATATGAAAGATCTATGACTACATTATTTAGTATTTAAATGTTAAAGTAACAGATATTAAAGTAAATATTTAACATGAAGCTATATATTTTTTTAATGAAGCAAAGTGCTGCTGACACCCCCTAATGTTTTATATGTCACTCATCTACTTTGTTGAAGTACAAAAAACATTAAATAAAAATAAGAAAATTTGAAACTGTGTCTTTACTTCCAACTAGTATTCCCATTTTGGGTTTGATATTTAATTGGAATAATTCTGATGTGTGAATGTTTTACCTTTTTCTGTGATTTACCAGTCTTTTGTGGCTTCTTCAATTGTTTGTATTCGTTGAAAAACCTTTCCTCTACACAGTAGTTAAGAGCTCGACTGCTAACCAGAAGACCAGCAGCTGGAATCTACCAGCCACTCCTTGGAAACCCTATGGGGCAGCTCTACTTTGTCCTATAGGGTCGCTATGAGTAGGGATGGCAATGGGGTTTTTAATACCAATGTCAGGCCTCCTATGTTTGCTGCCAGTTTTATGGCTTTTTTGTTTGTTTGGACTTGTAAACCCAAGTGGAGTTTATTGTGTTTTGTGAGGTGAAGTACAAACTTTTCTTTTTCCTCCTCAAAATAATTTGGAGTTTAAAATATGATGGAACCCCTATTTCTCTGAATGATGCTTGTTTATTGCAGATAAGCCCTCCAGATCTCCAGCTGGCCATGTGGTGAATTCAAGTCCCCAGCAGCCACCAGAGAACACCTCCTCTGTTTTGAATGGGGTCACACCAGCCCCGAGCCTGGAAAAATGGAGTCGCAGTCTACAGGCCTGCAGGAGACTTCCGTGGACCCCTGGGAAAGGATCAGGGATGACTCTGTCGACGTCGATGGTTCGCCCTGCCTCTCGGACTCTGACCACTCCCCTTCCCCCGTAGACATCCGGTTCTCGAGGCCCAAAGTCACCTGGATTAACCCCCAGGATGTGCAGCCACCGTTGCAGGATTTGCGCCCCCCGGTGGCAACCACGGGGAAGAGCGGGAGCCACTTTGTAGCTGACGCTGCTTCTTCATTGGGCCCTTCGCCGTCATCCCTTGAGAACTCCCCGACAGAGACACCATTGTTGGAGGACGCTCTGCAGCACCCCCTGGGCGGTTGCTTTGCCTGTGGCTCCTGTGAAAAGAGTAGAGACTTGTCTTTGAGCTCAACGAAAGAGCGGGCTGTGCTCCCAGGAAGTTCTCTTCAGGGGTCTGTGTTCACTAACTCTGAGATTTTGGCCACTTCCCCGTGTCCTGAGGCAGATGGTGCGTTCATCGCGCCTTTCCACCCAACAGCTTCCACTGATGACGGTAACTTTCGTCCAGGACTTCCCTCATTCCTGTCTGTTCTCATACTTGCTTTGCCTTATCATCTTCCCCATGAGAACAAAGTTTGCATTTTGAGTTTCCAAAATGAGTTTCCATTTTGACTAGAAGCCAGTACATTAGCTCATTTAATGCTGTCTTTGGCCCAGCTACCTGGGGTGGTCAAACAGTGAAAGCAAGTGTTTTCTTTCTCCTTAGACTGTAGGGAAAATGCCACCTTTTTTGCTCAACATAAATGCATTGCCATCGAGTTGAATCCGACTCATAGTGACCCCATCTGTGTTAGAGTAGAACTGTGCTCCATAGGGTTTGTAATGGCTGATTTTTCAGAAGTAGACAGCCAGGCCTTTCTTCTGAGGCACTTCTGGATGGCTTGAACCTCCAATCTTTCAGTTAGCAGCCGAGTGCCTTAACTGTTTGTACCGCCCAGGAGCTCCTTAGCTCAAAATAGATAACCAATGCTGTGTCTTGTCTTTGGGCTGCCATATTAAATCATCTGCAAAGGAGAGCTTCAAAAATTTTCTCAGTTCAGTGTGGTTGGTGGAAGATACTTCCAGAAAGTCAGCTACAGGAGAGCTCTGTTACACACATACTTCTGTAGGAGATTAACCCACCTCAGCTATTATATTTACCTGTACAGGGTGTGACTATAGAATGGCAAGATTTAAAAACAATAACCACATTAGCCCAAAGATGATACGAAAACTGCAACCTGTGGGCCAGATCCAATCAGCCACCTGTTTTTATGAAGTGTGTGTTGTCTATGGCTGTTTTCTTCCCACAATAGCAGAGTCGAGAAGTTGCAACAAAGATTGTAGACTCTCAAAGCCTATAGTTTTAGTCCTTTACCAGTTGCTGCCGAATGGATTCCGACTCATGGGAGTCCCTGGGTGATGCAAACGGTTAATGGCCTGTACTGCTAACTGAAAGGTTACAGGTTCTAGTGCACCCAGAGGCATCTTGGAAGAAAGTCCTGTTGATCTGCTTCTGAAAAATCAGCCACTGACAACCGTATGGAGCACAGTTCTACTTTGACATACATGGGGTCACCATGAGTCGGAATCGACTGGAACGTAACTGGTGTTAGTCCTTTACAGAAAACATTTGCTGACCCCTGATAGCTTCTGAAGCTAAGATGCTCAAAGCTTTCCATGGAACAGCCCCTTTCTTTTTTTTTTTTTTTATGGAGCAAAATGGTAACCATAATTTTTTTTTAAATTGTACTTCAGGTGAAAGTTTACAGAACAAATAGTTTCTCATGAAACAGTAGTACACATATTGTTTTATGACATT
>NW_004443980.1:8309361-8315987 GCF_000243295.1 Trichechus manatus latirostris
TTCTTCTTCTTCAGTAGTGCTTTACTTATTCGGGGCTTCTTCCCTTTCCATATAAAGTTAATGATTAGTTTTTCCATCTATTTGAAGAATGCTGTTGGTATTTGGATCAGGATTGCATTGTATTTGTAAATTGCTGTGGGTAGAATTGTCATTTTCACGATATTGAGTCTGCCTATCCATGCACCTGTACTATTCTGTTCTAATTTTACAGGTGAGCACAACTCAGCTCTTATGGCACTCACAAAAATGTTTTGCTAAATACTCCAATAAGATACCACATGACAGACACATTTTTCTTTTGGTGGTGTTCATTGCCAGTAATGGAGTGGTTTAAGGATGTAGGAACCCATGAGTCAGAAGGATATACCTTCTGCTGTTTGTTCTTCTTTGAGGAAGATCATTTTAGAGAAGCAATACTGACCTTTTCAGAAGGACCTTGTCTCTCTAAAACAGGAAGTTTTGGTCAGTTGCAGTGAGTTGAAAAAATGATCCCATAATCTTTTTGGCCTTGCTTCTGAACTGTTCCTTCTCACCTTCCTTCCCCCATCTCCTTTAGGCATTCTCCGTGATCTTCTTCTCTTTCTAAGACTCTCTAGGTGGTACAAATAGTTAAGCACTCATCTGCTAGCCAAAAAGTCGGTGGTTCGAACCCACCCCAGAGGTGCCTCGGAAGAAAGGTCTGGCAGTTTGTTTCCAAAAGGTCACAGCCATGAAGACCTTAGGGAGCACAGTTCTACTCTGACACACATGGGGTTGCCATGGGTCAGAATCAACTCAGTGGCAATGGGTTTGTTTTTTTCTTCTCTTTCTACCTTCTTTGCCTCCTTAGTCTCCTTCACTCCTATTGTTCTCCTATCCCTTCTCTGAAGATACCTCACAAATTTCTCCAGTAGCCTTTTGTAGGCATGCTCATCATTGAGGCAGTATCTGCTTGGTGTAGTTGTCTGAACCCCTACCGCCAGAGGGATCTTTCTTCTTCTGTTATTTTACTTTGTTCTATAATTGTGATAAGTTTTTCCTACTTCTTTTTTTCCTTTTGTATTTAGAAGCTGCTTTTTAGAATTCCCCCCCCCATAACCTTTGAACTTCCTTTTCTCCATTTTTGATAACTTGCTGTGTTGACAGGTGCT
Source organism: Trichechus manatus latirostris (assembly GCF_000243295.1). Taxonomy (NCBI): domain Eukaryota; kingdom Metazoa; phylum Chordata; class Mammalia; order Sirenia; family Trichechidae; genus Trichechus; species Trichechus manatus. Next base: position 8,310,492 of record NW_004443980.1, read on the forward strand.
GTGCAAGTCAACAGAAGAACCATTTCTTTGAATTCCTTCTTACCAGAGGCATTTTTGTTCCCCATCGATGTAGAAAAGGTAAAGGTTATCTTCATATTTTGTTTAACCAAAGAGTTTCTTAATCCCCTAGATAGTATTGTTCTGATTTAAATCTAGAAAGTTCCCCTTAATGAGGCACGCAATTAGGTTTCACTTCATTTCAGCGTTTAATTGGTAGTGGCTGCCAGGAACATTAGCTGGGAATGGCTCTAAGACAGTGTCTGTGCTCAGCTGGAAAGTCTTCCATGACTGATGGGTGATGTAAGAAACAATACCACCGTTCCTTTTGTTTACTTAAGATCTGCACATTTACATAGCGCTCCCACATTCCTTATCTCCTTCAGAATCCTAATAGCTCTGTGAGGTAATTATCCCAATTTAAGGGATTAGAACATTTTAATGCAGACACACAGCAAGGGAATGTGTCCCTTGTGATATAAAACCCTAGACTGGGCAAAGTCCACGTGGGTTGTTTGCTGGTTACATTGAACTAAATGTTAAGTTTCTGGGAGATGTAGACCAAAAGACATATAATGACCTATGATAACTCAGTTAAATGGAAAAAAAAAAAATATATATATTATATATATATTTATTCTTGATTTTTCAAGCTTATATACCATCAGTATAAAAAATTTGATTATGATTGTATTTTTACTGATGTTTTTTTTCTTTCCTGCAGGAAAATGCCCACTTTTATGTTGCAGATATGATGATATCAGCAATGGAGAAAATGAAGTGTAACATCCTGAGCCAGCAGCAGGCAGAGAACTGGAGTGTAGACAAAGTCAGCGGGTCACTGGGAAATGATCCGGCTGACCCAGAAGTGACCTTTTATGCCAGCGTAAAGCAAGAATCTGTATCTTCCACTCGTTCAGACAGTGGCTATGAAGGCAAGTTGGGCAAATGTGGGAAGGTTTTATGCTTTATTTTCCACACACATCCCCTTTCTCCTGTCAAATCCTGAAATATATCTTTAAACCCTTTGTCTAAAACTTCCTGAGTAATCTGTGGGATCCTCACCATAGCTGCCACTTTGAATTGGGATTGGTGTTCATGCTCCATTGGCTTGCCAAATCCCATGGCTATTATTTTTGTTAATCTTCAACTTTATCCTACTTTTCTTTTTTGCAGTGACTGTTTCTCTTCTTCCTTCGTATTTTATGGCATAGCATCACCTAGTTCTTCTTACATATTGTCTGTCTTTTTTTTCCCCAAGTATTCCTCTTTCATTCATTCAAACAATGAGCATGTGAGGTGCTAGGCGGTGAGAACACAGCCGTAAACCTGAGATGCCCCTTCCCTCAAGGAGCATACAAGCTGGAGCAGGTGACCACGTAAGCCATGTGGGACAACTCAGATAGCAGAGGCGGTACCCAGAGCACTTGGGTCCTTGGTGGTGCAGACAGTTAACACACTCGGCTGCTAACTGAAGGGTTGGAGGTTTGAGTCCTCCTGGAGGCACCTTGGAAGAAAGGCCTGGCAATCTACATCTGAGAAGTCAGCCATTGAAAGCCCTATGGAGCACTGTTCTACTCTGACACACATGGGGTCGCTGTGAGTTGGATTCAACCTGATGGCAACTGGTGCTGGTACCCAGAGCAGCGGGTCACAGAGTAGGAGCAGCTTGTCTCATTGTGGAGCTCCAGAGAGTTCTTCCTGGAGGGAGGGATGCCTGAGCTGGGAGTTGCCCTTCGGGTTTGTCATCTGCTTACCTTTTCCTAGCTGTGGGTGGTGCCTTTAGTCCTCTTTTCTTCTTTTTCTACATTCACTTCCTGGGGGGCTTTATCCACTGCACCACCTTCAGCGAGCCCCTCTTAGTTGCTATCCCACATCTGTTTTCTGTCCTACCCCTCTCTTCTATGCACTTGCTCTATATGGCTAGGGCCTGTTAAACGGCTCTATCTGATTGGCCCCCCAGAACCTCTGACTTAACGTGGCTGAACCAAAGTCATCTCTCTGCCACTCCCTCACAATCCCCTCCACACAAAATGATTAAAAACCGAAACTTGCTTTTCCTCTTGACTTCTTTTACCTAGCATCTTATTCGGGAATCTGATTAGCAGCAAGGGAGGTACTCACTCTGTGTGGTACCTAGCAAAACACCTGGCACAAAATAGATGCATAATAAATATTTGTTGAATGAGTTAACTGGCTCAAATTAAAAGGGATTTTTTTTTAAAGGAGAGAGCAAATTCTCGTGGAACCCAGTGGAGGGTAGTAGAGCTGGACCCCATAGGAGCTGACTAGTATACAGACAGCTCCTGTGTCTGGTTTTCCTGGGACTTGTGGCCTCTCATCCTTTGCTCTCTTCATGCGATTGTGCCATTCTCCTGTTTCTGCAGCTGCTTTCCTCTGCCTGTCCTGAGCCTATGCCTTTAGCTCTGGTGTCCTCTGACCTCTCAGCCAGGTCCTCCCTGCTCAGCTCAGCCTTGCGGGACTCCCAGTCTGGATTCCAGAGGAGAACATCCCGGGGGGGGGGGCCCTGACTTGGTTGGGTGTCCACAGCTGGCCGGTTCGCTGTGGACAGGGAATCTAGGGACTGTGATATGGAGGGTCACCCCTCTGAGGCTGTGGGTGGGGGAAAGGACGATTTGTATTTTAGTATGCCACATTTGACGTTTGACTCTTCTTGCTTGTGCTGCAGCCCTGTCTCCTGTGTTTCTGGTTACTGGACAAACCCGTCCTGACTTCTCAGTCGTAATGCTGTCCCTTTCATCATTCTCTGTGTCCGGCTTTTACCTGGACTGCTGTGTTAGCCTTCCGGCCAGCCATCATGTAAAAACTGCATTTACGTTTCACATATATACATTTTTGTTTTTAAAAATTGTGGTAAAATATATATATATAAAACAAAACATCTGCCACTTCAGCATTTTTTTAAACATTTTTTTAATTGTAATTTAGATGAAGGTTTACAAAACAAATAGTTTCTCATTAAACAGTTAGTACACATATTGTTTTATGACATTGGTTAACAACCCCACGACATGGCAACACTGTCCCTTCTCAACCTTGGGTTCCCTATTACCAGTTTTCCTGTCCCCTCCTGCCTTCTAGTCCTTGTCCCTGGACTGTTGTGCCCCATTAGTCTCGTTTTGTTTTATGGGGCTGTCTAATTTTTGGCTGGATGGTGAACCTTGGGAGTGACTTCATTACTGAGCTAAAAGGATATCCGGAGGCCATAGTCTCGGGGTTTCTCCAGTCTCTGTCAGGCCAGTAAGTCTGACCTTTTTTTGTGAGTTAGAATTTTGTTCTACATTTTTTTACAGCTCTGTCTGGGACCCTCTATTATGATCCTGGTCAGAGCAGTCAGTGGTGGTAGCCGGGCACCATCTAGTTGTGCTGGACCCAGTCTTCTTCAGCATTTTTTATGTGTACAATTCAGTGACATTAATTATGACCATCATGTTGGGCAGCCGTTACCACTGTTTCTAAGTTTTTCATCACCCTAACAGGAACTCAGTGTCCCTTAAACAGTACTCCCCATTTCTCCCTCCCACATGCCCCTGGTAATCACTAATAAATTTTGGTTTCTATGCATTTGCCTATTCTAAATATTCCATATAAGTGGGATCATACAGTATTTGTCCTTTTATGTTCTTTTCACTCAGCATAATGTTCATTCATGTTGTGGCACATTTTCAGGACTTAGTTTCTCTTTATGGCTGAGTAATATTCCATGGTATGTATAGACCACATTTTGTTTATGCATTCATCTGTTGGTAGAAACTTGGGCTGTTTCCACCTTTTGGCTGTGGTAAATAGTGCTGCAGTGAATATTGGTGTACAAGTGACTGTTTGAGTCCCTGCTTTCAAGTCTTCTGGGTATGTGCCTCGGAGTGAAATTGGTGGGTTCAATGCATATTTGTTGCCTTTTTCTCTCTTTAGTTCATCTTCTTTCATCTAGTTGATCCTACACACATCTGTCTTCCTGAGCACGTTTTGTCCTGGAAATTTTAGCCTGTGTGATCTAGGTTCTCCCTGCCTTTCCTACAGGCATCTCCCGCCATTTCCAACATTGTACAGTGGACATCTGTCAAACTCCAGAGTTTACACTTGCTGGTGATCTTTTCTCATAAGCTTCTGCCTCCGTCCCTTTGCTTGTTCTAGGCTCCCCTAGAATGCTGGTTTCCCCCAATAACTGCACATCTGATCCTTCTGATCCTTCAAAAGGCCTCTCCTACCACCAGCATTGTGACTGTGCCCTGATTTGTATCATGGGGCAGGGGTGCCATTTATGTAGAATGAAACAAGCCGTGTTCCAGAATGCTCCATTGTCTTCTCTGCAGATGCTTCCTCCTGGAGTTTTGTAATGTGGAGCCCTGCCTCTGAACGCTTAGTTCATGGCATGCGACTGGGTTTTCTTGTGGTGAAATGTGTAGGCGCCTAGGTTCCCTCTTGAGATTTTAAACTCTTTGATGAGTGAGAAACTGTCTTACTCTTATTTGCCCTTAGCACAGTGCCTTGGCTAAAACAGATCTTTATAAATATTTGTTGAGTAACTGAGTGGAAACTGATGTTTAGCTGAAACTTTTAAAAAGAACAAATATGTTAATATATTAAATGAAATTTAAAAATACTTCTGCCACCTAAATAAAAATATTTGTCTTTTATTAAGTGACATTTGAGGTGATAGATGTTACCCCATGAGGTAGGTCAGGGTTTTTCAAGGTGCAGATTGGTACTGAGAGGTTTTTTTTTTTAAATGAAGTAAAATAGCAAGTATCAGAGTTCACAAGCTTAGAGTGAGCATTGTTTTCTGAAACGTTTGCATCAGTTAAATATGTGTTTGTGTTTGTACTGAGTCACAATGTAAATTGTATGTTACTGTGGATTGTTCAAAAGAGTGTATGAGAAAAACAGAGGTGGGTGCTATTACCCCCATTTTACCCATGAGGAAACTGAGTTTTGGAGGGTGGGACTGTCCATAGTCACCCAGCTAGGGTGCGGCAGAGTGTTGCTTTAAACCCAGGCCAGTTCACTGGGAAACCCATTCCTGCAACTTCTGTATAACCTTTGTTGTTGTTGTTAGCTGTGTTCGAGTTGGCTCTGACTGATAGCAACCTTATGTGTAAAAGAGCAAAACGTCCTGTCCGTGTAACCTATGGGCTATAATATTTCCCTAAACAACTGTATGCGTTTCTTTCTGTGTCTTTCCTGTGCTTATTCAAGTGGATGCATGTTATACAAGATTATATTGATCACAATTTTTTTTATTGTAATTTAGATGAAGATTTACAGAACAAATGGTTTCTCATTAAATAGTCAGTACACAAATTGTTTTATGACATTGTTTAACAACCCCACAGCATGTCAACACTCTCCCTTCTCGACCTCAGAGGACCTTTTTCTTGGTGAAAATATACATAGCCAAAGTTACACCATTTCGAAAGTTTCTACATGTACAACTCAGTGACATCGATTACATTCTTCCAGTTGTGCTGCTATTCTCAC
>NW_004443980.1:8316935-8385030 GCF_000243295.1 Trichechus manatus latirostris
TCTATTTAGTTTCCCCCAACTCCTCCCATCCCTCGTAACCAACAAAGATTGTTTCTTTTTGTGTGTAAACTTTTACATGAGTTTTTACAGTAGAAGTCTCATACAATATTTGTCCTTTTGTGATTGACTTCTTTTACTCAGCATCATGACCTCCAGTTTCATCCATGTTATGAGATGCTTCACAGATTCATCATTGTTCTTTATCATTGCATAATACTCTATTGTGTGTACGCACCAGAGTTTGTTTATCCATTCATCTGTTGATGGGCATCTAGGTTGTTTCCATGTCTTTGCTATTGTGAACAGTGCTGCAATGAATATGGGTGTGCATATGTGTATTCGTGTGATGGCTCTTATTTCTCTAGGATATATTCCTGGGAGTCGGATTGCATTTTGTAGTGCTTTTTTTTTGTGGTGCTGATGTTTTCTTTGTTCCTCCTACTCTCCTGTGCTGAGTTCCTTTTGCTTGTGGATTTTTTTTTTTTTCATTTCTTTTGTTTTTGTAGGTTTTGTTTTTACTGAGACTTTGTTTTTCTTCTTTATTTTCATGAGTAGGTTTGTTAACTTTCTTTGTGGTTACCTTGAAATTTACCCTTATCTTCCTAGGTTTGAACCAGTCTATTATTACTTGGTATCGCCTTGCCTTCCTCTCCATTAGAAGGTTCTATACTTATACCAGTTATTCCCTCTTCTGTTATTCTGATGCTGTTGTCATTTACAGATTAACCTCTCTCGTTCCCTGTTGTAATTCTTTTGGTTTTGGGTAGTCCTTGAGAGTTCATTTCCTAGGTTGGTATCTGGCTAGTACAATCCTGTGTCCTATATTCAGCCTGTGGTCTGATGTTGTTTGTTCTTAGATTGAAGAACTCCCTTTAATAAGTCTTGTAAGTTTGGTTTGGTTTTTACATAGTCCCTTAATTTCTGTTTCTCTGGAAATGACCTAATCTCACCATCATGTTTGAACCAGAGTTTTGCAGGATATATTTTTCTTGGCTGGCAATGTTTTTCTTTCAAGGTTTTATATATGTCATCCCATTGCCTTCTTGCCTGCATGGTTTCTGCCGAATAATCAGAGCCTAGTCTTATTGTTTCTCTTCTGTATGTGACTTTTTGTTTTTCTCGAGCTGCTCTCTGGATTGTTTGTCTTTGGTTTTAGCGAGTGTGATTATGGTATGCCTTGGTGATTTTCTTTTGGGGTCTATCCTATATGGGGTTCGTTGAGCTTCTTGGATGGTCAGCTTTTCATCTTTCATGATATTGAGGAAGTTTTCTGTCAGCAATTCTTCAGTGATCCTCTCTGTGTTTTCTGTTTTCTCCCCTTGTTCTGGAACTCCAATCAATTGCAGATTTTTGCTTTCGATTGCATCCCACATAATTCTCAGGGTTTCTTCATTTATCTTCGTTCTTTTTTCTGATTTTTCCTCGGAGTTGTATCCAAGTGTTTGTCTCCAATTTTGCTGATCCTGTCTTCCATCGTTTCAAACCTGCTCCTCAGCCCTTCTATGACACTGTCCATTTCTGAAACCTTATTGTTTATCTTTTGGATTTCTAATTGTTGTTTTTGTATGATTTCTAGTTGTGAATTTATCTCTGCATTTTGTTCCTGTATTATTTTCTTGAATTATTCCAGTTTTTGGTCTGTATTTTCCATGAATTTGTCTTCCTTTTCCATGAATTTGTCTATTTTTTCCTCATTTGTGTCTGCTTTTTGCTTTGACTCTTGGATAATTCTGAATATTAGAGATTTGAATTCCCTATCAGGTCTAGTGCCTTTTCTTCTACTGGCAAGTCATCTGGTGTTTTATTTCGGACACCTACTAGAACCATCCTGTCCTGTTTTTGTAAATGTTTTGATATTGTCTGCTGTCTTTGGGGCATTCAGTGGTTATTTTCCTTATTTATTGATTGTAGATTTGTTTGTTTTGTCCTGCTTTTTTGTTTTATTTGGTTATGTCTGAGCAAGCAGGCTGTGTGTTCTTTGTTATGTGCTTGTCTGTGGGCACGATACTTTTCACCTCCTTCTCCAATGGTCAGGGTCAGTCAGTCAGGTATGGTACAGCAGGGCAGGTCCAGCTGAAGGGGAGTTGCTGGGATGGGTTGTTTGTGGCAGGTACCAGGGCTTACAGTGCAGACCGGGAGTCAGTGCAGGGCAGGGTCCAGTAGGCCTTGCCTGTGCTTCTTGGGAGTGTGATATTCAGCACACGGTACATGTAGGCAGAAAGGAGGGGATAGATTGTGATATGTGGAGCTAAGATGGGTATGGGAAAGATGAGAGAGAGGTAAGAGGAACAGGACCCAAAAACATACACACAAACAAAAAAGAGTGCTAAGCGAGCTTGCTGTTGGAGTGGAGAGAAGAGAGACTGAGAAATGGGGTAAAAACAGAAACAACAAAAAGGAAAAAAATGAATAAATCGAGAAAATGGAAATGAAGAAAGACAAAAAGGGAGTAAGAGAGAGAAGAAGACAAAGAAACAAACAAAAACAAAAAACAAAAAAAGAAAAAAAGAAATGTCCCAGGGATGTCCCTATGCATCTGTGCAGACTAAGGGAGTAGCTTCTAAGCCACGTGGTACTGCCTAGCTGGAAGGGGCTCCCAAGCCAAGAAAAGAAAAAGAAAACAAACAAATCAGAACAAATCAGAAGAAACAAACAAAAAAGCCCCGGGGGTCCCACCAGCGTGATGGCATGGGCCAGGAAGTAGTTTCACAGTACAGCAGTGTTTTGCAGCCTTTCAGGAAGAAGCAAAAATGCCACATGGAGCCAGGTATTTGAGAGAAAGGATGGGGAGGTGGTGGGAGGTAAGAAAGAAATCTAAAGAAGTGGAAAAAAGCAACACCAGCAGCCAACAAAAAGGAGCCGGCCAGTGCGGACGGGTAGAATCCAAGCAACACCGGGATGAAGCTTGTGCTTCCCGGCCAAGAGACTGTGGCTGCAGGAAGCAGAGGCTAAGTGGGGGTGAAGAAGTGCGGGTGGTGGGAAAGCATATATCGCTGGTTACTGGTTGTTCTGTCTCCTGCTGGAAGCTCCATGAAGCTGTTTTCTCGTACTCCCTGTTCGCTGATCTCCGATAGGAGTCCAAAATGGCGGGTCCGTGGTGCGGTAGCTGATAGGGGACCTCTGCATGTATCTCTCCTCGCTCTCTGTTCTCGGTCAGTTTCTTATTCCATTTGGTGCTTGGCTGAGTTCTTTATCTCTTCATTTGATGCTTAGGGTTTCTGGATGGATGTGCGACTCTGTTTGACTTAGTTTTTCTGATCTTTGTTGCGGAGGGACGGTGTGGTGCTTCTGACTATAGCACCAAGTTGCCCGGAAGTCTTGATCACAATTTATAATTAATTAATTGCATAAATAATACAGTTGTATATGTGATTATATTATATTAAAGTATTTTTTCATGTTGCTGCAGTTTTCTGAATTATTTTTTTTACATGACATCCTTAGGTCAACTCCCCAGGCTGGTGTGAGGATCAAAAAGCATGAATATGTTTATGGCCTCTGTAGAATTTGTCGCATTGTGAAGCTGAGGTGGTTTTTTTTTTAACTCCCCTTTCATGTTTTAAACTTTGTACCATGTATTTGTCAGTTTGTTTCACTTCGTTATAGGCAATATAAGAAGAACACAAACAGCTCACTGTGTTTTTTTAATTATTATTATTTTTTATTTTATTAATTTTGTTGTTGAGAATATACACAGCAAAACACACCAATTCAATAGTTTCTATGTGTACAATTCAGTGACATCGATTACATTCTTCAAATTCTGCAAACATTCTTATCTTCCTTTTCTGAGTTGTACCTCCTCCATTAACATAAACTCACTGCTCCCTAAGGTTCATATCTAATCTTTTGAGTTGCTACTGTCAATTTGGTCCCATATAGATAGATAATGAAAAAGTGCAATGACTAATTTTCAGAAGTAGATTGCCATGCCTTTCTTCCTAGTCTGTCTCAGTCTGGAAGCTCTGCTGAAACTGTCCACCATGGATGACCCTGATCGCATTTGAATACTAGTGACATAGCTTCCAGCATCACAGCAACACACAAGCCACAAAGTATGTAAACTGACAGCCAGGTGGTGGAAGTAAACTCTTAGATGTCTTCATTTTCTGATTTCTATTTAGTTGAGTGTTGCAGGTTACACAATATTTTTTTTCTTCTTGTTGGCCAACCCCCTTTGCTCTTTTTCTAGTTTGTGCTGGGTTAAAGGTCAGCCCAGTGGTTGAAACACCTACTGACTATGATCTGGTGAAGGAGTCCAGCAAATGTGACTTTGATGAATTTGTCATTTTAGGTAAGATTTGGAAACTCACCTGGTATAACTGGTTACTTCCCATGCCCCAACCCACACATACCCAGACATGCACCACGCATGATAGCACATTATAGTGGCCTTGAAAGAAACTCCTCCCAAGATCAGATATGCCCCTGCTATAAAAAAATAGGATGTTCTAGTTGTTTCAAATGTCTTAATAGCTAATTTTCTCTCATCTCCTGTGAAGTGAATGAGAAAGCAGATATTCACTATGTTCTGGTGTCTGTTTGGCTTTGGTGAAATTCACAAGAGTAAGTTTTTAAATGCTGTCTTTGGGCATTATCTGTTGTCTCATAGCGGAAACCTCAAGCATGGAGATGGTGAATAATTGGTTCTTTTGGGGGTAGATTGACGTCTGATGCAGGGAGCTCTTTGTGTTCTTCTTATGTTGACTATGGTTAAATGAAACAAGCTGAAAAGACCTCACTGCTCTTTATTTTCCTAAAGAACTTGAAGAACTTAATGATATCACAGAAACCTGTGGATGTTCCTGCAGCTCCTCCAAGAGGTAACTACCTTACACATAGACCCCCTGGGGTGTCCTCTCCAAGCCATGTGAACACTAAGCCTCTGACATTTTGCCCAAATTCAGCCAGTTCCAACAACAGGGATTACCACCTAGCAATGAAATAATCCCCATCAAGGTTTTTATAAGATTTTAAACTGTATAAAAGTCTTCTGTGTGTATTTCATTTAATATCCACATGGATAGGCTGTGCAGGTTTTATTATTCCATTTTATAGGTGTAGAAATTGGGGCTCAGAAGGATTATGTGATGAGCCTCAGTACGCTAAGTCCAGTGCCCTTTTCACCACACCTCCATGTTGTGGTACGCTGAATAAGTAAAAGATGTTCTGTTGAGAATAGAGGCATGTTGTGTTTAGTAAGATGCCTGGTGATCTCTAATATGGCGGCCTTCTCTGAGTCACTGGGGGTGGAAAGAAGAGTCAAGAACCTGAGGAAGACCCTGAATGTGCTCTTACTCATGAATATAGCTTTCTAATTTTTGCATCCTCTTAACATTTCAGTGGCATTTGTGAGCCAGACTTTAATTCTGCTGAACTAATAGCCAAAGAGTTGTACCAAGTTTTCGAGAAGTGCTGGTTATTGTCAGAAGTTAATTATCAGCCAGTAAGTTCCTTGAATGCAGCTGGCTCCATAGTAAGTATCAAAATAAATTGACCTTGGAAAACAGTTTGGTGGTTCCTCAAAAAGTTAAACATACAATTACCATATGACCCAGCAATTCCACTCCTAGGCGTATACCCAGAAGAATTGAAAGCAGGGACTCAAACAGATATGTGTATACAAATGTCACTGCATCACTATTCACAGTAGCCAAAATGTAGAAACAACCAATTGTCCATCGACAGATGAATGGATAAACAGAATGTGGTATATACATACAATGGAATATTATTGAGCCATACAGAGAAATGATACATGCCATGACATGAATGAACCTTGAAAACATTATGCTGAGTAAGTCATATACAAAAGGGCAGATATTGTGTGATCCCACTTATATGAACTATCTAGAATAGATAGATGCATAGAGACAAAAGATTTGTGGTTACTATGGGCTGGGGGAGTTATTGCTTAATAGGTACAGAATTTCTCTTTGAAGTGATAAAGTTTTGGAAACAAATAGTGGTGATGGTTATACAACTTTGTAAGAATGATTAATGCCATTGGATTGTACACTTGAGAATGGTTAAAATTACAAATTTTATTTTGTATGTATTTTACCACAATTAAAAAAATATATTTGAAAGTTCCTGAATTTTCATTTTGTCTGCTGCTCACTTCAGGCATTTATATGGTTCCTTGTATGGTTGCTGGGTGTTGGGGAGACCCAGAATGAATGAGGAAACTGACACTTACGGAGTGGTTATGATGCAGCAGGGACTATGCTCAGCACTTCACATTTTAATCTAAATACCCTATTGCGCTGGTTGCTGTTGAGTGGATTCCAACTCCTGGCGACCACATGTGTGTCAGAGTAAAGCTATGCTCCATAGGGTTTTCAATGACTGATCTTTTGGAAGCAGATTGCCAGGCCTTTCTTCCAATGCACCTTTGAGTAGATTAGAACCACCAACCCTGCACCACACAGGGACTAAATACACTGTTGGATAGGTGCTGTTGGTGGCATAGTGGTTAAGAGCTCGGCTGTTAACCAGAAGGTAGGTGGTTCAAATCCACCAGGTGCTCCTTGTAAACCCTATGGGGCAGTTTTACTCTGTTCTATCGGGTCGCTCTGAGTTGGAACCGACTCAGCAACACCTCACAACAACTGTTATTCCCACTTTAAAGTGACAGGCCGAGGCCCTCCAATGACAGAGCAGGAACCAGGCCACAGGTTGGGTCCCGAGTAGGACACACTGTGTTCTGAGAGCACGCGATCCACCAGGGGCAGAACATCGTGACAAAGGCTAAAATGAGGGCCTCTGGAAGTGCAGGGCAGGGGTGTTTACTTTTAGTAGAGGAACTTGAAGACTGATTGGAGATCACACGATCTGAGCTAAGCATTAGGGCGGACGGGCAGAACGGAGGCAGGTGGAGATGTGAGGGAACAGCTGGGGTCAAAGTCCAGAGACATGAAGGTGCTTGGTGTGTTTACTGAGCAGAGTAGTTTGTTGTGGTTGGATAACATGTTTGCGTGTATGTGTAGGTGGGCAGGGGGCATTGATCTTCATAGGAAATAAGGCATGAAGGGTAGTAGCCAAATTATGGAGGGTGTAGAATACTAGTTTGAGAAGTTCAGATTTTAAAATGCCGATGGGAAAGTGTAACAGTTCAGTGGGGAGCCAGTGAATGTTCCTGAGCAGGTTGTTAGTTGGTGGCAAGTCGGCTCCAGCTCATGGCGGCCGTACGTATAACAGAATGAAACTTGGCCTGATCCTGTGCTGGCTCCGTGATGGAGCGCACGTTTAAGTCTATTGTTTTAGCTATTGTTCAATACCTTCCCCCCGAGGGGGCTCATCTTCCAGCACTGTATTGGACAGTATTTTGTTGTGATCCATAGGGTTTTCACTGGCTAATTTTCAGAAGTAGATCTCCAGGCCTTTCTTTCTAGTCTGTCTTAGTCTGGAAGCTGAAAACCTGTCCACCATGGGTGACCCTGCTGGCATTTGAAATACCAGCAACATAGCTTCCAACTTCATAGTATCATGCAGGCCACAACAGTACGACAAACGGACAGATGGGTGGTGGTTGTGAGCAGAAGACTGGTCTTACTAGCTGTTTCTGGAGAAGACTGACAACACCAGGGCTTCCGGTGGAAGGCTGGGAGACCAATTAAGAGCAATGACATGGCTCCAACTATGGACAGAGTAGGATTGGCAAGTTCTGCCCACCTGTTGAAGAGAAGAAATAAGGCTTTTGCTGTTTATAAAAGTATTCCAGGTCAAAACGACGTCCTTAATAAGTATGAAATCTGGAAACAAATGAGCTAACTAAAAATACTAATGAAAGGCATCTTAGCTGAGTAGTATTTGAAGCAGTTCTCCTGCAGATGGCATTCGACACGTGGAGGGCTCTTGCTGTTTCCTTCAGTAAATTGAAAAGGAGTTTTAATTTTTCATGGTAAATTTTAACCTTGCCAACACATGAGCATGTTCTTTTTTATTTAAATCCTTGAAACATGCTTAAGTTGCTCCTGAATTCTTTTCTGTGTTATACAGGTCGTAAATGAAGAGCATGTCCGAAAACAGTTTGAATCTGGTGTGGATGTAGTACAAGAAATTAAATTTAAGTCTAGGATCAGAGGGACTGACGACTGGGCCCCGCCTCGATTTCAGATCATATTTAACGTCCATCCACCACCCAAGTAAGTCTGGATTGCAGCTTGGGCCTCCAGGCCATCTAAAGTAAGTTATGGCTGGTCCCACTGGTCTCTTTATGAGTAAGCAAAGGAAAAAACTAACATGTTGAAGGACACAGGACACTTCATTTTAGGAAAAGGAAGGTTGGGCATACATTTTGAGATAGCTTTCTTGACACCTGTTTCTCATGGGCTGGGGGGTTCTGTAAGTTTGGACAAGTTAGGAGACTTTAATTATGCATTCCTAACTATGAGTATTCACAGCAACTGAAAATTAAATAGACTTAAGGAATTTTTAAGTGGCTAATATTGAACCTTTAAAATCACACACAATAATTTTGAAAGACTGGATCACTATGTTCAGTGCAGTGTAAATAAAAATGAATGAATTAGAAAAAGGAAAATTTAATTTTGAGGAGAGCTTCTGTAGTTAAGAATTGTCACAGAAGGTAAATAAAAATATTTGTTCTCCAAGAAATAACAAAGGTCTTGAAAGACAAAACAACTCAGATGATGCAAAAAAAGGAAATAAAAACCATACGTGTGTGTGTGTATTTATATATGTATGTGTGCAATAGACTTTATTAGGTTTATAGAAAAAATGTACAGAAAGTACATAGTCCCCATGTACTCCCCACATGCACATGGTTTCTCCTTTTATTAACACCTTGCATTCCTGTGGGACATCTGTTACCACTGATGAACCAATCCTGCTGTATTATTATTAAGTAAAGTCCATAGTTTACATTAGAGTTCACTCTGTGTTGCACAGTCCTGTGGTTTTGACAAATGTGCCATGTCATGTGTTCACCATTACAGTCTCATGAGAATCGTTTCACTGCCCGTAAAATGCCCTGTGCTCCACCTGTTCACCCCTCTTCCTCCACCTGACTCTCTGGCAACCATTGATGTGTTTACTGTCTCTAAGGAGCCCTGGTGGCGTAACGGTTAATCACTCAGCTGCTAACAGAAAGGCTGGTGTTTGGAACCCACCCAGTGGCTTCTTGGGAGAAAAGACCTGGCCATCTGCTCCCATAAAGATTACAGCCTAGAAAATCTTATGCGGCAGTTCTACTCTGTCACATGGGGTTGCAATGAGTCGGAGTCAACTCAATGGCCCCTAACAACAACATCATTTTGCCTTTTCCAGAATGTAATATAGTTGGAATCACATAGTATGTATATATATTTTTGAAGTAGTAAGGTAAATGTAATTTGTTCTGAGAGTACATAATCGTGATAGACAAAGGAACATTTTGACCGACTATGAGTTTTCCATACCTCTTGATTTCACTTTTTTGGCACACAGACTGCAGAGAGTCAGTAAGTGACTGGTGGGCCTGCTGGCTGTACCCCGTGAAGGTGCCCTGTAGACTATGTTACTCCCTTTTTCTTCCGAGAAAATGGCAGGAAGGTCTTTGGGATGGCTTAAGCAGAAAAGCTTCCAGTCTAGGACGGTGAGAAGTCACAGTCACCTCCTTAGAGTGGGCTAGCCCTTCTCTAGGGTTTCCCAGGGTCCTCTTCAAGGTACATGGGATTCACCATATTTTTACCTTGGCCATTTCTGCTGACTCTGAACTGTAATGAAATTTTATAACTTTCTTTATATTTCTAAATCACATGGCTTGAAATCATGGCACCAACAGTTCAATAGAAAACACTTTGGTATAAAATCTTTCACCAGAAATGTTTGGAATCTTTGTCTTACAAATTCTTTTTCATCTAAATTTCTTTGGATCCATTTGTGAATTTCCCAAGTACATTGTCTTTTGGTATCTTGCTCCCCTGAACTGCCTTCCACACACAACGTGTCGATAGTTCCCTCTGGAGGTGGAATCCTTTGCTCGTGCAGGGAGAAGTTCCTTAAAGACCGCGTGGTGGAATCATTATTTATGACAGTGTCTTCTGCTTTGGTGATAGAATGGACTTTTAAAGAGTTCTAGCTTTAAAAAGACCCCAGAGATTTCACCTAGAAAACTCTGTGGGATGAATCTCTGTTTTCCCAAATGAAAATAAATAAATAAGGCCTCTAATCAAGAGAAATATCATGATGTCAATTCTTTTTCTATCTGTGAAAAATGTTCCATTGCCCTTTTCTGAAATACAACCATTATGCTTCTCTGTACACAGGAGGGACCTCGTGGTAGCAGCGCAGAATTTTTTCTGTGCTGGCTGTGGAACTCCAGTACAACCTAGTAAGTATGGACTCTGGATGGCCTGTTACTATGTGATGACAGAGCAAAGAATAAAATTGGGCAGTGGGTGGTTTTGGTGAGAGACTTTTGATGAGAGGTATTTATAAGAGCTCTGCGTGTGTTTCCTGTCTGTCATGAGTAGACATCTGCCCTGACAGACCAATAGCCTACAAGGATCTGTGAGGGGCCTCTGCTCTGAGACTCTTACCTGCTGCCCCCTCCCCATCGTGCACTCAGCTACGGCCATGTGGCCTCCTAGCTGGTCCACGGAGGGGCCAGGCTCACACCTGCCTCAGGGATTTGCTTGTGCAGTTCTCTCTCCTTGGAATGCTCTCCCCACAGACACCCGGATGGCTGGTTCCCTTCCTTCACTTCTTCACTCAGAAATCATGAGGTTCTGCCTGCCTAGCCTATCAAAAATGTCCACCTCTTCACACGCTTGGCCACACACGCACTCACACATTCACTCTCTCTCACACACACACCCACACTCACACACTTACATACACACTCACACATATACACTCACACACCCACACTCACAACACTAACACTCTTACACACACATTCACACTCAAACACACCCTTCATATTATCCTTCTTATTTTTTCTTTTTAGCACTTATCTTTCTAGAATACTATTTATATTTTACTGGTTTATCATCTACCTCCCCCATAGATTATAAGTTCTAGGAGGGCAGATTTTTGTCCATTTTGTTCATTGCTTTATCCCTAGCTCCTAGAACAGTGTCTGGTCCTCAAAAACTATTTACTGAATGAATGAATGGCTTACCAAGGAGCTGGCAGAACAGCTCTGGGAGGGACTAAGGAAGTGGCCTGAGGAGATCATTCCTGGACCTGCTGATGCTTGATGAGGCTTTACCCAGTCAAGAAACCCACCATACACTCTAAGTCCTTCCCTACATTGGTTCACATATTTGTGGAGATGTGCATCTGCGGTGTCAATACAGTGGTGAATCTTCCTGCCCTCATAGAGCTACCTTCAGTCTTGTGGGGAAGATGGTCAACCAAGTAAATGACAAGGGTGATGCATATAATGAAAGTAGAGGGTGCTGTAGAACTTCTAGCAAGGGAACTTAATCTGGGTTTGGGAGCTGGGAGTGAGGAGGTTTCTAAGGAAGTGATTCTGCCCATAAGAGTGGGGAAGGCTCACCATGTGCAAAGGGCCAGAGATGACTGGAAAGAAATCCTGTGTGACTGGGAGCAAGAGTGTGAGGGAGAGGCAAGTGGAGCACAGATTTTATCAACCATGTAAACAATTGTGGGCTTTTGTTATGAACTTCCTAGGCTCTTAGAATAATTGTTTTAACTTTTTATTTTGAGATAATGAGTTGTAAAAATAATACAGAGATTTCCTGTATCGGCTTCACCCAGCTTCCCCTAATGTTGACATCTTACGTAATCATAATATCATCATTGCAACTAAGAGATGGCTGTTGGTACAATACTATTAGCTAAACTACAGACTTTATTCAGATCTCATCAGGTTTTTTCACTCATTTCTTTTATCTGTTCCAGCAATCCAGAATTTCACACTGGATTTAGTTGTCTTGTCTCCTTAGTCTCCTCCAGTCTTTTGCAGCTCCTCAGTCTTTCCTTGTCTTTCATGACCTTGACACTTATGAAGAATGCTGGTCAGGTATTTTCTAGACTGTTCCTCAGTTTGGACTGTCTGATGTTTTCTCATGATTACCTTGAGTTTATGTATTTCTGACATAACAGTACCACATGTTATGGCTTATAAGAACAGCAATTTATTGTCTCATGGTTCTGAAGGCTAGGAATCTGAAATCAGGGTGTCATCCATGTTGAGTCCTTCTGAGGGCTCTGCGGGAGAATCTTCCATGCTTTGTTCCTTGGTTTGTAGATGCATCACTCCAGAGCTCTGCCTCTGTTGTCACATGTCCATCTTCCCTCTTTCTCTTCTTCTCTTTTATAAGGACACCACTGACAAAGGATTAGGACCACCCTACTCCAGTAGGACTTCATGTAAACTGATAACATCATCAAAGACCCTTTCCAAACAAGGTCACGTTTACGGGTCCCCAGGGTTAGGACTTCATCATATCCTTCTGGGCACCCATTCAATCCATAACAGGTAGTATGCCCTTGTCAGGTTACATGACGTCATTATGTCTTGTTAGTGATGTTAACTGTGATCACTTGGCTGAGGTGGTATCTGCCAAAATTCTCCACTGTAAACTTACTATTTCTCCCCTTTACACTTAATAAATATTTGGAAGGGGCAATATTTTGAGGCTATGAAAATATCCTGTTTCTCCCAGGGCTTCAAACCAGTTCATTCTTATTTGAACCCTTGCTAAGAATTTGCATTTCTAACAAGGTCCCAGGAAGTTATACATAAGAATCACCTGGCCAAAAAACCAAACCCATTGCTGTCAAGTTGATTCTGATTCATAGTGACCCTATAGGACAGGGTAGAACTGCCCCATAGGGTTTCCAAGGAGTGGCTGGTGGATTCGAACTGCTGACCTTTTGGTTAGTAGCCATCAGCACTTAACCACTGTGCCATCAGGGCTCCATCCTGTTTCTCCTGGGGCTTCAATCCAGTTTGTTCTTGTTCGAACCCTTGCTGAGAGTTTGCATTTCTAACAAGTTCCCAGGAAGTTATACGTAAGAATCACCTGGGAATCTTGTTAAAATGTAGATTCTGATTCAGTATACCTGGTGTGGAAATGCAAATTCTCAGTAGGCGACTTGTTAGAAATGCAAATTCTCAGCAGGGGTTCAAACCAAAACAAGAATCAGTTCCGAAACCTTGGTTTCTCCTTAAATTTGTGTATGCAATCTATCATTAATCAGGGCATCTTGACTGCAGCAATGATTATTGTGATGTTCAAATGGTAAATTTCTGTTTCTCTCATTCCTTCTACATTTATTAAAATTCTCCTGTAAGGAAGTTATCCCTTTTCCTATATTTATTTATATGGATATTTATTTATATTAGTATGGGCTTATGAATATTTTATTTTTTGGGTTATAATCTAATAAATTTTAAGTCAGGGATTTTAGAGTGGGGCAAAATGGACATGCAGAGGCCAGCTGGTGGTCCAGGCCAGAGATGGTGATGGTCTGGTACAGCTAGTGGTCCAGGCCAGAGAAGGTGATGGTCTGGTTCTGCTAGTGGTCCAGGCCAAAGAAGGTGATGGTCTGAACAGTTGGTGGTCCAGGCCGGAGAAGGTGGTGGTCTGGAGCAGCTAGTGGTCCAGGCCAGAGAAGGTGATGGTCTGGTTCTGCTAGTGGTCCAGGCCAAAGAAGGTGATGGTCTGGAGCAACTGGTGGTCCAGGCCAGAGAAGGTGGTGGTCAAGAGCAGCTGGTGGTCCAGGCCGGAGAAGGTGGTAGTCTGGAGCAGCTGGTTGTCCAGGCTGGAAATGGTTTAGAGCAGAAGAGACAGCACTGCAGCAGGGAGGGGTAGTAGACAGATGGGTGAATGTTTTAGGAAGTAGAGATTTGGATTTATTGGTGGCAGGGAGGAGGGATGAGAAAAGAAAGAGGAAAGGAAGAGTTAACGATGACCCTCTGATATCTTTCATGTGATTAGGCCTTAAAATAGGGACAGCTAGCAAATGGAGAACTGGGGAGATCACCTGGATGGGGAGATCACCTGGACGGGAAGTTGCTCCATCTGAGAAGAAAATAAGGGGAGTTTTCAGGCCTGAGGCAAAGGAAGGAGAGCCCAGGGAAAAGGGGGGAGCTGAGTGCCAGAATGGCCTTAGACCGAGTTTTTTATACAAAGACACCTGTGAAATACTGGTGCACCTGGTGGAAATTCTGGGACAGGAAGTTGACTTAGTACCTGGATCAGTATTGGAGGCTTTAAATTTCCCTTCTGATTTACTATGACCAAAACCAGCTGTTGTCTTGTTTTCAACTTTTTATTACAAAAATGTTCAAATATATACAGAAAAATTGAAAGAATAACAAAATGAATGGCATACTCACCATCTAAATTTGATGAAATAGTTGTTCCCATACCTTGGTTTTTGAGTGTCCTAGTGCTGCCATAACAGAAATATCACAGAACGGGAATTTACGTTCTCACAGTTCTGGAGGCTACAAGTCCAAATCTGGGCTGATTCCATCCTTGGTAGCCACAGGCATTCCTGAGTTCCTTGGTTTATAGACATCCTCACATGGCATCTGTCTTCCTCTGTATGTGTGTGTGTGTGTGTCTGTCTGTCTGTCTGAGCTGCTTCTTGTAGCACAGAAGTGATTAGATTTAGGACACAACCTACACTGATATAGCCTCATTAACACAACGAAGAAACCCCTATTCCAAATAGGATTATATCCACAGGTTACAGGGGTTAGGATTCCAACACAATTTGCAGGGACACAATTCAGTACATAACACCATGTTTGCTTTATCTCTCTGCATATATGCATCTATATGTGTATAAAAATTTCTGTTTTTAAAAAATTTTACTTTGAAGTAATTTTTGACTTTCAGAGAAGTTGCAAAAGTAGCACACAGAGTTTGTGCATACGGCTTCCCCTAATGTTTGCATCTTGCATAACCATAGTACAGTTATCAAAGCTAAGAAATTCACATGGGCAGGGGACATCTAGCTCAACTAGCATAACATAGTTATGAAGAAAATGTTCTACATCCTATTTTGTTTAGTAGCGTCTGGGGTCTTAAAAGCTGGTGAGTGGTCATCTAAGATACTCCACTAGTCCTACTCCATCTAGAGCAAGGGAAAATGAAGAAAACCAAAGACACAAGGGAAAGATTAGTCCAAAGGACTAATGGACCACAACTACCATAGCCTCCATCAGACTGAGTCCAGCACAACTAGATGGTACCCGGCTACCACCACTGACTGCTCTGACAGGGACTACAATAGAGGGTCCCAGACAGAGCTGGAGAAAAATGTAGGAAAAAATTCAAACTCCCAAAAAAAGACCAGACTTACTGGTCTGGCAGAGACTGGAGAAACCGCGAGAGTACGGCCCCTGGACACCCTTTTAGCTCAGTAATGAAGTCACTCCTGAGGTTCACCTTTTAGACAAAGATTAGACAGGCTCATAAAACAAAATGAGACTAAATGAGAGCACCAACCCAGGGGCAAGGTTGAGAAGGCAGGAGGGGACAGGTAAGCTGATAACGGGGAACACAAGGACCCAAGGACAAGAAGGGGAGAGTGCTGACACATCGTGGGGCTGGCAACCAATATCACAAAACAATATGTGTATTAATTGTTTAGTGAGAAACTAATTTGCACTGTAAACCTTCATCTAAAGCACAATAAAAAAAATCACATTGGTAAAATACTATTAATTATACTACAGACTTTGGATTTTCCCAGTTTTTCCACTCATGTCCTTTTCTGTTCAGGATCCATCCAGGATCCCACACTGCATTTAGTTGCCTTGTCTCCTAGTCTCCCCAAACTTAGACACACACTGAACTGAAAAATAAGCAGCAAACAATGTGGCCTTATACCCCTGAGTGCTTTAGCGTGTGTCCCCTAAAAGTAAGGACAATAAGCAATTACCCAACCTAAGTAAATTAACAATAATTCCCTCACATTATCTGATACTAGTCAATATTCATTTGAGTTGTCCTCAAAACATCGTTTATAGCTAATTTTTCCATCCTGGTTGCAATTAAGGGTCATGCATTGCATTTAGTTATTATGTTCCTTTAGTTACTATGCTTTACAGAACTGTGCTTTCCAGTATGGTAGCCACTAGCCCATGTGGCTATTTAAAATTGTGTTCGTTAATTAAAATAAAAAATTCAGTTCCTAAGAACTAGATGGTGCCCGGCTACCACCACCGACCACTCTGACAGGGATCACAATAGAGGGTCCTGGACAGTGAGGGAGAAAAATGTAGAACAAAATTCAAATTCACAAAAAAAGACCAGACTTACTGGTCTGGCAGAGACTGGAGAAACCCTGAGACTATGACCCCCGGACACCCTGCTAACTCAGAACTGAAGCCACTCCCAAAGTCCACCTTTCCGCCAAAGATTAGAGAGGCCTAGAAAACAATAACACACGTGAGGAACGTGCTTCTTAGTTCAATCAAGTATAGGAGACCAAAGGGGCAACACCTGCCCAAAAGCAAAGACAAGAAGGCAGGAAGGGACAGGAAACCTGGACGAATGGACCCAGAGAACCCAGGGTAGAAAGGGGGAGAGTGCAACACTTTGTGGGGATGCAACCAATGTCACAAAACAATCTGTGTATAAATTTTTGAATGAGAAATTAATTTTCACTGTAAACTTTCACCTAAAACACAATAAAATTTTAAAAAAAATTCAGTTCCTCAGTCATACTAACTACATTCCAAGTGCCCAGTAGGCACATGTGGCTAGTGGCTACTGTATTGTACAGCACAGACACAGAACATTTACATCATCACAGAAAGTTCTATTGAACAGTGCTGCTCTAGACTATTCCCCTCCCCCTACCTGTGTTTTTCCCATGACATTGACTTTTTTTTCTTTTTAATAATACTTTACTGTATTTTTGGTGAAGGTTTACACAGCAGTTTAGGTACCTGTTCAACAGCTTCTACACAAGTTGTTCAATGACGTTGGTTACATTCGTCATAAGGTGTGAGCATTCTCGTTATTACTGTTCTAATTGTTCCATTTCCATTCATCTAGTTTCCCTGCCCCGTATATTCTCCACTTTGTTTTAAAGTAATTGTTGACCGTTTGATCTAATTATGTGTGATTTTTTTTTTTTAAAGGAGCACAGCACTTACGGGTAATGTTTATTGTTTTTTTGAGCCAATTTGTTATTTAGCTACAAGGTGACTTCAGGGGTTAGTTTCAGTTCAAGGTTTGAAGAGTATCTCAGGGCAGTAGTTTTGGGGAGTCCTCTAGTCTCAACCAGTCCAGTAGATCTGGGTTGTTTTTTTTTTTTAGGAATTTGAGGTTCTGGTCCACATTTTTGTCCCATTCTACCATGGCCCTTCTATTGTGGCCCTGATTAGAATGGTTGTTTGTGGTAGCTGGGCACCATCTAGTTCTTCTGGTCTCAAAGTAGATGAGGCCGTAGTTCATGTAGGCTCTTAGTCCTGTAGACTAGTTTCTTATTTGAGTCTTCGGTTTCCTTTTTTCTCTTTTGCTGTGGATGAGTAGAGACCAATAGTTGTATCTGAGATAACCACTCGCAACCTTTTAAGACCTTGGACGCTACTCACCAAACTAGGATGTAGAACATAATTTTATGAACTATGTTATGCCGATTGACTGAGATGTTCCACGAGACTATGGTCTTAATCTTCCAAACCCAGAAAACCAATTCCATGAGATGTTTGGTTATGTCTAAGAAGTATCTGTAACTGTGCCCCTAGGTACTTTATTATATATATATGAATTTATGTACATATAGTCACATAGATGCATATACATATGCATGCACCTATATATACATTCCTATATACATACCTATACACACATATGCCTACATACATATATATATATACTCGCACGTATATTTTTTAGTTGTTCCATGACATTGACTTTTGATGAGACCGATTGTCTTATAGAATGTCCCACATTCTGGGTTTATTGTATTGTTTCCTCTTCTCCTAGATTTCATTCAGATATGCTTGTTTATATTGCTCCAGGGTGGGCAGAAACAATAAAATCACAACTGTTAATGTAGAAGTTTAGCCTAAGAGGATATGGCTATGAGTCATGAAGCTCACCATGCCCTATCAAATAAACTCTTCAGGATGGCTTTTGTGTGTTCGTATAGGGCAGGGTTTCTGTAAAAACGGCTTGGGGGAGGTGTCTGACCTCTTTCAACCCCACAAGGGGGAAGGAGAACCAAGATCAACAGCACAAGGCTGACTCCCATGAGGTGGAGGCCAGACAAGCCTCCTCTGTCCGCCATCTCTACCAATTCTGACACTGTCTTTCCCACAGCACTCTCAACTAGGTTCAATAATTCATTGCAATGGCCACACAGAACTCACAGACCATACTCATAATAGTGGGGTTTATTAGAGAAGTAGCAGTTACAATTCAGGCTCAAGAACACTCAGGATATAGTTCTTCCATCAGAACAGCCTCTCCCCAGCCGTGCTCTCAGGCATGTCTCTCCCTGGCCCTTGGCCTCTCCCCAGAGGCCCTCAGCTTCCTCTCTCCATGGGCCAGGAAGCCCGCTGTGCCATCTCCTGCTGCCAGGTCTCTCTTGCTGGTCTCTCCTTCCTTGGTGGTGGTGGGCTTCTCCCCCTGCTCTGGAATTGGCTCTCTTTTAAGACAAAACTGACCAGTCCCTTTGGTTGGCCACAGTTACCCTATAACACAGTCATGTGGGTGGGAGTTACAAGGCCATGGCTAGAAAGACCACACACAAAAGTAATCATACCACAGTTTCTCAGCCTCAGTACTTTGTTGTGGGAGGCTGTCCTGTGCATTGTAGGATGTTCAGCAGCATCCCTGGCCTCGACCGAGGAGGTGCGAGAAGCAGTCCTCCAACTGTGGCAAGCAAAGTTGTCTCTAGATACTGCCAGATGTCCCCTGGGGACAGAGTGGCCCCTGGTTGAGAACCACTGCTTTAGGATACTTTGTTTTGTTCTGTTGTAATTAAGGACTGAGAAAATCAAAACAGATGGAAGAGATTTATTCTGTATTGAGAGTATAATGCCTGGCACTTAGTATTCATTCAATGACTTTTGATAAATGGAGAAATGGATGAATGAATATTGAAATATTAGGGTTTTAAAGTCACTCCTGAGGTTCACCCTTCAGCCAAAGATTATACAGGCCCATAAAACAAAACAAGACTAAAGGGGCACACCAAGCCAGGGGCAAGGACCAGAAGGCAGGAGGGGACAGGAAAGCTGGTAACGGGGAACCCAAGGTTGAGAAGGGGAAAGTGTTGACATGTCGTGGGGTTGGCAACCAATGTCACTAAACAATATGTGTATTAATTGTTTAATGAGAAACTAATATGCTCTGTAAACCTTCATCTAAAGTACAATAAAAAAAAATTAGGGTTTTAGATGTTAGGGGAAAGATGAATTATATCAGGAAAACTTATTGGCCCCTTCTGTCCTCCTTTCTCTTCCTGTCTAGCTAAGTTTGATCAGAAATGTAGAATGCAGGGGCCAGGGGATACCTGCCTTTTGGCTAATTAAATGTAAAATATAGTGAGACCCTATCATAAGCACAGTAATTCTCAATAGCTGCCATGTCAGAGACCTTAATCCAGGGTGGGAAGTAGATAATAATACCACAGACTTAGCCAAGTTTCAAATCTGAGGACTCAGACATAACCATTAGGCATTTAATAAAATTTAACAAATAATTTACCAACTCTGGAGGGACATCATATTATTAATTCGGGGTTTGGTAATGCATGTACATATGTACTTATTCCTGTATTTTTACACATCAACTCTAAGTATGACCGAGGGATAATTTGGGCAAGTGCAAAGCCATCAGCTCCTCTCCTTTTCCATGCCCCCCCACCCATACCGAATGCGCCAAAGAGTTGAGTACAATGGCTAAAGCTAAAGCTTTAGCATCTGGGCTTGGGGTGGCATCCCGGCTTCCCCCCTTACTGCTTTTGTGTCCCTGGGCCTGTCGCTTAGCCTCACTGTCTTAGTGTTTTCATCAGTAAAATAGAGGAAATAATAGTCCTACGTCTGTCCTGTATGTTGGCTATGAGTCGGAATCGACTGGACAACAACGGGTCTCATAGAGTTGCAAGCACAGAATGAGCTATAGTGTATGTAGCACATTTAACCAGAGCGAACACAGAGTAATGATCAATGAAGGTTTGCTCCTGCAGCCACTCAATCTCTGTTTATTTTTAAAGCCATTGTAAGGAAACTATATTTAGAATCAGAGTTCCCAGCTGGTGCAAATAGCTGACACACTCGGCCACTAACCGAAAGGCTAGGTTCCCGTTCACCCAGAGATGCCTCAGAAGAAAGGCCTGGTGATCTACTTCTGAAAAATCAGCTATTGAAAATCCTACAGAGCACAGTTCTACCCTGATGTACATGGCATCGCTATGAGTCGGAGTTGACTTGATGGTAACTTATTATTTTTTTTATGTTTGGAATCTTTAGCGTGCTAGGTACTGTGGTAGTTGCTTTCCCATCCATTATTTCATTTAACCTTCACAATATATGTTAATATTTGTATCATGCCTTATGACACTTTAATTGCAAGGAACATATGAGTCCAGTCATGGACAATAAATATCACAGTCGCTACTATTAGCCCTAGTGTGTTGGAGGGGCACATGGGAGGCTTTAACTGAATTGCTACGTTGTCTTTCCTAAGCTGGTGGTAGACACATAGGTATTTGTCGCATTAGTCTCTATACTTTTTGTTTGTCAAAACATTTTATTAGAGATATTTCCAAAAAATCAATTCATGTTCATTTTAGCAAATAAAGTGCGAAGTAAAAATCTCTTCTTGTCCCTACTCTTCATAAGTATCCATTGTTTGCTTTTTGGTGGGGATCCTTCTAGACTTTGTATGTATATGTATGTTTTTAAAACAAAATAGAGATCATATACATATCTGTACCTGAATGTCCTTTTTCCATGCTCTTACATGTACTTATGTAATCAGACCATTGCCTCTTAATGGACATTTAGGTCACCCACCCCATCCCCATTACAAATGGGCTGTAGTAAACATCTGTCTATCTTCCATGTGTGCATATTAGCATTTCTGTCTGATAGGGTCACTGTTGCATATTTAAGACTTCAAGTATATCATCAAAATGCCCTCCTACGAGGTGGTTCAGGAAGGTATCCTACTGGAATATGAGTGACTGGCTACCTTTTTATACCGTACCAGCTCAGGGTCTTCTAAATTTCTGAACAGTTAGAGGCAAAGCATAGTATCTCACTGTTTTAATGTACATTTCTTTGACTGTTACTGAGATTGGACATTGTTTTTTTGTGGTTATCTGTGTTTCTTCTTTCATGTACTGCCTATTCCCATGCTTCGTACATTTTTGTGTTTTTTCCTCACTGATATATCCAGGAAGTCTTTTGGATGACAATTCCTCACATTATGTGCATTCTGCTTTGCTTTATAATTTGCAGGTTGTTTTTGTATGTATAATATCATTTCATCCAGCTCCTAGGTGGTGGTTTTTATTTCCATGACTTTTTGTGGTCCCAGGAAAGTTAGGTCTGAAGACATTCTGAACTGCCCTCAGTATTCTAGCCACTGAGAGCTGGCATTGGGACCCTTCACCACCACCCAGATTTCCAGACCTTAAATCTCACCTTCTTTTTTTGACCCACAGTTTTAAGAATCCATCTTCTAAATCCAGGAATATTTTGACAGGGTTCTATTTTCCAGCGAGTCCCTGGGTGGCAAATGGTGAACACATTCAGCTGCTAACCAAGAGGTTGGCAGTTCAAGTCCACCCAGAGGCACCTTCGAAGAAAAGCCTGTTGATCTACTTCTTGAAAAATCAGCCATTGAAAACCCTGACAGAACACATGGGGTCGCCATGAGTTGGAGACAACTTGGCGGCAGCTGGTGTCTATTTACTGGCATCTGTGAGGCTCACAATGCCCACAGTTTAAGGCCACATTCAACCAAGCTCCTTCCAGAGTTCTCCCAGCTACCATAAGGTCACGTTACAGCTTTAGCAGCATGCAAACAGTCATCTGAGTCCTCACACCATGTGTATGAATTGGGGTGGAAGGGGCCTCGGCCGAGGGTGGTTTTCAGGGTCAGGCGCTGGTGCTCACCCTCCTGTGTGCCTCGCAGAGTTTCTGAAGCGGCTCCGCTACTGCGAGTACTTGGGGAAGTACTTCTGCGACTGCTGCCACTCATACGCGGAGTCCTGCATCCCAGCACGCATCCTCATGATGTGGGACTTCCGGAGGTACTATGTCAGCAATTTCTCCAAAAGGCTGCTGGACAGCATATGGCACCAGCCCATTTTCAATTTGCTGACCATCAGCCAGAGCCTCTATTCAAAAGCCAAGGAACTGGACAGAGTGAGGGTGAGCAGCTGCCTGCGCCAAGGAAGCGCGTCCCACCCGCGGGAAGGTTCCTGCTGCAGAAAACACAGTACTTTAGTTTGGTGGTAGTGGTGGGGTGGGGGGCTATTCACAAGCCCCCTGTGGGGCAGATTTACCGTGAATCAAATAATGTTTAAGCTTCACAGGTTCTTTCTAAGGCCCCATGTGGAATTTCATATTGATACATAGTTCTGCATTTATATACTGTTGTTGTCAGTAACCTTCCACTCCATTCTGACTCTTGGTGACCCCATGTGTGCAGAGTAGAACTGCTCCATAGGGTTTTCAAGGCTGTGACCTTTTGGAAGCAGGTTGCCAGGCCTGTCTTCTGAGACGCCTCTTGGGTAGGTTTGAACTGCTAACCTTTCAGCTAGTCATCAAGTGCTTAACCATCTGTTCCACCCAGGGACTCCGCATTTATACCTAGTTTTGCTTGGCTGCTAACTAAAAGGTCGGCAGTTCAAATCCACCAGCCGCTCCCTGGAAACCCTATGGGGCTGTTCTACTCTGTCCTATAGGATCTCTATGAGTCAGAATCGACTCAAGGGCAACTGGTTTTTATGTTTTTATGTTTCTGTTTTCCACAAAACCTGAATCCATCCTGGGCCCTCTCTGGATCTGTGGAGTCAGTTATGAATGAATGCTTGCGGTATAGACTGTTCCCTTTAAAGGCTTGCTGTAGAGTCGTAGCATTGCAAGGTTAGAAATAACATTGACATTTGGAAAAAGGAGTTTAAATTTGACGTATACATCTCCAGGGTCATGTATAACATTTAACTCTTCCCTTTGTTTGCTTTCTCACATTAGGAAATGCAGGAGCAGCTTTTTCATATCAAGAAGTTGTTGCGGACCTGCAGGTTTGCCAGAAGGTACTGTTCTTGGCCAGGATAATCCCAGGCCTGTGAGCTGGGAGGATTGATGCCTTGAGTCTGCCTTCCCTCTACACATGTGCTAATCCTCTGAGTGGCTGGTCCAGGATCCCCCATTACACAGCCCTCTTGATTACAGCATGCCTTCCTCGGGAATGCAGACCATCTCTTTAAAATTACTAAGTCTTCTAACTCAGTAGCAGTGGATTTAACTTGTTAAGAAGGGTGGACCTCACAAAAGGACTCATATTATATGATTCCACTTATATAAAATACCTACCAGGAACCAGTTGCCATTGAGTCAACTCCGACTCATGGTGACCCCATGTGTGTCAGAGCAGAACTGTGCTCCATACGGTTTTCAGTGGCTGATTTTTCAGAAGCAGATTGCCAGGCCCTTCTTCCAAGGTGCCTTTTGGTTAGCAGCCGAGTGCGTTAACTGCTTGCACCACCCAGGGACTCCATGAAATACCTAGAATAGACAAGTTCATAGAGGCAGAAACTAGATTAGAGGTTACCGGGGCCTGGAAGAGGGGAGAAGGGAGACTTATGCTTAATACGTATGGAGTTTCTCTTTGGGCTGATGAAGAGTTTTAGAAATCAACAGTGGTGATGATTACACAGCAGTGTGAATGTACTTAGTCCCACTGAATTGTATACTTAAAAATGGTTAAAATAGCGAATTTTGTGTTATATATATTTTACATAATTAAAAAAATTAAAAATTAGCACCCCCCCCAAAAAAAAGAAGAAGTAGTGGCCTTTTCTTTAACCCCTTGTGGAACCATGGTGAGACATGGCCTCCAGAAATTCCACTTCTAGTTTATCTTAAAGATATAACTAGGGATGTGGGCAGAGATTTAGCTAAAGAATAGTTTTATGATGATAAGGAAGTATTAAAAATCTAGGTGTTCAGTAATATGACAATACCCATTGCCATTGAGTCAATTCTGGCGCATAGCGACCCTATAGGACAGAGTAGAACTGCCCCATCAGGTTCCCAAGGAGCAGTTGGTGGATTCAAACTGCCGTTCTTTTGGTTAGCAGCCACGCTCTTAAGCCACTGCGCTACCAGGGCTCTAAAACACTGTATCTGTAGTATAGATACTATATAGCCAATAAAGGCGTAGGCCTGAATTTACTGACATAGATAGGGTTTCATAATACATCACGTGCTAAAACAGTAGATTGCCCACAAGGATAAGATTACTTGTTATAGGTGATGGTGTTACAAGGTTTTATTTTTGTTTAGTTTTTTTATTAAGCTTTTTCTAGTTTCTTATTTTTATATGATGATGATGTATTGCTTTTGTAATTATGCATTTTGGGGGACAGAGCAGGGATTCTGTAGTCATTTGGCCTTGAGCTCACAGCATTTGTGTGACAAGTTAATTTCTTCTCAGAGCCTCGGTTTTCTCATCCATAACATACAACAGTGCTCACAATTCCTGTCTTCTGTAAAAATGTATCGAACATACATTCTGTACTTCACATAAAAACATCAGTAAGACTCACCTTAGAGTCTAGCAGGGCCCTGTGTAGGACGTGAACAGGGCGCTGTCGAGGTACAGAAGAGGTGGCATTTAGTTCAGTAAGGGGGTGGGTGGGGAGGAGAGCAGACAAGGCTTCCTGGAGAAAAAGCCTGAGCTTGAAGTGTCGGTGGAGTGAAGAAGAGGGGTCAGGAATCCTCCAGGCAGAGAAGGCAATGCGAGCAAACACCCTCTACCCCCCAGGCTATGTGGAGAATTAAGCTGTTGGCTGCTAATCAGAAAGCTGGCCATTTGAGTCCACCCTTGAGGCACCTGGGAAGAAAGGCCTGGCAATCTACTTTTGAAAGGTTACAGCCGTGGAAACCCTATGGAACACAGTTCTACTCTGACCCAGATGAGGTCACCATGAGCGGGACTCAGCTCCATGGCAAGTGGTTTGGCATTGCTGGAGTATGAAGTCCAGTGGAGAGAGTGGCTGGTTTGGAAATCCAGTGGATAATGGGGCCACTGACAGATTTAGGAAACTCAAGAGACCAAGATTAAGTTCAGTGTCAAACACCCTTGGGATGCTGAGGTGGGTATGACCAGCAGGCAGCTGGATGCCTGAGTCTTAAGCTTGGTCCTGGACTCATGGATTTGAGTCACTGGCCTGCTTGTGGGCAGTCATTCTCCAACCAGCTGAACAGCATTCAGTGATACTGATGGAGTTGAAATTCAGCTGAAATGAGTAAGATAGCAATTTTGATCCAGTTACACATTAAAAAACATTTTTTTGTGGTGAAATTCATATAACAAAACATTTGTTACTTCAACCATTTTTTTTTAAATTATGCTTTAAGTGAAAATTTTTAATTCAAGTCAGTTTCTCATACAAAAATTTATACACACATTGGTATGTGACCCTAGTTGCTCTTCCTATACTATGACAGCACACTCCTCCTTTCCACCTCAGATTTCCTGTGTCCATTCAACCATCTCCTGATCCTCTCTGCCTTCTCATCTCGCCTCTGGACAGGAGCTGCCCATTTAGTCTCATGTATCTACTTGAGCTAAGAAGCACACTCTTCACAAGTATCATTTTATGTCCCATAGCACAATCTAATCTTTGTCTGAAGAGTTGTCCTCAGGAATAGTTTCAGCTCTGGGCCAACAGAGAGTCTGGGGACATGTCTTCTGGGGTCCCTCCAGTCTCAGTGAAACGATTCAGTCTGGTCTTTTTACTAGAATTTGAGTTCTGCACCCCATTTTTCTCCTGCTCCCTCAGTGACTCTCTGTTGTGTTCCCTGTCAGGGTAGTTATTGGTGGTAGCCAGGCGCCATCTAGTTCTTCTGGTCTCAGGCTGATGAAGTTTCTGGTTTATGTGGCCCTTTCTGTCTCTTGGGCTAATATTTTCCTTGTGTCTTTAGTGTTCTTCATTCTCCTTTACTCCAGGTGGGTTGGGACCAATTCATGCATCTTAGATGGCTGCTCACTAGCTTTTTGTTAGTTTGTTTTTTTAATTGTACTTCAGGTGAAGATTTACAGAACAAATAGTTTCTCATGAAACAACAGTACATATATTGTTTTATGACATTGGTTAACAACCCCACGCCACGTCAACCCTCTCCCTTCTCGACCTCTTTTTTTTTTTGGTGAAAATATAGATAGCCAAAGAGACACCATTTCAAAAATTTCTACATGCACAGTTCAGTGACATCGACTACGCTCTTCCCATTGTGCTGCCATTCTCACTTTAGATGAAAGTTTACAGAACGAAATAGTTTCTCATTAAACAGTTAGTACACATGTTCCCCTATGACAATGGTTAACAACCTCACAATACATCAACACTATCCTTACTCAAACTTGGGTTGCCTATCATCAGCTTTCCTGTCCCCTTCTGCCTTCCAGCCCTTGTTCCTGGACTGCTGTGCCTCATTAGTCCCATTTGGTTTTATGGGGCTGTCCACTCCCTGGCTGAACGGTGAACCTCGGAAGTGATTTCACCACTGAGCTGAAAGGGTGTCTGGGGGTCATACTCTCGGGATTTCTTCAGTCTGTCAGACCAGTAAATCTGGTCTTTTTTTTGTGAGTTAGAATTTTGTTCTGCATCCTTCTCCAGTTCTGTCCAGAATCCTCTGTTGTGATCCCGGTCAGAGCAGTCAGTGGTGATAGCCGGGCACCATCTAGCTGTACTGGACTCAGTCTGGTGGAGGCCGTGGTGGCCGTGGTCCATTAGACCTTCGGACTAATCTTTTCCTTGTATCCTGTTCTCTTCATTCTCCCTTGCTCCCGAAGGGATGAGACCAGTGGAGTATCTTAGATGGCTGCTCACAGGCTTTTTAAGACCCCAGAGGCTACTCACCAAGGTAGAATGTAGAACATTGTCTTTATAAACTGTGTTATGCCAATTGAGCGAGATGTTCCCCGAGACCATGGTCCCCACAGCCCTCTGCCCAGAAATTCAGTCCCTCAGGGAGTTTGGATGTGTCTATGGAGCTTCCATGAACTTTCCTTGTACAAGTTGTGCTGTATTGTGTACTGTCTCACCCTTCACCCAAGATACCACTTATCTATTGCCTATTTAGTATTCCCCCCACCCCATTCCTGGTAACCAACAAAGATTGTTACTTTTTGTTTGTGAGCTTTTTCATGGGTTTTTACAATAGAGGTCTCGTATAATATTTGTCCTTTTGTGATTGACTTATTTCACTCAGCATAATGTCCTCCAGTTCCGTCCATGTTATGAGATGCTTCACAGATTCATCATTTGTTCTTTCTCATTGCATAGTACTCCATTGTGTGTATGTACCATAGTTTATCCATTCATCTGTTGATGGGCATCTAGGTTGTTTCCATCTTTTTGCTATTATGAACAATGCTGCCATGAACATAGGTGTCACTAGCTTTTAAGACCCCAGACGCCACTCACCAAGTGGGATGCAAAACGTTTTCTTAATAAACTTTGTTATACCAATTGACCTAGATGTCCCCTGGAACCACGGTCCCCAGACCCTCGCCCCTTCAACTCTGTCCCTCGAAGTGTTTGGTTGTATTCAGGAAACTTCTTAGGTTTTGGTTTAGTCCAGACTTCAGCCATTTTTACATGTACAATTCAGTGACAGTAATTACATTGACCATATTGTGCAACCATCACCACTATCCATTTCCAATTTTTTTATCACCTTTTACAGGAAATCAGTGCTCCTTAACTAGTAACTCCGTTCCCCTCCCTCCTGTCCCCAGGTAACAACTAATAAACTTTGGTCTCCATGCATTTGCCTATTCTAGATATTTTATATAAATGGGATCATACACTATTTGTCATTTTGCCTCTGACTTATTCAATTCAGCATAATGCTTTTAAGGTTCACGTCACAGCATGAATCAGGATGCAATTCTCTTTTCAAAAACCAAAAAACCCACTGCCGTCAAGTCGATTCTGACTCATAGCAACCCCACAGGGTTTCCAAGCTGTAAATCTTTACAGAAGCAGACTGCCACATCTTTCTCCCGCAGAGCAGCTGGTGGGTTTGAACCGCTGATCTTTCAGTTAGCAGACGAGTGCTTTTGGGTTGTTTCTGCCTTGGCTTTTGTGAATAATGCTACAGTGAACGCTGGTGTACAAGTATCTGTTTGAGTCCCTGCTTTCAGTTCTTTTGGGTATACACCTGGGAGTGGAATTGCTGGGTCATATGGTAATTTTATGTTTAAATTTTTGAGGTACCACCAAACTGTTTTCCACAGTGGCTGTACCATTTTATAATCCCACCAAAAATGAGTGAGGGTTCCGGTTTCCCCACATTCTCACCAACACTTGTTATTTTCCATTTTTTCTGATAACAGCCATCATAGTGGGAGTGAAGTGGTATGTCGTGGTTTTGATTTGCGTTTCCCTAATTTATGATGTTGAACATCTTTTCATGTGCTTGTTGGCCATTTATATATCTTCTTTAGTGAAATGTCTATTCAAGTCATTTGTCCACTTTTTTTTTGAGCATTTTATTGTGCTTTAGGTGAAAGTTACCCAGCAAATTAGTTTTGCATTCAATAATTCATACATAAATTGTTCTGTGACATTGGTTGCAGTCTCCGCAATTCGTTAGCACTCTCCCCATTTCCACCCTGGGTTCTCTGTTTCCATTCAGTTTCCCTACGCCTCCCTGGCTTCTCATCTTTGCTTTTGGGCAGATGTTGCCCTTTTGGTCTCGTATAGTTGATTGTTCTATGGAGCACATTCTTCACAGGTGTTATTGTTTATTTTTTAGGCTGAAAGGTGGACTGTGGGAGTGGCTTCAGTTCCAAGTTTGGAAGATGTCTTAGGGCAAAATCTCAGGGGTTCCTCCAGTCTATCAGGCCAGTAAGTCTAGTCTTTTTTATGAATTTAAATTTTGTTCTACATTTTTCACCCATTCTAACCAGGACCTTCTATTGTGTTCCTGGTCAGAGTGGTCGGTAGTGGTAGCTGGGCACCATCTAGTTCTTCTAGTCTCAGGATAGAGGAACCTGTGGTTCAGTTGGGCCATTTTCCTTTGGACTAATTGCTTCCTTGAGTCTTTGATTTTCTTCACTCTCCTTTGCTCCAGACGGGAAGAGACCAATAGTTGTATCTTAGATGGCTGCAAGGTTTTAAGACCCCGGATGCTACTTACCAGCCTAGGATATAGAACATTATCTTTATGAACTGTGTTATGCCAATTGACCTAGATGTCTCCTGAGACTCTGGCACTTAGCCTTCAAGCCCAGTAGCTCAGTCCCACAAGGTGTTTGCTTATGTCTAAGAAGTTTTCATAACTGTGCCCCCATGTGCTCTGTTATATATATGAATATACATGTAGCAGATACAAATACGTATATAAAAATATCCACAGCCATTCCTATATATGCACGTGGGTGTACTCCCTATTTAGCATACATATCTACCTATGTATCTACTCAAAAATTATTGTTTGTTATTACCGTTGTTGCAGGATTATATATGTTATTGAATTTATCACAGTTGCCTTTTATTCTTGCATACCTCTCAGTGTCCTCCTTTGCCTTGGTCACGTTGTGCTGACTTCCCCCATATTGTATATTGCCTTTCCTTTCACCAGAGTTAACACCTGTCTACTATCTTTTTAGTGATTTTCCCTCCCCATCCCTCCCATCCCTGGTAACCATCAAAGAATGTATCTGTGTGTAAACATTTTCTTGACTTTTTATAATAGTGGTCTCATACAATATTTGTCCATTTGTGATTGACTTATTTCACTCAGCATAATGTCCTCCAGGTTCATCCATGTTGTGAAATATTTTGAGGAGTCATCATTATTCTTTACCATTGAGTAGTATTCATTGTATGTATGTACCACAATTTGTTCATCCATTAATCTGTTTGATGGACATTTAGATTGTTTCCATATTTTTCCTATTGTGAATAATGCTGTAATGAGCATGAATGTGAATATGTCTATTTGTGTCACAGCTCTTATTTCTGTAGGATATATACGTAGGAGTGGGATTGCTGGATCATATGGTATTTCTATTTCTAGCTTTTTAAGGAAGTGCCATACTGCTTTCTATGGGGTTGTACCATTTTGCATTCCTACCAGCAGTGTATAAGAGTTTCAGTCTCCCCACAACCTCACTAGCATTTGTTGTTTTCTGATTTTTTTGATCAGTGCCATTCTTGCCGAAGTAAGAT
The DNA here is from genome assembly GCF_000243295.1 of Trichechus manatus latirostris. NCBI lineage: Eukaryota > Metazoa > Chordata > Mammalia > Sirenia > Trichechidae > Trichechus > Trichechus manatus. The sequence goes on from NW_004443980.1 coordinate 8,347,314, forward strand.
GGTGTGTCATTGTAGTTTTGATTTGCATCTCTCTAACGGCTAATGATCACAAGCATCTTTTTATGTATTTGTTGGCCCCATGAATGCCTTATTTGGTGAAGTGTCTGTTCATGTCCTTTGCCCATTTTTTGATTGCATTGTTTATCTTTTTGTTGTTGAGGTGTTGAAATTTTCTGTAAATTTTAGAGATTTGACCTTTGTCAGATATGTTGTGGTGAAAAAATTTTTCCCAGTCTGTCTGTTCTCTTTTTACTCTCTTGGTGAATTCTTTTGATGAGCATAATTATTTAATTTTTAGGAAGTCCCAGTTATTTATCCTCTACTGTTTGTGCATTTTTAGTTATCTTTGATAGTCTATTTATGTCATAAATTATGACCCCTAGCTTTGTCCCTGTTTTCTTCCATGTACTTGATAGTTTTGGGTTTAACATTAAGGTCTTTGATCCATTTTGAGTTAGTTTTTGTGTATGGTGTGAAGCATGGATCCTGTTTCATTTTTCTGCAAATGGGTATCCAGTTTTGCCAGCACCATTTGTTAAAGAGAGTATGTCTTCCCCATTTAATGGACTTTGACCCTTTGTTGAAGATCAGCTGTCCATAGCTGTGTATTTATTTCTGGATTCTCAATTCTGTTCCATTGGTCTCTGTGTTTGTCATTGTACCAGTTACAGGCTGTTTTGACTACTGTGGCGGTGTAGTAGGTTCTGAGATTGGGAAGTGTGAGGCCTCCTACTTTGTTCTTCAGTAATGCTTTAGCTATACGAGGTCTCTTTCCTTTCCATATAAAGTTGGAGATTAGTTTTTCCATTTAATTAAAGAATGTTGTTGGAATTTGGATCGAATTGCATTATATCTATAGATTGCTTTGGGTAGTATTGACCTTTTCACAATATTGAGTCTTCCTATCCATGAACATGGTATGTTTTTCCATTTATGTAGATATCTTTTGGATTCTTGCAGTAGTGTTTTGTAGTTTTCTTTGTATGGTCTTTTATGTACCTAGTTAGATTTATTCCTAAGTATTTTAACCTTTGGGGGGCTAATTAAATGTCATTGTTTTCCTGATTTCCTTGTCAGAGTTCTCTTTGTTAGGGTAGAGGAATCCAACTGATTTTTGTATGTTGATCTTGTATCCTGGTACTTTGCTGAACACTTCTATTAGTTCCAGTAACTTTCTTGTGTAGTCTCTAGGATTTTCTATGCTTAGGATCATATCATCTGTGAATAGCGATAGTGACGCTGATTGATTTTCTAATGTTGAATTATCCTTGCATCCCTGGTATGAATCCCACTTGATCATAATGTATTATTTTTTGATATATGTTGAATTCTATTGGCCAAAATTTTGCTGAGAAATTTTTGCATCTATATTCATGAGGGATATTGGTCTGTAATTTTCTTCTTTGGTATCATCTTTGCCTGGCTTTGGTATCAAGGTTATGCTGGCTTCATAGAATGAGTTAGGGAGTATTCCTTCCTTTTCTATGTTTTGTAATAGTTTGATTATAATTGATGTCAACTCTTCTTTGAATGTTTGGTAGAATTCTCCAGAAAAGCCATCTGGGCTGGGGCTTTTTTTTTGTTGGGAGTTTTTTTTATGACCTCTTCAATTTCTTCTTTTGTTATGGGTCTGTTCAAATTTTCTACCTCAGTTTGTATTAGTTTAGGTAGGTAGTGTTTTTCTAGAAATTTGTCCATTTCTTCTAGGTTTTCAAATTTATTGTAGTACAGTTTTTCATAATATTATGTTGTGATCCTTTTTATCTCAGTTTGTTCTGTTGTAATATCACCCATCTTATTTAGTTTATTTGCAACTTCCATTCTTTTCCTTTGTCAGTTTAGCCAGTGGTTTGTCAATTTTATTGATCCTTTCAAAGAACCAACTTCTGGTCTTGTTTTTGCTTTTTTTCTGTTTCATTTATTTCTGCTCTAATCTTTATTCTTCTGGTGACTGTGGGCTTCTTTTGCTGCTCTTTTTCTATTCAAATTGTAGGGTTAAGCTATTGATTTTGGCCCTTTTTTTTTTTTTTGATGTGTACATTTATTTCTATAATTTCTCCTCTGAACACTGCTTTTGCTGTGTCCCAAAGGTATTGGTATGTTGTGTTTTCATTCTCATTTAATTCTAGGAATTTTTAAATTTCATTTTTAATTTCTTCTATTACCCAGTGGTTTTAAAGCAAGGTGTTATTCAGTTTCCATGTATTTGATTTTTTTCCTTGTTCTTCCTATTATTGACTTCTAGTCTTATAGCATTATGATCAGAGAAGATACTTTGTATTATTTTGATATTTTTGAATTTATTGAGGCTTGCTTTGTGGCCTAAAACATGGTCTGTTCTGGAGAATGACCCATGTGCGTTGGAGAAGAATGTGTATTGTGCTGCTGTTGGATGGAGTGTTCTGTATATGTCAATGAGGTCAAATTGGTTGATTGTGTTATTTAGATCTGTATCTTTGTTGAATTTCTTTCTCATTGTTCTGTTGTTCATCAAAAGTGGTGTGTTAAAGTCTCCTACTATTATTGTGAAACTGTCTATTTCTCTTTTCAATACTGTTAGTCTGAGTTTTGTGTATTTTGGAGCCCTGTCTTTGGGTGCGTAAATAATTATTATGGTTATATCCTCTTGATAGATTGACCCTTTAATCATTATATAATGCCCTTCCTTGTCTCTTATGATGGATTTTGATTTAAAGTCTGTTTTATCAGAGATTAATATTGCCACTCCTGCTCTTTTTTACTCACTGTTTGCTTGGTATTTCTTTTTTCTATCCTCTGATTTTTATCCTATTTATGTTTTTGTGTCTAAGGTGTGTGTCTTGTAGGCAACATACTGATGAGTCCTGTTTTTTTATCCATTCTGCCACTCTATCTCTTGACTGGTACATTTAAACCATTTACACTCGTGTGATTATCGATAGGTATGAATTTACTGCTGTCATTTTGTTATGCTTTTTTTTTTTGTGGTATTGATGGTTTCTTTGTTCTACTTAACTTTCTGTGCTGAGTTCTTTTTGTTTGTGGATTTTCTTTTCATTTCCTTCATTGTTGTTGATTTTGTGTTTACTGAGTGTTTATGATTTTCTTTTTTATTTTGGTGAGTAGGTTTATTAATTTTCTTTGTGGTTCCTCTGAAATTTACCTTTATCTTCCTGATTTTAAAACAATCTGTTATTTCTTGATATCACTTTTATTTCCTCTGCATCTGGAAGTTCTATAACTACACCATTTATTCCCCTTTTTGTTTTGAAGTTGTCGTCATTTACAAATTGACATCTCTGGTTCTCTGTTTTCAGTTTTGTAACTTTATTTAACTTTTGAGATTTCTTATCTGGGTTCGTATCTGGGTGATACTGTCCTGTGTCTTAATCTCAGGTTGTTGTCTGATGTTGGTTCTTTGTCTGAAGGACTCCCTTTAATATTTCTTGTAAAGTTGGTCTGCCTTTTATAAATTTCCTTAACTTCTCTTTATCTAGGAATGTCCAAGTTTTTCATAATATTTGAGAGATGTTTTTGCTGGACATATGATTCTTGGTTGGCAGTTCTTTTCTTTCAGGGTTTTATATATATCATTCCATTGCTTTCTTGTCTATTTGGGTTTCTGATGAGAAATCCACACTTATAATCTTGTTGATGCCCCTTTGTATGTGATATTTTGTTTCTCCCAAGCTCTCAGAAATCTTTCTTTGTCTTCGGTTTTGGAAAGTTTGATTATGATATGTCTTGGTGACTTTCTTTTGAGATCTATCCCGTATGGGGTTCACTGAGCTTCTTGTATGGTAATCTTCTTGTCTTTGATGGTATCAGGGAAATTTTCTGTGAGTAAATATTCAAAAATTCTCTCTGTGCCTTTTTTTTTTTTGTCTCCTCCTGTTCTGGAATTCCAATCACGTGTAAATTATTCCTCTTGGGATAAAGTCCCACATAACTCTTAGGCTTTCTTCATTTTTTTTTTTTTCTGAGTGTTCCTCAAATAAATTAGTATCAAGTGATTTGTCTTCTGTTTTGCTGATTCTTTCTTCCATTGTTTCATCTACTTCTATGTCCATCCATTGAGTTAGCTATTTCTGATATTTTATTGTTAATCTTCAGGACTTCTAGTTGCTATGTTTGTATGATTTCTAATTGTCTACTTAATTTGTCATTTTGTTCTTATATTGTTTTCCTGAATTCTTCTAGAGTTTCCTTGGTTTTTCCTATGTTTTCCTTGATCTTTTTGAGGATCCTTTATGTAAGTTTCTTGAATTCCTTATCAGGTAGTTCCAGTACCATTTCTTCCTCAGGAAGTTTTTCTGCCCCCTTCTTTTTTTTGGTCACTTGCTTGAGCCATCTTGTCCCTCTTCTCTATATGATTTGATATTGTTGCTGTCTCCAAGGCATTAAGGTGCCAAGTTGGTGCTAGCAGTTAATGCATTCTCTGGAGGTCAGGGCAGGATGTCTTCATACCCATTTGTAGTTATGGTCTATGCATGACTTTGGTGATTTGGGCGTGATTGCCTCTCACTTATTGATATGGTGGGTCATTCCTGCTTGTGAGACTTCTGTGGTTAGGCTTGTGTGTCTTCCCTTACTGGATTGAGTGTAGGTGGCATAGCAGGTTCTTTCCCTGATATTGGGTGACAAGTGTTGGGGGTGGTCTAGGTCCCTTGTGGGACTGTGGGATCCTTCTGAGTTGGTGCTAGCAGTTAGTGCATCTGTTAGAGAGCAAGACAGGTCATCTTTGTAGACACAGGGTGGCAGTGCTACTCAAATGGACAGGGCAGGCCCTTTGTGCAGCTATGAATTTTGGTGTCTCAGTAGGTGGTGGGAGATCAAGGCGTCTCAGTGTGTATGGGGTTGGCCTGCTGAAACTGGTTGCATGTAGGATGGGTGTTGTTGCAGCCTGGCAGTCGTTGAGTATTGACACAAGGAGTGCCTGCTTGTCATTGGAATCTGTTGGGATGTACCTGGTGGTCACTGGTGGTAGAGTGTGTCTGCTGAGCCATGCTGGGTGATCATTGGAAGAGTTCACAGGGGTACATCTGCTAGTTGCTGGGGTAGGGCATGGGGCACACCTGCTGGTTGCCGGGCAATGGCACTAGGTGAATTTCTGGTTATTGTGCAGGCATAGAGGGATCACACTGGTTGCTGGGCAGCAGACATGGGCTGGTCGTGCTCCCTCTGGTTGTCAGGCTACAGGTGCACTCTCATTGGTCCAGTGGGTGCCAGGGTGCTCCTGCTGCTCTACGGTTGCCAGGCTGTAGGTGTTCTCCCACCAGTCACTGGGCAGCTGTTATGCCCATGCCAGTCTCCAGGCTGCAGGGAAGGGAGCACTCCTTCTGGTCCCCGGGCAGTGGATGCAAGTGCACTCCTGCCGGTCTCCAAGCAGAGAGTGTGCTCATGCTGGTTGCCAGGCAGCAGACATGCTCTTGCTGGTCTCCAGGCAGCAGACACAGGTTTGCTTCTGCTGGTCCCTGGGCATGGATGAAAGGGGTGCTCCTGCCCACCTGCCCCAGGAAATTGGGGTCTGGCCCATTTAAATATGGGGGGGCATGGACGCTGGCTGGGTGGGGGACCTCTAGTTGCTACTCTGTGGTTTTACTATTCAGTGGTTGTTTCCTGGCCAAATGGTCAGGCTCTGCTGCTGACAAGTAGACCTTTCCCCAGTTACTGGCTCCCTCCCTTCTCCATGATTGGCAGGATCACTGGAGCTCCTGCCGCCTCTTCCTGCACTTTCCCTTTTTAGACCTGGCTTGTGTCCTGCTCCCCTTGTTTCATTCCAGGTTTGTTTACACAGTATCTCTTTTCCTGTTGTGAATTCTGTGCAGTTGCCTTCCTGTGCTCCTCACCCAAGATGGCCATGCTGTGCCAAGCTAACTAGCAAGGCGCCAAGGATCCATGTATCTCTGTGTCTGCGGTTTTCTTTCTGTCTCTCTTTCCACTTGGAGCTCAGTTTAATTCTTCATCCTTCCATTTGATGTTCAGGGTTCCAAGGTTGTCATCAGTATCTGTTGCAGATGGTTTCTCAAGTCTGTGATGTAGGGGGATGTTCTGGTGCGTCAGCCTAAGTCACCATCTTGGGCTCAATTTTTTGCCCATTTTTTGATTGGGTTGTTTGTCTTTTTGTTGTTAAGTTTTAGGAGTTCTTTATATATTCTGGATATTAAACCTAAACCCTTATCAGATGTGTGGTTACCAAGTGTTTTCTCCCATTCTGTAAGTTGTTTCTTCACTTTGTTGATAAAGTCCTTTGATGCACAAAAGCTTTTAATGTTGATGAAGTTCATGGGTTACACATTTTTAAACCCTGGAAAACAATGTTCAGAGTTTCCATTTGCTATATGTGTGCATGAGAACGCTACAAGGGACACATTTCTCTGCTTCTTCAGCTTTTTGAAAGAAGCTTCTATGGAATTTTAATTTTGTGGCTTTCAAGCAAACTTGCAAAATGTAGAGTGGTGGTGACAAGGTTAACTGTTTTTCTTGGGGAGATTTCTTTTTTTTTTTTTAAATTGAGTTAAAAAAATAAGCGTGAGTGCCAGGAGAAGACAACTGGCCTCAGTTCTCTCCTCACTGCTGTGTGGGTGGATTCTGGAATTCCCTTTTGTTTCCTCTCTGGCAGCACATTAAAGGAGTTTGAGCAGGTGCCGAGACACTTGACTGAAGAGCACCACCTGTTCTCCCTGGACGACCTGGTCAGGATCAAGAGAAGGCTGCTGGCGCCCCTGCTGAAGGAGCTTCTGAAAGCTTCCCTTACACACGTGGCCAACTGTGAGGTGAGGGTTTGCTGGGGACTGGTGAATCCCTGAACTGTCCCTTATATGCCAGGGCTATGCTGGGGTGTTCTGCACATTGCCTGCTTTAACCCTCACAAGTCCCATGGGAAGTGCTGGCAACACCATTTACAGATGAGAAAACTGAGGGTCAGAACCATGATCATCCTGCTGGTAGGTGGCAGAGTGGGAATGCAAGTCTAGGTTAGCTGACTTCTTAGTCTGGGCGCCTGGTCCTGCTTGGGGCCTCCTTCAATTCCTACTCTGCCCTCTGCTGCCAAGTACAGCTACGTGGACTCAGGATCAACCAACAGGAGGCTCTGTGTCTACATAGAAGAATTGTACTGTAGAAGCTAGGAAAAAAAGATCATTTAAGAATGCACATTTAAAGTCAGACACAAGAGGATAAATACTGTATGTGACCCTACTTATCTGCAAATGCATAGAGACAAAAGTTTATTAGTGGTTGAAAGGGACCGAGGTGGGAAGAGGAGGAGTGAATGGGAAGTTATTACTTAAGAGGCACTGAGTTTCTGTTTAGGGAGCTGGAAGAACATTTGGAAATAGTGGTGATGGTTGTACATGCTGGTGAACGCAATTAATGTCACTGATTTGTACACTCAAAAATAGCAAATATTATGTATATATTACCTAATAAAACACAGTTAAAATCATGATCTTTCTCTGGTGCCTCAAACTGCCTTGATGTGAAGTTTCTCTATGCAGAATCAACCTGTATTTATTGTGTAGGAAACAAGATCCATTCATTTCTGGAGGCTGGAATCATAGACATTCAAAAAATGGTGTTTATGAAATTCTGTAAAGTGGTAACTCAGCTTCTCCATCTAGAGAGACGTTTGCAGTGAGGACTTTAACCTGTTGACTCCTTCTCTCCCAGCTCTGTCAAGGAAGGGGCTTCATTTGTGAATTTTGCCGGAGCACGGCTGTCATCTTCCCCTTTCAGACTGAAACGTGTAGAAGATGTTCAGGTACCTTTACACACAATGTTCCTTATATTGCCTTTGGGTCAGTTCCAACTCGTGGCAACCCCACGTGTTATAGTGTAGAACTGCTCCATAGGGTTTTTTAGCTGTAATCTTAATGGAAGATCACCAGCCCTTTCTTCCCTGGTGCTGTTGTGTGGGTCTGAACCACCAATCTTTAGGTTAGCAGTTGAGCACAAGCCATTTGCACCATGGGCAGGAGCCCTGGTGGTGCAGTGGTTAAGAGCTCAGGCTGCTAACCAGAAAGGTTAGCAGTTCAAATGCACCAGCCGCTCTTGGAAACCCTATGGGGCTGTTCTGCTCTGTCGTATAGGGTCGCTGTGAGTTGAAATCGACTCGATGGGAGTGGGTCTAGTTTTGTTTTTTACGTGAGGCAGGGATAAACGATGAAGCCTTATGATACAGGGTTTGGATAGAGGAGGTAGTCCTTTTATGCCTGTGCCCAGTTCTTCAACACGAGGGGTAGGCAAACCATGGCCCGCGTCCTGCTTTTGTAATTGGAACACAGTCAAGGCCAACTTTGAAGTATTGTCTCTGGCTGCTTTTGTGCTCCCACAGCAGAGTTGAGTAGTTGTTATGGAAACCGTACCACCCATAAGGCCTAAAACATTTACTCTCTGGCTCTTTACAGAAAAGGATTGCTGACCCTTGTTCCGTGGTGTTAGTGCCTGAGGGAATTCCGTGCTCTCTACTCTCTGTTTATGGGAGAGAGCTGGGTCATGAATTCTGCCATCACCCCTGATATGGGCAGGCCTGCCTTGGAGGTCCCTCCAGGGTTGTCTCAGTCATGGATTGAATCATGTCCCACGAAATATGTGTTGAAGTCCTGTCCCATAAACCTGTAGATGTGATCCTGTTTGGGAATAGGGTTTTCTCTGTTATGTTAATTAGCCCATGTCAGTGTAAGGTGCATCCTAAACCTAATCACGTCTGAGTTATAAGGAGCAGCGTAGACACAGAGACAAGCAAGCACATTATTGGGGAAGACAGATGCCGCGTGAGGATCACCAAGGAACTGTGGAATGCTGGGGCTACAGAAGCTGAAGGAGACAAGGATCTTCCCCCACAGCTGACAGAGAGAGATTTCCCGAGAGCTAGTGCCCTGAATTCCAACTTCCAGTCTCCTAAACTGAGAAAATACATTTTTGTTCTCTAAATCCATCCACTTGTGGTATTTCTGTTGTGGCAGCACTAGGGGGCTAAGACTCTCCTGGTACGTTAGTCATTACCGCAGGGCAGGTGTAAGCGTGCAGAAAGTTCACTGGTTCATGTTCCAGGCTCAACACCTGTGGGGAGTGAAGGCAGCAAGATTGGGCACAGGAAGAAGGTGCAGCGAAGGCCTCAGCCCATCTCCCAGGGAGTTCTGGAGACAGGATGGCCTTTCAGCATTGTCCCAAATTGGGATGAGGGGGCCTTTAAACCCCACATTGACAATCACTGGGTGTAGGCTGGTCCCCAGGAAGGGGCGGACCTTGGGTGAGGCAGCTCTCTCCTGTTGGGGCCATTTCCAGAGAAGGGAAGTGGCCTCCTGAGAGCCAGCAGCCAGCGGCATCTCAGCAGCTGGGGAACGCATGCCTTGGTCCTCGGGCGATCAGGGGCACGCTGCAGTGTCCACTACACCAGGCTTTCTGACCTCATGTCAAAACCCGTTGGGGGATTGATAATCCGTGTAAGTTTCAGCCGGACTGTTTTTTGTTTGTTGTTTTTTTTAGAAGACCCTGGAGTCCTAGTCTCTTAGTGCTGCCGTAACAAGTACCACAGAGCGGGTGGCTTTAAAGGACAGAGATCTATTTTCTCACAGTTCTGGAAGCTAAAAGTCCAAATCAGGACCTCAGCCAGGTCAAGTCCTTCTGGGGGCTTTGAGAGAGGAACTGTTTCGTGCCTCACTCCTGGTTTCTGGTGGCTTCCGGCAGTCCTTGGTGTTCCTTTGCTCCATAGAGATGCTTCTGACTCCCTCATCATGTACCATCTGTCTTCCCCTTGTGTGTGACTGTTTCCTTATCTGTTCTCCCCATTTATAAGACACTATTCAGAAGGGTTTAGGATTAGGACCCGCCCTACTCAAGTATGACAAATTTAACTTAACTGATACAAAAGAAAAACCCTATTTCCAAACAAGGTCACCACAACTACAGGGGTTAGGACTTAAGCATCTCTTTTCAAAGGACACAATTCAATCCAGACCCCCTCCCTCCCAGGATGGGGATGTGTGTGTAAGACGGTAGAAAACAAGGTCGCACGTTTGTTGACCTCTCGTCCTTGCTTGCAGTGTGCAGAGCCTGCTTTCACAAGCAGTGCTTCCAGTCTTCCGAGTGCCCGCGGTGCGCAAGGATCTCAGCGAGGAGAAGACACGTGCAAAGTTTGCCCTCCCCAGAGACGTGATACCCCGAATGTGGTGGAAAAGACTATTCATACACCTTATGACAGCTTCAATTTGTGTCTGTTATTGATAACATTGTTTAAGATCTCAGGCCTTCCTTGTATATTTAGAAAAAAGAAAGCTGGTCGATTTTCTCTTTATTGTATATTTTTGATGCTTTAAAAGAATGGAGATTCTTTGTTGTTTACTGGTGGTTTTGTTTACAAATGTTCATCGTTTTGCTGCTATTGGTTGTGTTTTCAGAGTTTTTTGATACTTCTTAAATTGTATTTGAACAGCTGTATTTAGCTAATGTTAGAGCCTATATTTGATGGATTGCAACTGACAAGATTACTTCCTCAGTTTCTCTTCCTTTAAAGCTTGTTTGATGGAACTGATTAGTACTTTCAATGAAAAAAATGCAACTAAAAATCTGTTGCTCAGGCTTTTTTTTCTTTTAAGAAACGGATGTCTCCTAGGTGTAGTGTGATTTTTAAATACCATTTTGTAATTGTAATCAATATTGCACATTTTATTTATCCCAGGGTTTGTATAGACAGTACTATTATTTCTGCTGTTACTTATATTTCAAAATGAGTTTGAGGTGCTTAGCAGTGCTCTGAGGTCCAGTTGAGGGTCCGTTCAGAGCAGCTGCCTCTGGGTGGTGCTCTTTCAGATGGCACAAACCAAGTTTGTATTTGTCAGCTGTATTGCAAGGTCTGCAATTTGAATCACCAGCTGCTCCTTGGAAACCCTATGGGGCAGTTCCACTCTGTCCCACAGGGTCGCTATGAGTCAGAATGGACTCGATGGCAGCGGGGTTTTTTTGGGTTATTGCACACACACAGGCCCTGGGTGGCATAAATGGTTTGCACTTGACTACTAATCGAAATGTTGTTGGTTCAAACACACCCAGTGGTGCCCTGGAAGAAAGGCCTGACGATCTGCTTCCATAAAGACTACAGTCAAGAAAATCCTATGGAGCTCAGTTCTATTCTGTAACACATGAGGTCTGAATTGACTCTATGGTGACAGATTTGTTTGTTTATATGTTTGTTTTCCAATTGTACACGCTTTGCTAAGTCAGAGGGGTGAGTAGAATTTCATCCCTTCCCTTTGGGATCTTGCCTTGTACATATAAAACTGAATATAAGGTATTTGGAGACTTAAACGAAAATGGCGGAAATACTTTTAAAAAACACTCTGATTCTATTTGTTGTTAGTTGCTGTCGAGTCCTTTTCGACTTAGGGTGACCTTTTGTACAACAGAACAAAACACTGCTTGGTCCTGTGTCATCTTCACAATTGCCAGCATATTCAAGTCCATCATTGTGGCTATCATGCCAGCCTTTCTCACAGAGGGGTCTCCTTACCCTTTCTGGCCCTCTGCTTCACCAAACACAATATCCCCCTCTAGCAGTTGATCACACCTGGTGCCATGTTCAAATCAGGCATGTCAGACAGTGTTCTATGGTGATCCATGAGGTTTTCATTAGCTAATTTGCAGAAGTGGATCACCAGGCCTTTCTTGCTAGTCTTACTCTGGAAGCTATGCTGAAACCTGCCCACTATGGGTGACCCTGCTGGTATTTGAAATACTGGTGACATAGCTTCCAACATCACAGCAACATGCAAGCCACCACAGTACCACAAGCTGGCAGAAGAGCGATGGTGTTTCATTCTTACCCATTGCTTATATTCTCCGTAAGGAATTGTGGTATGTATATGTTCCTTGTAACAGCTCTGTGAGCTAAATGTCACTTTGTCCACTTTACAGTTAAGGAAACTGAGGCTTGGAGAAGTGAAATAACTTACCTAGGTTCCCACAAGTAGTGTACGGTCGAGCTGGGTTGGCATTTGAGTCAGCCTGCCTCCAAAGCCCTTGTTCTAAGCTCCTGCTTCCTCTGTAGTATCTGTTTGGGCAAAACCAAATTTACCTTGTAAGTGCTGCTCTAACCTAAGTCAGTTGTATTGGGCCAAGTGCTTCCTCACATCTTGTACGGGTTTGAGGATATTGTTTTGGCATAAGCATTGCTTGAAAGGTCTGTGTTCAGGGCTGCTGTTTCTGTGAGGCACTGGTGAGAGTGTCTGCTACACATCATTGCCCGTAAGGAAGAATGCACTGCAGGTGCAAAGGAAGTGATGCTTTTGATGCTTGCTTTTGAGGAAGAACGAAGCTATTGAAATTGCTGTACTACAGGTTTGGCTGAGACTTTGTTCCTCTCCACCATGGTGGTGGCGGCTCCTTCCCAGTAAGGTGCCTGCTGGAATGGAGAAGTGACCCCTGGCCCATGTGCAGCACCCAGGAGGGAGGTCATAGTTGTGACCCATTTGTTCTTTAATGGGATTTACTTGGTTCTTGGCCTTTCTATTCAACTCTTCCTTGGCTGCCAGAGGAAGACTAACGCTTGGTCTTTCTAATTGTCTCAGTTGCCTAGTGCGGCTGTAACAAAAATACCCCAAGTGGGTGGCTTTAAAGAACAGAAATTTATTTTCTCATAGTTCTGGGGACTGAATGTCCAAATCAGAGTCCCAGGCTTGTCGATTCCCTTCCTTGTTGGTAGCCTCAAGAGTTGCTTGGTTCCTTGGCTTGTAGACAGTCCTCCATGGTGTCGGTCTTCCCCCATGTGTGTCCCTTTGTGTCTATCCTGGTCTTTCTATAACTCAGAAGCGGTTAGATTTGGGATTCATGCTACACTGGTATGACCTCATTAACATAACAGAAGAAACCCCCTATTTCCAAACAGGGTCACATCCACAGGTACAAGGGCCAAGAATTCAACACATATTATTGGGGGACACAATTCAACCGATAACACCCATCATACCGTCACCCACTGTGAGGCATCGAGTTGCAGAGCTCTGGTTCTCAGTGATTATTTTCTGCCTCTTCCCTCTTCACTTAGTTTGGGTAACATTATTTACTGTCATGATTCTCAGCTGTGGGCAGAGAGTTACGCCATCTCGAAGCATGTGGATGTGGGCTGAGGGGCACCAGCCTTGCCATAGACATTCTGGTGTGTTGACCTGGGGAGGGTGTGTAGATGAGGCCACGGCCAAGGCTGGAACCCCAGGGAATGTTTACATTTGGGGGCTGAAGGAGCGAGTGGAGAAGAAAAGGAGGAGCCCAGTGTCACAGATTCCAAGAAAGTTTCAACGTCAAATAAAAATATCAAAGACTGCAAAAAAGATCTGAGAGCTGTTTCTAGTGAAATGTTGTTAGCGGCCATCCAGTGGGCTCTGACTTGTGGGGACCCCATGTACAAGGGAACATAACCCTGTGGAGTCCTGTGCCATCCCCCTGATCAGTTGCAGCTCTGACTGTTGTGATCCGTAGGGATTTCACTGGCTGATTTTTGAAGTAAATCACCAGACCTTTCTTCCTAGTCCATCTTTGTCTGGAAGCTCTGCTGAAACCTGTTCAGCATCATAGCAATACACAAGCCTCCACTGACAGGCTGGTGGTGGCTGCCAATAAGGTGCATTGGCCAGGAATCAAACCTGGGTCTCCCACATGGAAGCTGAGAATTCTACCACTGAACCACCATTGATTGCCTCTCTCCAGTGGAATAAGGGGATAAAAACAGAAGAGAGCGTGTGTGCGTGCGTGTGTGCATGCGTATGCATGCTGTATTGCAAGATGAGTGTGTATTTGGGTTGTGAGGCAGAAGGGAGGGGAAAGACCCACTATTAACATTTGCAGAGTCTGGGCAAGAGTACAAATGGTGGCCCACCTGCTGTGTATCTAAATATTCAAAAATTAAACCAAATATGCTTTATCTTTGATGAATTGTTGTTAGTTGCCATCAAGTTGATTCTGACTCATGGCAACCCCATGTGTGCAGAATAGAACCTCCTCCATAGGGTTTTCATGGCTGTGACCTTTCGGAAGCAGATTGCCAGGCCTGCCTTCCGAGGCACCTCTGGGTAGGTTCAGACCGCCAGCCTTCAGCTAGTAGTTGAGTGCTTAACCATTTGTGCCACCCAGGGATTCATCATGATAAATACACCTTCATAGTTATCCCAGAAGGGGAGGCTTGAACTTTAAAATCTTGACACCTGGGTGTCCCACTCTGGAGAATGATGACTTAGGGACAGCTGGCATCAGCCTGAGACCCGCCTCCTTTCTCTGCCCATCCCTGCTCCATCCCACACACAGCCGCCCTTGGCTGCCCCTTGGTCCTGGTGGGGGCAGCACACTTCACCTTCAGAGGGTTGGCTCAAGGGGAAAGTCCTGAGAAAATCCTGGAGGTGAGCTTGGGGCCATACGGGCAGGGAATGCTGGCATTCCAGGTACCCTGAGCGTTGCAGACGGTTAACATGCTTGGCCACTAACTGAAAGGTTGGAGGTTCGAGTCTACCCAGAGGTGCCTCAGAAGAAAGGCCTGGTGAAATACTTTAGAAAAATCAGCCATTGAAAACCCTATGGAGCACAGTTCTACTCTGACACACATGGTGTTTTTATGAGTTGGAATTGATGGCAACTGGTTAAGAGCTCGGCTGCTAACCAAAAGGTTGGCAGTTTGAATCCACCAGCTGCTCCTTGGAAACCCTATGGGGCAGTTCCACTCTGTCCTATAGAGTCACTATGAGTCAAAATCGACTCAACAACAACAGTTTTTTTGGTTTAGAGCATCATCTAAAAGGAGGGGTGTGGACTTTGGGTCCCCTTGGCCTGTGGTCACCTCACTTGTAGGCCTCTCTTTCCGGGATCCAGGGGTAGGACTGATCCCAGGCAGAGGATGCAGGGATAGTGGGAACGCAGAGGCAGAGACACAGCAGGAACAGGGGCAGCCATGGGAAGAAATGAGGTTGGAGACAGGCCAAAACCAAACCAAACCAAACCCACTGCTGTCGAGTTCATTCCAACTCAGCAACCCTGCAGGACAGAGTAGAACTGCCCCATAGGATTTCCAAGGCTGTAAATCGTTACGGAAGCAGATTGCCACATCTTTCTCCTGGGGAGTGGCTGGTGGGTTCGAACCGCCAACCTTTCAAGTTAGCAGCTAAGTGCTTAACCACTGTACCACCAGGGCTCCTTATAGCCATCCTCGAAGGGATGAAGTGGTATCTCAGTGTGGTTTTGATTTGCATTTCCCTGGTGATTATGATGCTGAACATCTTTTTACATACTTATTGCCATTTGTGTATCTTCTTTGGAGAAATATCTGTTCAAGTCCTTTGCCCATTTTTTAATTTTTTAATTGATTT
Organism: Trichechus manatus latirostris; assembly: GCF_000243295.1. NCBI lineage: Eukaryota > Metazoa > Chordata > Mammalia > Sirenia > Trichechidae > Trichechus > Trichechus manatus. The sequence continues at coordinate 8,362,640 of NW_004443980.1, forward strand.
GTCTTTTTGTTGTTGACTTGTTGGAGTTCTTTATATATTCTGGATGTTAAGCCCTTAACAGATACATGGTTTCCAAATAATTTCTCCCATTCTGTAGGTTGTCTCTTCACTTTTTTGTTAAAGTACTTTGATGCACAAAAGTTTTTAATTTTGATGAAGTCCAGTTTATCCATTTTGTCTTTTGTTGCTCATGCTTTTGGTATCATATCTAAGAATTCACTGTCAAAAACTGGGTCTCAAAACTTTACCGCCATGTTTTCTTCCAAGAGTTTTATGGTTTTAGCTCTTACATTAGGTCTTTGATCCATTTTGAGTTAATTTTCATATATGGTGTGAGGTGTGGGTCCAGCTTCATTCTTTTGCATGTAGAGATTCATTTGTTCCAGTACCCTTTATTAAAGAGACTAATCTGTCCCCATTGAATGGACTTGACACCTTCATCAAAAACCAGTTGACCAAAGATACATAGATTTATTACTGGAATCTCTATTCTAGCCCATCGGTCTATGTGTCTGTCCTTATACCAGTACCATGCTGTTGATGACTAGCTTTACAGTATATGTTGAAATTGGAAAGTGTCAGTCCTCCTACTTTGCTCTTCTTTTTCAAGATTGCTTTGGATATTCAGAGTCCCTTGTAATTCCAAATGAATTTGAGGTTTGGCTTTTCCACAATGGCAAAAAAGCTGTTGGAATTTTGATAGGATTGTGTTGAATCTATAAATCACTTTAGGTAGTATTGACATCTTAACAATATTAAGCCTTCTAATCTATGAACATGGGATGTCTTCCCATTTATCTAGGTCTTGTTTAATTTAGTTTAGCAATGTTTTATAGTTTTCAGTGTGCAACTCTTTTACCTCCCTGGTTTAATTTATTCCTAGGTACTGTATTCTTTTTTTTAAATTATATATATATATATATATATATATAGTACTTTAGGTAAAGGTTTACAGAACAAATAGTTTCTCATTAAACAGTCAGTACACATATTGTTTTATGACATTGGTTAACAACCCCATGACATGTCAGCACTCTCCCTTCTCGACCTTGGAGGACCTTTTTTTTTTCGTGAAAATACGCATAGCCAAAGATACACCATTTCAAAAATTTCTACATGTACAATTCAGTGACATTGATTACGTTCTTCTAGTTGTGCTGCTATTCTCACTTTAGATGAAGGTTTACAGAACAAAATAGTTTCTCATTAAGCAGTACTCATATTGCCCTAGGTCAATGGTTAACAACCCCCCTACATGTCAACACTGTCCTTACTCAAACTTGGGTTCCCTATCACCAGCTTTCCTGTCCCCTTCTGGCTTCTAGTCCTTGTCCCTGGACTGCTGTGCCTCATTAGTCCTGTTTTGTTTTATGGGGCTGTCTAATCCCGGGCTGAAGAGTGAACCTCGGGGGTGACTTCACCACTGAGCTAAAAGGGTGTCCAGGGGCCATACTCTCAGGGTTTCTACAGTCTCTGTCAGGCCAGTATATCTGGTCTTTTATATATACATAGTACTTTAGATGAAGGTTTACAGAGCAAATAGTTTCTCATTAAATAATCAGTGCACATATTGTTTTATGACATTGGTTAACAACCCCACGACATGTCAACACTCTCCCTTCTCGACTTTGGAGGACCTTTTCTTTTTTTGTTTGGTGAAAATATACATAGCCAAAGTTACACCATTTCAAAAGTTTCTACATGTACAATTCAGTGACATCGATTACATTCTTCTAGTTGTGCTGCTATTCTCACTATCCTTTTCCAAATTATTCCGTCACCATTATCTTCAACTCACTGCCCCCTAGGCTCCCCGTCAAACCTTTTGAGTTGCTGTTGTCAATTTGATCTCACATAGATAATTATTATTATTATTTTTTGTACCTTAGATGAAGGTTTGTAGAACAAATAGTTTCTCATTAAACAGTTAGTACACATATTGCCCTATGACAATGGTTAACCCCACAACATGTCAACACTGTCCCTTCTCAACCTTGGGTTCCCTATCATCAGGTTTCTTGTCCCCTCCTGCCTACTACTCCTTGTCCCTGGACTGCTGTGCCTCATTAGTCCTGTTTTGTTTTATGGGGCTGTCCAATCCCTGGCTGAACAGTGAACTTTGGAAGTGGCGTCACCACTGAGCTAAAAGGGTGTCCTGGGGCCATACTCTCAGGGTTTTTCCAGTCTGTCAGGCCAGCAAATCTGGTCTTTTTTTTTGTGAGTTAGAATTTTGTTCTACATCCTTTACCAGCTCTGTCCAGGACCCTCTAGAAATCTGGTCTTTTTTGTGTGTGTTAGAATTGTGTTCTACATCTTTCTCCAGCTCTGTCTAGAACCCTCTGTTGTGATCCTGGTCAGAGGAGTCAGTGGTGGAAGCCGGGCACTATCTAGCTGTATTGGACTCAGTCTGGTGACTAGGTACTATATTCTTTTAGCTGTTATTGTAAATTGATTTTTTAAAAAATTTTCAGATTACTAATTGCTGTGTATAGAAACTCAGCCAATTTTTGTATATTGACCTTGTACCCTGCAACTTGACTGAATTTATTAGCTCTAGTGGTTTCCTTGTGAATTTTTTGGGATTTTCTGTATATAGAATTATGTCATTTGTGAATAGAGATAGTTTTACTTCTTCTTTTCCAGTACAAATACCTTTTTTTTTCTTGCCAAGTTACTCTAGTTAGGACTTTCAGAGAATATTAAATAGCAGTGGTGAGTATCCTTGTCTTGTTCCCGATCTTAGGGGGAGAACTTTCAGGCTTTCTCCATTCAGTATGATGGTAGTTGTGGGTTTTTCATAAATGCCCTTTGTCACATTGAGGAATTTCCCTTCTATTTGTATCTTGTTGACTGATTTTTAATTTTTATCATGAAAAGATGTTGGATTTTGTCAAATGCCTTTTCTGTATCAGTTGAGATGATCACGTGGTTCTTTTCCTTTGTTCTATTAATGTGTTGTATTACAGTGATTGATTTTCTTATGTTGAGCCACCCTTGGATTCTCAGGAGAAATCCTACTTGGTCATGGTGTGTGTCATGGATTGAATTGTGTCCCCCCAAAATGTATATCAGTTTGGCTAGGCCATGATTCCCGGTATTGTGTGATTGTCCACCATTTTGTCATCTGATGTGATTTTCCTATGTGTTGTAAATTCTATGTCTATGATGTTGATGAGATGGGATTATCGGCAGTTATGTTAATGAGGCAGGACTCAATCTACAAGATTGGATTGTGTCTTGAGCCAATCTCTTTTAAGATATAAAAGAAAGAAGCGAGCAGAGAGACATGGGGAGCTCATACCACCAAGACAGCAGCGCCAGGAGCAGAGCGTGTCCTTGGGACCCAGGATTCCTGCGGAGAGAAGCTCCTAGACCAGGGAAAAATTGATGACAGGGACCAGAGAGAGAAAGCCTTCCCCTGGAATTGGCGCCCTGAATTTGGACTTCTAGCCTACTAGACTGTGAAAGAATAAATTGATCTTGTTAAAGCCACCCACTTGTATTTTTGTTATAGTAGCACTAGATGACTAAGACAGCATGTAAACAAATCCTTTTTTGTAACCCACTTCTTTCCTTCAGTAATATGTTTCCATGCTGTTATAGGTTGAATTGTGTCCCAAAAAAATATGTATTGTAAATCCTAACCTCTATGCCTTTTGTCAGAATCCCATTTGGGAACAGATTTTCTTTGCTACTAAGATAGAATTAGTATAAGGTGTGTCTTAAGTCAATCTCTTTTGATATATAAAAGATGAAACAAGCAAGTGAGAGAAGAGAGATGGGGTAAGATAGGTGTCAAGACACATGGAAATCTCCAAGGAACCAAGAAACAAGTTGAAGAGACAAGGACGTTCCTCTAGAGCCGACAGAGAGAGAAAGCCTTCCTCTGGAGCTGACACCCTGAATTCAGACTTCTAGCCCCCTAAACTGTGAGAAAATAAATTTCTGTTTGTTAAAGCCACCCACTTGTGGTATTTTTTGTTATAGCAGCACTAGATAACTAAGACACATGCCGATTCACATTGATCTATATCATTATTTTAATGGCCACATAGTATTTAACTCTTTGGTTCTACTATAATTTACTTGACTAATTTAATCTTTATCTAACTTTTTTGCTGTTTTAAACACCCTGGAATCAATCATACACACACACACACACACACACACACACACTCATATATATGCCTTTATTTGCTTAGGGTGGTTATTTTTCCTCCCTCCCTCCCTCTTTCCCTTCATTTTTTCCTTCTTTCCTCTCTCCCTCCCTTCCTTCCTCTTTCCTTCTTCCTTCCTTTTTAGCTACCGCTCGGACAGTGGTTTGAAAATTTACCATAAGATAAATTCTAGGAAGTGGAACTGCTAGGTCAAAGTATGAGTCCAGTTACATTTTTATAAATGTTGCCAAGTTGACCTCCAGAAATGGTGAATCAATGCAGATGGCCCTGGTAGTAGTTGAGAATTTCCATTTTCCCATAGTCAGCCAAACACCACTTTTTTTTTTTTTTACAGCTTTATTGAGGTACAGTTGACACACGAAACCACATATATTTACTACTATTCTTTTAAACCTTTGCCCGATCTGTGGAAAATGATGTTTTATTGTTTTAATTTACATTTCTTCAATTACAAGTGATGAATACTTTAGCATGTATTTATTGAGCATGATTTTGTGTATTGCCTAATCCATTGCTCATTTATCACTTAATTTTTAGCCTTTTTCTTAAGATTTATGGCAGCTCCTGTCTTAGCTTCTTAATGCTGCTGTAACAGAAATACCACAAGTAGGTGACTTTAACAAACAGAAATTTATTTTCTCACGGTTTAGGAGGCTGGAAGTCCGAATTCAGGGCACCAGCTCTCAGGGAGGGCTTTCTCTGTCTGCTCTGGGGGAAGGTCCTTGCCTCAGCTTCTCTGTCATTCTTCTTGGAGATCTCCGTGTGACATCGATCCTTCCCCATTCCTGCCTGTTTCTGTGCCTAATCTGCTCCTTTTATATCTCACAAGTGATTGGTTTACGACACACCCTACACTGACATGGCATCATTAACATAACAAATAAAACTCTATTCCCAAATGGGATTCCATCCACAAGTATGTTGTTGGTGTTGTGAGGTCCCCTCTAGTCCATTCTAATTCATAGCAGAGCATGTGACAGAGAAGAACTACCCCATAGGGGTTTGTAGGCTGTAATCTTTATGGGAGCAGATGGCCAGGTCCTTCCTCCCACAGAGCCACTGGTGGGTTCCAACCACCAACCTTTTGGTTAGCACCTGAGTGCTTAACCACTGTGCCACCAGTCTCCTTTCATAGTTATAGGGCTTAGGATTTACTACACATATTTTTGGGGGGTACAATTCAATCTATAACAGCTTCTTATAAATTTGGATTTGGATTTGCCAGTAAAGCCAAAGTTTGTTAAAATGTTAATTTACACCTCAGCTGCTTGGCTGACTTCTATGCTAGGACCCTTCCTGTCTGACGCTGTGACATCACTAACCACAAGATGAGCAAGGACCCAAGAAGGAAGCATGACATCAGCTGGGCAGGAAAGCTGCTCAGCTGCTCATGGTCACTGTAGCTGGCAGGGTTCCACTAGGGGAGAAAATTATATTAAATAATTATATATATATATATGAAATCCCTGCTGGGTTGTGCAAACAGTTAATACACTCAGCTGCTAACGGAAAGGTTGAAAAGTTGGAGTTTCAAGTCCACGCAGCATCACCTCAGAAGAAACGCCTGGCTGTCTGCTTCTGAAAAAAATCAGCCATTGAAAACTCTGTGGAGCATAGTTCTACTCTGACACATGGGATTGCCCTGATGAGGAATCAATCTGATGGCAACTGGTTTATAAATACATAGTAAGGAATTGGCTTACAAAATTGCGGGGCTGGCTAGGCAAGTCCAAAATCTTTAGGGCAGGCTGTTAGGAAGGGCAGGCTAGAAACCCTTAAGTAGGAGCTGAAACTGCAGTCCATAGTTGGAATTTCTTCTTCTTCAGGGAAATCTCAGTTCTACTCTTGTGGCCTTCAACTGATTGGATCAGGCCCACCCAGATTAATCGAGAGTAATCTCCTTTACTTAAAGTCAACTGATTGTAGATGTTAACCATATCTACAAAATACCTTCACAGCAATACCTAGCTTACTGTTTGATTGAATAACTGGGGACTGTAGCTGAGCCAAGTTGGCACGTAAAACTGACATCACAGCCCCCAATCACCAGTCTTTTGAGAAGAGAAGCACAGGCTTCTCTGCTGAGCAGGAATCTGGCGAGGAAGAAGAGAGTCAGGACTGGCTAGTATGAAGACAGAGCAAGGTCTCAGGGTTGCCACAGCTCCAGCCAGGGGTCAGTGATTGAATCCCAAGCGCACTGGGCAAATCCTGGTAGGGACTTGATGATGCTAATAGTAGAAGTTTTCTGAATACCTTTTTAGCCAGGTGATGGGGAGAGTAAGTTTGTTCTTCACGTCAAGTCATTGGAAAACGGTTATGCTTTCCTGAAGTGCAAGGTAGCTTTATTTCTCCCCTCACTGTAGCACCATGGGGCCCCCAAGACCCTCTCTAGGTGGTGTCTTTTTTGCTTGGTGCATATGCCCTGCTGGCTGTTAACTACTTTGATTATGACACCCTAATTGTGCCTAAAGACGCCAGAAGCATTTCTTTCCCTTTTCTGTCAGGGAGTAATGATTCCCTACTTGTTATGGAAACCTGAGGTGTAGGGGAAAGCATTTTCCCCAAATATTTTACTCTCCCACACTCCTATTCCAAAAATTTAAAATCAGTCATTAGACACTTTTATCTTTATAGTATTGACTCATTATAGAAATAAACCAGTTGCCTTTAAGTAGATTCCAACTCATGATGACCCCATGCGTGTCAGAGCAGAACTGTGCTCCATAGGTTTTCAATGGCTGATTTTTCAGAAGTAGATCACCAGACCTTTCTTCCAAGGCTCCTTGGGGGTGGACTTGAACCTCCAACCTTTAGGTTAGCAGCTGAGCACATTAACCGTTTGTGCCACCCAGGGACTCCAATTATAGAAATACTATTGTTTAATTACAGCTTTTAGTACAAACTTAATTTATGAAAGCATCCTAATCCTTTTAGAGACATGGGAAAGAGACCCTGGTCTGTGTGCCTTCTTTTAAAAGTGGGAGAGTTTCTGGAAGAATTGCTATAGCTGTTCTTTCCCTGCCCTTTAGGTTGAACTCTTCTTGCCCCAGTCAGAATAACCCTTCCTGAACCCGCTTCCAGATCCTGGAGGAGCCATCTGTTGGGCCAGCAGCCCAGTGGAGGCACCATAGGGCCTTGATTCTCTCTCCCAATCCAGACCAAAGTGTTGTTGGAAATCTGTCATTTTAGCTCAACATAATGCAGACCACAGTAATGCCCATCAGCTTAGCATGACTTCTATTTTTTCTTTCTATATTTTGGGTTTTAAAGTACTATATGCTGATGGAAAAATCACATTAAGGGAAGGGTTGCACAGCCAATTGTAATTGCTGTCAATAAGTAAAAAGCAGAACTGGCAAAAGTTGTGTGATTGATATGTATATATATATACAAAAAAAAAAAAAAAGGAGTAGCTGCTGAGGCTGCTTATGTACAACCAAAAAACTTCATGGGATTTGGTTCCTTGATTTGGAGGTTTAGGGTCATGGTTTCATGGGACATCCCAGTTAATTGGCCTAATAACATGTTTAGTGCTTCTATTCTACCTCCTAGTTCTTTGTGTAGTGCCTGGGGTTTTAAAATCTTGCAAGTGGCCATCCAAGGCACAACAACTTGTCTCTATTCCCCTGGAGCAGCAGAGGAAGAAGAGTCAGGAATAGGAGGAGGAAACGGAATGTGTGGCTAATTGCCTCATGAACAACTGCCTCCTTTGCCATGAGACCAGAAGAACTGGATAGTGCCTGACTAACATTATTGAACATTTTGATCAAAGATTCTCTAAAGAATCCTGATCAAATAAGGGAAATGCAGAACACAATTTCAAATTTTCATGGAATCCAGACTTTATGGAGCCAAGGGGGCTGGACGAACCCCTGAAACTATTGCCCTGAGATAATCTTTTGGCTCAGTGGTTAAAGCACCCAGCTGCTAACCAAAAGGCTGGCGATTCAAATCATTCTGTGGGAGAAAGATGTGGCAGTCTGCTTCCATAAAGATTTACAGCCCTGGAAACCCTATGGGGTAGTTCTACTCTGTCCTGTAGGGTTGCTATGAGTCAGAATCGACTTGACAGCAGTGGGTTGGGTTGGGTTGGGTTGGAGATAATCTTCAAACCTTAAACCAAAAATTTCCCCTGAAGTTTTCTTAAAATCAAACAATAGTTTACCTTAACTAGTAAAAAAGTCTGCCTTGAGCATTATGCTCTTTTAAGAACTATCTATATGGGATCAAAGTGACAACAGCAACTCAAAAGATTAGGTAGGAACCTTAGGGGGCAGTGAGTTTATGTTAATAGGGGAGGAAGAACTCAGAAAAGGAGGATGAGAATGGTTGCACAAATCAAAGAATGTAATCAATGTCACTAAATTGTACATGTAGAAACTGTTGAATTGGTTTGTTTTGCTGTGTATATTCTCAACAATAAAAAAATTAAGTAGAGACTGGAGGGACCCAGAAGACATCGACCCCGGACTCTCTGCTGGCCCAAAACTAAAACCATTCCCACGGCCAGCTCTTCAGACAAAGATTAGACTGGACTATGGGATATAAAATGATACTCGTGAAGAGTGTGCTTCTTAGCTCAAGTAGATACATGAGACTAAATGGGCAGCTTCTGTTCAGAGGTGAGATGAGAAGGCAGAGAGGGTCAGGAGCTGGTTGAATGGACATGGGAAATCAAGGGTGGAAAGGAAGAGTGTGCTGTCACAGTATAGGGAGAGCAACTAGGGTCACAAAACTATGTATAAATTTTTGTATGAGAGACTAACTTGAGTTGTAAACTTTCATTTAAAGCACAACAATAAAAAAAATAAAGTACCATATGCACCACAATGAAATATCACTACACATCCACTAAAATGACTAAAATGTAAAAGGCTGACAATACCAAATTCTGCTGAGGATGTGGAGCAACAAGAACCCTCATACATGGCAGAGGGGAATATAAGATGGTGTAGCTGTTTTGGAAAGTGATGTGGTAGAGACTGAGGTTTTATGCATATATTAAAATGAATGGTCAGCAGAGGTCTCTCTGGGGAGATGACATTTGAACTGAGCCTTAAATAACAAAGAGTAGGCAGACCTGCAAAGATCTGGGACTAGAGCATCCTTGGCAGAAAGAACAGCAAATGCAAAAGAACCACAGTGCAAAGGTGGCTGCTGTGTTCGGAAAGCAGATGGCAGGCCACGGCTGGAGCAAGACCAGGAATGGGCATTATGTAAATATACAAGGAGCTCTGGTGGCACAAACGGTTAAGCACTTGACTGCTAACCTAAAGGCTGGGGTTCAAACCCACCCAGCAGCTTTGCAGGTGAAAGACCTGGCGATCTGCTCCCATAAAGATTATAGCCAAGAACCCTATGAGGCAGTTCTACTTTGTAACACGTGGGGTCACCGTGAGTTGGAATTGACTCGGTGGCCCCCAACAACAACAACATCAGAGAGCAGGCAGGGGCTAGATGCATAAGGCTCCCGAGGCCACGGTAAGGAGTTTGGATTTAATTCTGTGTGCCATGGAAACCTGTTAGAGAGTTATAAGAAGGGGAGCAGTGTGGTCTGCTCTACATTTGAAAGTAGTTGCTCTAGAATGGAGTGTTTAGGGGAAGTAATGTTGGTGGGGTGATCATCTGGAGGAGGTTCTGGAGTCCAGGTGAATGATAATGTGTCTGATACTGTAGAGGTAGCAGTGGAGGTTGGGAGAAGTGAGTGGGCTATTGTACAGGGACTAACATTGTGGTGAAGAAGACCTTGAAATATACTTAGGCTCTAATGTGAGGGGAAGAAATGCAGAAAACAAAATTATGTCTTTGCCGTGGTGACAATTAGGCGCCAACTCAGCATATGGGGAAGATAGGTTGAGATTGATACTGTCTCCCCACTCTCTCTCTCATATGACTGTTACAATGTTTAAAACCAGAAATAGCAGTGGCCATCAAGTTGATTGTGACTCGTGGTGACCCCGTATCTGTCAGAGTAGAATTGTGCTCCATAGGGTTTTCAGTGGCTGATTTTGCAGAAGTAGATCACCAGGCCTTTCTTCTGAGGTGCCTCTGGGTAGACTCCACTGTAACCTTTTGGTTAGCAGCCAAGGATGTTAACCATTTGCACCACCCGTGAAAAGAGAAAAAAAAAATCATCCCTCTCTACAGTAGGTGGCAGCATTGCTTCTAGTTCCACGCATCACAAGCCTCAGGCAAAGAAAAGTGCAGGGATGCAATCAAATCAATAGCATTTCAAGCTCACCTTAGCATCAGCAAGGAAAGAGTTATCAGTAGTTATCATTGCCTCCAAAGGCAGCCCTTAGGAAGGTGATTGAGCAGACTGGGATTTAAACATATCATTTTCCACAGGGACAGAATGTCACCTTTTTAAAAGGAAGAATAGCTTTCCAAGCACCATATGTACCCAGAGTGGTTTCCTGTTAAGTCCGAGGTGTCTTCATCACCTTGATGGGAGAGGTTCCCATGGTGTGTCTTCAGGCCTGTGTGTGTGGGGGTGCTGGGTAGCACAGCAGGTAAGAGCCTCAGGATCCAACCTGCTTGGATTTGAATCCTGGCTCTTGCACTTACAAGTCATGTAACTTTGTGCAAGTTATTCAAACCTCTTGTGTCTAGTTTCCTCAGCTGTGAACTGGGGATAGTAGCAGCACCTGTCACAGGAGGAGGCCGTAGAGACGACTCACGTTGTAACGTAAAGCATTGAGAGCAGGGCTGGCTGCCTGGTAAGCACTGCACGAGTGTAAGCGGAGAGCATCAGCATCATGTGTGCTGCGGCGGTGAGAATGGCTTTGCACAGTGCCAAGTACTCATCGTCCCAAATCAGGAGCGACTGGCCATGGAGGACCCTCTTATTTTCCTAAGGTTAGGATGTGGGTAGAAAGCCAAAGTTAGAACGGACTGAGAGAGACATAGGTGCATCCTTGCTTCTAGAATGGACTACACCAAACACATTGAGAGGCAGGGTAGGACCTAAGTGTGCACCTAGTCCAACTTCCTACTTCCTGCAGGATCCCCGTTTCAGGATTTAGCCTCTGCTTAAACACCTTCAGAAAGCACAGCTTACTCTATGGCTGACGCTGCATCTGCCCTCTCATCATTTACATCCCTTAATCCTAATTGTTGCCTCCCCTCTGTCAATTTGTCATATTTCTGTGATGCTGGAAGCTATGCCACGGGTATTTCAAATACCAGCAGGGTCACTCGTGGTGGAAGGTTTCAGTGGAGCTTTCAGACTAAGACAGACTAGGAAGAAAGGCCTGGCAATCTACTTGTGAAAATTAGCCAGTGAAAACCTTATGGATCACAGCAGAACACTGTCTGACTTGCTTGCTTCGGACACATCCTCAGGAGGGATCAATCACTGGAGGAGGACATCACGTTTGGTAAAGTAGAGGGCCAGCCAGGATGTGGGAGATCCTCGGTGCGATGGATTGATACAATAGCTGCAACGATGGACTCAAGCATGCTGGCATTTTTGTGGATGTCGCAGGAGCAGACAATGTTTCGTTCTGTTGTACATAAGGTTGCTGTGAGTTGGAGTCAACTGGATGTAATATATTCCTTCCTTCATCCATCCAATTCTAAGTGCACATTGAAATCAGCCTTGGTAAATGGGAATGTACTCTCATTCCAAAAGTTCTTCAGGAAAAAGAGATGTGAAACCCGCACTTTGACCCCATACACAATCATTGTTGGAAAATTGATAAGGAAAAGGGACTGTTGGAAAGTTAATTAAGGAAAAGAGTCTCTTTCTGAACTTATGCTTTTGGTTGAAAAGCAGAAATTCACTACAGTAGGACCTTCACCACAGAGCCAGCCAGGAGCCAGCCTTGCCTTTGGCGAGGGTCTAAGTGTCTAAGTGTCCCAGGTCTGCGAACAGAGGGCGATCTCCAGATCCTACACCCAGCCTACATTGTTAGTGCCACCCAAGAGAAACTAAAATAGGCTGAAGTCCCAAGGTCTAGGGCTTGTTTGGGCAACATGGCTCTTACATGCATCACTCCTGTTGTGAGACGGAAATAGCAAGTTACTTCCACTCTTTGGGCCTTTATTTCTTCACTAGTAAGATGATAACTGGAGTTCCTGGGTGGTGCAAATGGTTAAAGTGCTTGGCTGCTAACTGAAAGATTGGAGATTTGAGTCCACTCAGAGGTGCCTCAGAAGAAAAGCCTGGTGATCTAATTCTGAAAAATCAGCCATTGACAACCCTCTGGAGCACAGTTCTACTCTGACACACATGGGGTCGCCATGTGTTGAAATCAACTCAGAGGGAACTAGTTACTGGTTAAGATGCGAACAAACGAACTAAATCAGTGTTTCTGAAAGTATGTTCCCTGGAATATTAGTCTTTTGGGTTGCACCATGAAGAAAAAAATTCTATGGTCTAAAGCAGCAGTTCTTAACTAGGGGCAATCGCTATGAGTCGGAATTGACTCAATGGCACGAGTTTGGTCTTTGGTTTTCTCCCAAGGGACATGTGTCAGTGTCTGGAGACATTTTTGATTGTCACAACTGTCTATTTAGTGGATAGAGGCCAAGGATGCCACGGAAACATCCTACAGTAAACAGGACAGTCCCCTGCAACAAAGAATTATTCAGCCCAAAGTGCTAATAGTGTGAGGAGCTATGGTCTAATAAGAAACTCTGGTCTAGTGAGCCTGGGGTATATGGGGCACACTCTATCACTGCCTTCTCAATTCGCATTAGCATAAGGAAGACACGGAGAAGTCCCGCAGTAAACTGTCTTTATCCCGGTGCTTCTCAGGTGTGTTTGATCACGGAACACGCCTCCTCCCCCTGCCCCCCAAATACATACACTCATAACCTTATTATCATCACGCAGAACAGCCTCTTGATAGTGAGCCACACGGGCGAATGCTGGCTAGATGATCTCTGAAGTTATTATCTGTTCTAAAAAGAAAAAAAAAAAAAAGCCTGAAAGAATTTTTTCCTCTGATGAGGTAATAAATGTCAGGTTCTGAATAGAATGTCAGCTCAGAACCAAACCGCCTGAGTTGAATCCTGCTCCACGACCTGTTAGCTAAATGACTTTGGACAAGTTATTTAACCCTCTGGTTCCTGAGTTCTAACGTCATAGTGACCGCATCACCTATCACATAGAGATGTTGTAACGGTTAAATGAGATCACATAGGTGAAGTTTGGAGATCAGCGCCGGACACTTAGTAAGCCCTCGATGAAATATTAATTATTATTATATAAGGTTTTTTAGTTGCTGTTTTTGTAACTTCCTCAAGGTACTGTGGCTGTTCTGGGCATCATATCTGCCCACAAGAAGTCACTGGTTACACAGGCTCGCCACAGAACGTTTTCAAAGTGCCATCAGGGACAGGCAGCCTGGCCCGCGTCCTTGGTCTGATTTCTCATGAACTGCTGAGCCACGGATTCAGAGCTAGAAGGGACCCTGCAAATGATGTAATTCAATCATCTGATTTTGCAGTTACAAGACAAAGGAGGTTAAATGGGAACCTGGTGAGGATGATTTACAAAGCCGACGGAGTGGCAAGAAAAACAACTCCAAGTACATTCTCTATGGGAGGCAGGACAGAAACACCATCTTTCTGGGAAGATGAAGAAGAAAAAGACATCAAATGGGTTCACAGTAGGGCCAGGCTGAAATAAAAGGAATCAATACATTGGGTGGGGTGTGTGTGTGGGGGGGGTGTGCGTGTGTGTGTGTGTGTGTGTGTGTGTGTGTGTGTGTGAGAGAGAGAGAGATGTTGTGTTAAGAAAAAGATGGAAACATCAGATACTGGTTCTTGCGTCTGGATCAGCTCAGGCTCAAAACTATTCCCAAGTTTATCTGACAAGCTGAGCCTCAGAATGCCTTCCACACCCACAGCCCCTGTGACTACAGCAGCCATATTGTGGAACTTTTCTCTCCTCTCCGACCGCACCTGGCCCAAGAGTGTCCAATCCCTGAATTGGCCTTAGAGAATCTGGGCTAATCAGATTCCTATCCTCTGAGATCTAAATTATCAAAAGACAGAGGTGGTGACTGTGGGAGTTCAAACTGAAAAATCATGAGGGAGAAAGGTGTTAGGGCGGCCATGAAGGCCACGCACCGACCAGAGCTTGGGGGAGAACTTGTGCATCAGTGGAGGAATACGCAGACCAGAAGCGGCAGAGAGGCTGTAAGGCAGGATGCTATGGCGTGCCAGCGGAAGAGCTGGAGGAGGAGCAGGCCTCTTAGGACAGCCCCTGTGTCTTTGTTTGGAAGCAACTTATGTGGGTCCCTAGTCTCCTGCAACTAAACTGCTTTACAAAGAGCGTTTTAAGGGCATTATCGGATTGTTAGAGCCCTGGTGACGCAGTCGTTAAAAGCTCAGCTGCTAACGCAAAGGTCAGTGGCTCAAATCCACCAGCTGCTCCTTGGAAACCCTATGGGGCAGTTATACACTGTCCTATAGGGTTGTTATGAGTTGGAATTGACTCGACGGCAGCGGTTTGTTGTTTTTTTTTTTTGTAGTATCAGGTTGGAAACCTCATGACAAAGGCAACATTGATGGTGAGTGTTTATGGAGTAGAATCTCATTGTAAGAAAGCCTCCGGGTGTGCGTGGGATCACAGAGAAAAGAGTGGAAGGGGCTGCTTCTCTTTCGTCACCTCTGCCTTCTTCTCCCTTTTGTTCTCCTCCTTTTTCTTAGCTCTACCAGCAATTTTAAACCGACTTTGTTTTGTTTTTGGTGCTAATGTAAATGGCGTTGTGTTTGTTTCAAATTCTAATTGTTTATTGCTGTTCTGTTGTTAGGTGCCACGGAGTCCGTTTCGAGTCATAGCGACCCTACGCACAACAGAACGAAATGCTGCCCGGTCCTGCGCCATCCTCACAGTCGTCGTTAAGTTTGAATTTCTGTTCTACAGGGAAGCAATTGACTTTTGTATATTAACCTTGTATCCTGTTACCTTGTTTATTAGTTCTAGGAAGTTTATTGTCAGTTCTTTGGGATTTTCTACATAGATGATCATATCATCTGCAAACAAAGACAATTTTATTTCTTCCTTCCCAGTCTCTGTACATTTTATTTCATTTTCTTGTCTAATTGCATTAGCTAGGACTTCTAGTCCAATGTTGAGTAGGAATGGTACATCTTTGTCTTGTTACCAGTCTTAGGAGAGAAAACATCTAGTTTCTCACCATGAAGTATGATATTAGTTGTAGGTTTTTTGTAGATGTTCTTTATCAAGTTGAGGAAGTTCCCCCCTATTCCTAGTTTGCTGAGTTTTTATCATGAATTAGTGTTGGATTTTGTCAAATGCTTTTTAACAGTATTTTTAAAAGATTTTTTATTTTGAAATAGTTTCAGACTTATAGAAAACTTAAAGAGTACAAAGAATTCCCATACGTTCTTTTCCCAGATTCCCCAAATGTTGACATTTTGCTTACATTTCTCTGTGTGTGTATATGTGTGTGCTTCTGAAATATTTGTGAATAAGTTGCAGATATTAGCCCTTTTACCTTCAAATATTTCATTAGTATTTTCTAAAAATAAGGACATTCTCTTATGTAATCACATTCAAAGATTCAAACATGAAAATCAGGAAATTAAACATCGATAGAATAGTACAGATTATCTTTAAAAAAAAATCTACGGACCTATCACTTCTCAGCCTTTTGGCTAAGATCAAGTGTAAAACCTCTGAAGAACTTACATTTTACCATTCATGTCTTAAACTAGACGCATACACTGTATTTGTTTGTCATTTCTCTTTAATTTCCTTTAGCCTGGGACAGTTGCTCAGTTTTTCTTTGTCTTTCATTACTTTGACACTTTTTAGGAGTACAGACTAGTTATTTTCTAGAACGTTCCTCCATCTCAGGTTTTCTGATGTTTCCTCGTGATTGCAATCATGTTATGTATAAAAAAAAATCAAACCCATTGCTGTCGAGTCAATTTTGACTCCTAGTGATCCTACAGGACAGAGTAGAGCTGTCCGTAGGGTTTCCTAGGCCGTAATCTTTATGGGAGCACATCGCCAGGTCTTTTCTCCTGCAGAGCCGCTGGTGGGTTGAACCGCTGATCTTACAGTCAGCAGTAATATCATGGAAATGAGGTTGTGTCCTTTTCAGTGCAGGGGGACATACCTTCTCAAAGTTGCTCACCTGTGCAGGGAAAAGGTGGTTCAGTACGTTACTGGAGTATAAGGAGCCTCCAGTCAGTACCTAAGCCTTTGGGAAAAGCTGAGCTTCATGGAAGAGGTGACACTTGAAATTAGTTTTGAAGAACAAGAACAACAAAAGTTATCGAGATAAAGACTGAGGGGAAGGAATTCCAAACGGAAGAAACAGCTCACTTATTTGGAGGTGAGAGCCTGTTGCTTTGGGGGCCTACTGGTAGCCTTGTGTGACCGTTATAGATACCTGGACATATCACGCTCTGTTTGACACACCTTGGGCCTTTGCCAGTCAGAAGCATCTGGATTCTAGAAGACAAGGAAACCAGAGGCGACAAGTCATCTTTGTTCAGGTCTTCTGCTTAGGACCCAAAGAAAAAGCTGGAGCCCCACCCCCAGCCCTTTCGTTAGAGGTGATTAGAGGCAAAAGGCAGATACTGTTTAGAACTTACTTCAGCTTAGCCATCCC
Organism: Trichechus manatus latirostris; assembly: GCF_000243295.1. NCBI lineage: Eukaryota > Metazoa > Chordata > Mammalia > Sirenia > Trichechidae > Trichechus > Trichechus manatus. The sequence goes on from NW_004443980.1 coordinate 8,379,417, forward strand.
TCACACTTCCCTGTCAAATTTCACAATGTTAATATTGCAATAGCAGCAAATAGGGGTGAATATATGCAGAAGAGAGAAGCACATATCACCCAACTAAGTTTTAAAGACAAATGGGGAAAAAAATATTCCTTCTGAAGCAGTGGAAGTAATCTTCATCTATTTTGTGATACCGTTTTTGAAATATACTCTCATGTTACTTCTCTATTTAAAGTTCAGTAAAACAAAAATTAAGGAGCCCTGGTGGCACAGTGGTTAAGTACTCAGCTGTTAACCAAAAGGTCAGTGGTTCGAACTCACCAGCCGTTCTACGGGAGAAAGATGTGGCAGTCTGCTTCTATAAAGATGACAGCCTTGGAAATCCTATGGGGCAATTCTCCTCTGTCCTATAGGGTTGTTCTAGGGTTATGAGTCTGAATAGACTCAGTGGCAACGGGTTTGGTTTTGGAGGACACAAATTTAGTTTTCATCCTATATTTCACATTTTTTAAAAAAAATGATGCTGTATGATAGCACCTTCTCCCTCCCTCCCTCCCTCCCTCCCTCCTGTATGATAGAGCCCCATTAAAGTGACTGCAAAGGAAGTAAAAAATACAAACATCCAAGTGCACAAAGCACATTGGATAGGAGACAGCATCAAATTGAGTAAGAGTTGAACACAATTTTGGTTGATGTAACTGATGTGGGTTATCTGTGGAGGGGGAGCTTGACTGGGAAGCTGTCATTCCCTGACAGATCCACAGAAAGGCTGACAACAGGAAGGTGTTAGGTACCATGTGGCAAGGGATGGGAACAGGAGGAAATGCTGGAAGTCTGTGTGTGCAGTGATTAGACACCCTCTTCATCCTCATAAATTTATGCAACTACTCTCAGCCCCCAGAGACCATAAGTTAATTCTCTAGAGAAATTGAATTTGAGAAACTAGGGAGAATCACCATGAAGGGGAATGGGAGAGATGGGATACAAAGTGAAAACAAAGGAATGAAGTGAAAATCTGCACAATGAATAGTAGGCTCTCAGCCCCCTGCCCAAACACTTTGGTTCCAGGAAGCTGGCAGCCAGGCTTATAATCCTCTCCATCTGTGGGAAGAGATTAGAGGGTTCTTCTCTGGAGTGTATGAATTAACTAGAGAAAATATCCCAGGCATTAATAAGGAGCCCTGCTGGCACAGTGGTAGTGCTTGACTGCTAAGTGAAAGGTTGGCAGTTTGAACCCACCAACCACCCCATGGGAGAAAAGACCTGGAAATCTGCTCCCATAAAGATTGCAGCCTAGGAAACCCTTTGGGACAGCTGTACTCTGACATATAGGGTCACTATGAGTCGGAATTGGCTGGATGGCACAAAACAACAACAACCAATGAAGAGGTGAACTTGCCACTGATCTCCCTTAGTGAGACCCCACAGGTGCTCACAAGTTGAACTTGCAGTTAGCTTCTTAGTGCTTCATGCTTAAATATGAATGAATAACCAAGATCATCAAACACCTGTGGGTAGCTTCCAAAATGAAAGAGAGAGCAAAAAAAAAAAAAAAAGGGGGGGGGGTAAAAGAAAAAGAATCCAGAGGAAACATTATGCTGAGAGCAGAGAAAACTTAAATATTCCCCTGTAGGTGGGAGGAAAAAGGGTATGAATCTAGAGGGGTAGCATCAGGAGGTATTTGTAGTGATGAAACAGTTCTGTATCTTGATTACATTGGTGGCTACTTAAATCTACACATATGATAAAACAACGTAGGGCTTTACAGTCACATTATACCAATATAAACTTTCTGGCTTTGATACTGTGCTATAATTATGTAAGATTTAACCACTGGGGGACACAGAGTGAAGGATACTTGGGACCTATCTGTGCTATATTTGTAGCTTACTGTGAATCTATACATCATTTCAAAATAAAAAGTTAAAACAGTATCCTCAGTGAGTTAAGAGAAGGTATTGCATCCAGAACAAGAAGGGGAAAGTACAAAAATAATCAAAGGAAGGAAAATTCTTTGAAATTAAAAATGGGACACTTACAAAAACTAAAGGGTGGAAAGATAATATTGAAGAAATCTCATATGAAATAGAAGTGAAGGTGAAGCAATGGAAACCATGAGAGGAAAACAAGACAGCTTAAGAAGTCTAGTATGAACTACCATGTTTTTACGCAGATAACATGGTTGTTATATGTTGTTTTGCCAATTGATCTCTTCCCCTGTGAGGTATTTTTGTAAGTGTGATATGCTAATTTTTCTTTATAGCAACGTAAAAAAAAAAAAACCACGTTACTTGCTTAAAAATATGGCAATAGGGGTTTCATAAAAGAGAATAGAGAAGATGGAGGAGGAACTCCTCAAAGCAATAAAATGAGATAATTTCCCAAAACTGAAGGACTTGACTTCCCTGATAACAGGGCTACTGAGTGCCCCACACAACAAATGAAAAAAGACCCACATCAAAGGTCATCATTATGAAACTGTGAAACACAAGTTACAATGATTCTAAAAGTTTCTGGAGAGAAAAATATCAGTCCCCAAAAGAGCATAAATCAGACTGACATTAGATCAATAAATTGCAAACATCAGAATTTAGGAGATAATGGAGCAAAACCTTCAAATTTTGAGTGAAATGTCTTCAGTTAGGACTTCTATAACTACACACATTGAGATTAAAATAAAGGCATTTTCATATATACAAGCCCTCAAAACAATGATCTTCCTTGTATATTTTTTTTAGAAAACTACTAAAGCATATGCTCCACCAAAACAAAGGAGTAAACCAAAAAGGGGACAACATGGGATCCAGGAACCAGAGGGTCTAACACAGGTCTAACTTTGGTAAAAGAAAAGTCCTGAGATGACAGTGAAGGAAAGTGACAGGATAAAACTTGTGCAGCTGGCCTGGGCAGAAAACAGTCCAGCTTGAAGTAGGAAGATAGAAGTCTCCAGGAAACATGCAAAAAATGACACATTTGAGTGTCTGCAAAATATTATTGATAGGCACATGACAGAAATGAAGTATTAGGAAAAAATTAGCCATAGGGACATAAGATACTTGGCAGATAAAAAACAAAGCAAATATTTATTCTAGGAAAAATGAAGGGTTATACCATAAAGGGACTGGTCATAGTGCACAAGTCACTGAGTAGGGACAATATTAGACATCACATATCTGTTGTTAGTTGCCATCAAGCTGATTCTGACTCATGGCAACCTCAAGTGTGCAGAGTAGAACTGTACTCCATAGGGTTTTCAAGCTGGTAACCTTTTGGAAGCAGATCGTCAGGCCTTACTTCTGAAGCATCTCTTGGTGGGTTTAAACCTACAACCTTTTGGTTAGTAGTCCAGCACTTAACCAACCTAGAGACTCCTTTTACATATTTATACCAGAACACTAGACGGGAAAGGGGGATAGGAAATTAATAGGTTAGATTTTTCTACTGTAACAGAAAGTCAATCAATAATATCTAAAATAGATAAAACAATTTAAGTAGGACCTGGACATCTAATTCTGAAAAAAATTGCCCAGTGAAAACCTTATGGATAGCAGTGGAACATTGTCTGATATAGTACCGGAAGATGAGCCCCTTAGGTTGGAAGGCACTCAAAATACAACTGAAGAAGAGCTGCCTCCTCAAAATAAAGTTGACCTTAATGACGTGGATGGAGTAAAGCTTTTAGGACCTTCATTTGATGATGTGGCATGACTCAAAATGAGAAGAAACAGCTGCAAACATCCATTAATAATTGGAAGATGGAATGTAAGAAGTATCAATCTAGGATAATTGGAAATTGTCAAAAATGAAATGGAACACATAAAGATTGATAGCCTAGGCATTATTGAGTTGAAATGAACTGGTATTGGCCATTTTGAATTGGACAATCGTATGGTCTACTATGCCGGCAATGACAGTTTGAAGAGGAATGGTGTTGCATTCATTGTCAAAAAGAGCATTTCAAGATCTATGCTGAAGTACAATGCTGTCAGTGATAGGAAAATTTCCATACGCCTACAGGGAAGACCAGTTAATACGACTGTTACTCAAATTTACTCACCAACCGCTAATGCCAAAGACAAAGAAATTGAAAATTTTTACCAACTGCTGCAGTCTGAAATTGATTGAACATGCAATCAAGATGCCTTGATAATTACTGGTGATTGGAATGTGAAAGTTGGAATCAAAGAAGGATCAGTAGTTGGAAAATATGGCCTTGGTGATAAAAATGATGTGGGAAATCATATGATAGGATTTTCCAAGACTAAGGACTAATTCATTTCAAATACCATTTTTCTTCTTTTTTAATTTTTTTATTCTTTCCCGTACAAATGTTTATACATACATTGTTACATAACTCTAATTGCTCTCCCCATACTGTGACAGCACACTTCTCCTTTCCACCCCTGATTCCCCATGTCTGTTCAACCAGCTCCTAACCCTCTCCGCCTTCCCATCTCACCTCTGGACAGAAGCTGCCCATTTAGTCTTTTGTATCTACTTGAGCTAAGAGGCACACTCCTCATGAGTATCAATTTATGTTCCACAGTCCAGTCCAATCCCTGTCTGAAGAGCTAGCCTCGGAAATTATTTTAGTTCTGGGCTAATAGAGAATCCAGGGGCCATGCTTTCTGGGGTACCTCCAGTCTCAGACCATTAAGTCTGGTCTTCTTACTAGAATTTGAGTTCTGCACCCCACCTTTCTCCTGCTCCATCTGGGACTCTCTGTTATGTTACCTGTCAGGGCAGTCATTGTGGTAGCCAGGCACCATCTAGTTCTTTGGTCTCAGGCTGATGAAGTCTCTGGTTTATGTGGCCCTTTCTGTCTCTTGGGCTACTACTTTCCTTGTGTCTTTGGTGTTCTTCTTTCTCCTTTACTCCAGGTGGTTGGGACCAACTGATGCATCTTAGATGGCTGCTTGCAAGCTTTTAAGACCCCAGATGCCACTCACCAAAGAAGGATGCAGAACATTTTCTTCATAAGCTTTATTATGCCAGTTGACCTAGATGTCCCCTGAAAGCATGGTCCCCAGACCCCTACCCCTGCTACTCTATCCGTAAAGTGTTTGTCAAATACCATTTTTCAACAACATAAATGGTGACTATACACGTGGACATCACCGGATGGAATACACTGGAATCAAATCGACTACATCTGGTGGAAAGAAATGACAGAGAAGCTCAATATCATCAATTAGAACAAGGCTAGGAGCCGACTTCAGAACAAACCATCAATTGCTCATATACAAGTTCAAGTTGAAGCCGAAGAAAATTGAAGCAAGTTCACAAGAGCCAGAGTAAGACCTTGAGTATGTCCCATCTGAATTTAGAGACCATATCAAGAATAGATTTGACACATTGAACACTAATGACCAAAGACCAGACAAGTTGTGGATGACATCAGGGGCATCATACTCGAAAAAAGGAAAAGGTCATTAAAAAGACAGGGGTGGGGGACTTCCGGCAAAATGGTGCTCTAGGCCAAAGCACCACACTGTCCCTCCACAGCAAAGATCTGGAAAACTAAGCCGAACGGAGAAAACAACAATCCTGAAACCCTAAAACATCAAATGAAGAGATAAAGAACTCAGCCAAGCACCAAATGGAGTGAGAAAACTGACAGAGAACAGAGAGTGAGGAG
>NW_004443980.1:8391360-8420648 GCF_000243295.1 Trichechus manatus latirostris
AAAAAAAAAAAAAGACAGGAGTGAAAGAAAAGGCCAAAATGAATGTTAGAAGAGACTCTGAAACTTGCTCTTGAATGTAGAGTATCAAAAGCAAATGGAAGAAATGATGAAGTAAAGGAGCTGAACAGAATTTTTCAAATGCGGTTGAAGAAGGCAAAGTAAACTATTGTAATGAAATGTGCGAAGACCTGGAGTTAGAAAACCAAAAGGGAAAAACATACTTGCATTTCTCGAGCTGAAAGAACTGAAGAAAAAATTCAAGCCTCGAGTTGCAATCTTGACAGTTTCAATGGGCAAAATATTAAACCACACAGGAAGCATCAAAAGAAGATGGAAGGAATACACAGAGTCATTGTACCAAAAAGAATTGGTCGATGTTTAACCATTTCAGGAGGTAGCATATGATCAAGAACCAATGGTACTGAAGGAAGAAGGCCAAGCTGCACTGAAGGCATTGGTGAAAAACAAAGCTCCAGGAATTGACAGAATACCAAACGAGATTTTCAACAAATGGATGCAACGCTGAAGTGCACACTTGTCTATACCAAGAAATTTGGAAGCCAGCTACCTGGCCAACTTACTGGAAGAGATCCATGTTTGTGCCCATTCCAAAGAAAGGTGATCCAGTGGAATTTGGAAATTATCAAACAGTATCATTAATTTCACATGCAGGTAAAATTATGCTGAACATAATTCAAAAATGGTTGCAGCAGTACATAGATCAGGAACTGCCAGAAATTCAAGCTGTATTCAGAACAGGAAGTGGAACAAGGAATATCACTGCTGATGTCAGGTGGATCCTGGCTAACAGCAGAGAATTCCAGAAAGATGTTTACCTATGTTTTATTGTCTATGCAAAGGCATTCAGCTGTGTGGATCATAACAAATTATGGATAACATTGTGAAGAATGGGAATTTCAGAACACTTAATTGTACTCATGAGGAACCTACACATAGACCAAGAGGTAGTCATTTTAACAGAACAAGAGAATACTGCTTGTTCAAAGTCAGGAAAGGTGTGCGTCAGGGCTGTATGCTTTCACCATACTTATTCAGTCTGTACACTGAGCAAATAATCTGAGAAGCTGGACTGTATGAAGAAGAATGTGGCATCAGAATTGGAGAAAGACTCATTAACAACCTGCGATATGCAGATGATACAACCTTGTTTGCTGAAAGTGAAAAGGACTTGAAGCACTTACTGATGAAGATCAAGGACTACAGCCTTCAGTATGGTTGCACCTCAACATAAAGGAAACAAAAATCCTCACAACTGGACCAATAAGCAACATCATGATAAACGGAGAAAAGACTGAAGTTGTCACTCGGATCCACAATCAATGCCCATGGAAGCAGCAGTCAAGAAATCAAATGACGTATTGCACTGGGCAAATCTGCTGCAAAAGACCTCTTTAAAGTGTTGAAAAGCAAAGATGTTACTTTGAGGCCTAAGGTGCACTTGACCCAAGCCATGATATTTTCAGTCGCCTCATATGTATGCAAAAGCTGGACAATAAGTAAGGAAGACTGAAGAAGAATTGACGCCTTTGAATTATAGTGTTGGTGAAGAACATTGAATATACCATGGAATGCCAGAAGAACGAACAAATCTGTCTTGGAAGAAGTACAGCCAGAATGCTCCTTAGAAGGGAGGATGGGAAGACTTTGTCCCATGTACTTTGAACATGTTATCAGGAGAGATTAGTCCCTGAAGAAGGACATCATGCTTGGTAAAGTAGAGGGTGAGTGAAAGAGAGGAAGACCCTCAACAGGATGGATTGATACAGCGGCCACGACAATGGCTCAGGCGTAACAAAGATCATGAGGATGGCACAGGACCAGGCAGCGTTTTGTTCTGTTGTACACAGGGTCGCTGTGAGTTGGAACCGACTCAATGGCACCTAACAACCCAACAACAAAATAAATGGTTTTAAGCAACAGAAATTTATTGTCTCACAGTTTTGAAGGCTAGGATTCTGAGATCAGAGTGCTGGCCATGTTGATTCCTTCCGAGGCTTTGAGGGAATATCTGTTTCATGCCTCTCTCCCAACTTCTGGTAGCCCCAGAAATTCCTTGGCTTGCAGCTATAGCATAACTCCATCATCACGTGGCCATATCCCCTCTGTCTCTCTGTTTCTCTTCTTCTCTTGTATAGGAAACCAGTCAGATGGGATTAAGACCCACTCTACTCTGGCATGACCTCATGTTAATTTAACTGATAACGAATTCAAAGACCCTATTTCTTTCTTTTTTTCTTGGTTGTAATATTTTTTTCTTTTTTTAAATTATGCTTTAGGTGAAAGTTTACAGCTCAAGTTAGTTTCTCATACAAAAATTTATACATACATTGTTACGTGACCCTAGTTGCTATCCCTGTAATGTGACAGCATACTCCCCTTTTCCACCCCAGATTTCCCGTGTCCATTCAACCAGCTCCTATCCCTTTCTGCCTTCTCATCCATCCTCTGGACAGGAGCTGTGTATTTAGTCTCATCTATCTACTTGAACTAAGAAGCACATGCTTCACGAGTATCATTTTATGTCTTATAGTCATCTTATCTTTGCTTGAAGAGTTGACTTCAGGAATGATTTTAGTTCTGGGTTAACAGAGAGTCCAGGGGCGATGTCTTCTGGGGTTCCTCCAGTCTCAGTCAGACCATTAAGTCTGGTCTTTTTACTAGCATTTGAGTTCTGTGCCCCACTTTTCTCCTGCTCCATCAGGGACTCTCTGTTGTGTTCCCTTTCAGGGCAGTCATTGATGGTAGCTGGGCACCATCTAGTTCTTCTGGTCTCAGGCTGATGGAGTCTCTATTTTTTATGGCCCTTTTTGTCAAAGACCCTGTTTCAAACAAGGTGATATTCATAGGTACTAGGGGTTAGGACTTCAGTGTATCTTTTAGTGAACACAATTCAATCCGTAACAGATCCTGAGACCCTGAAAGTTTTAGCAAATTTTCCAGTCATGCCGTCGTTGGTTGCAAAGTGATAAGTACAGTCAGCCCTCTGTATCTGTGGGTTCCACATCCACAGATTCAATGGTGCTATGTAGTTAGCCCTACAATGGTTGCACCTGTACTGAACATGTACAGACTTTTTTTTCTTGTCATTATTTTCTAAACAATACAATATAACAGATATTTACATAGCATTTACATTGTATCAGGTATTATAAATAATCTAGAGATGATTTAAAGTACATGGGAGGATGTGCGTAGGTTATGTGCAAATACTATGCCATTTTATATAAGAGACTCGAGCATCCTCAGATTTAGTATCTGTGAGGGTCCTGGAACCAGTCTCCCGTGGATACCAAGGGACGGCCTAGAGTCCTGTTGTTCTGGCTCTTTCTCATTACAGCATGACCTAACATTCTTGAAGGACGATAGTGTTCCTACTGGACACTCTTCAGTCTCCATCTGGTGTAGGGATTCAGTAGAAGGAGCCAGATTGCCTCCTGGGTGGGATCATGGTGCGGAGGACAAGCATAGGCTTTCAAAACAGATCTGGGCCCTGTTCCAGCTCTGCCTCTTATTAACAGAATGTCTTGCTTTCAAAGCCTCAGTTTCTTACTTCCCACTTGGCAAGTTGCTGTGAGGACGAGAGTTAATACATCTTAAGTTTTGGTGTCTCCTCTTGTGGTAGGCAGAATAATAGACCTCTAAAGATGTTTTCAGGTCTACTTGGTGCAAACAGTTTGCACTAACCTAACAGTTGGTGGTTCAAACAGTTGGTGGTTCAAACCTAACCAGTGGCACCATGGAAGAAAATAATTGACGATCTGCTTCTGTAAAGATTACAGCCAAGAAAATCCTATGGAACAGTTCTACTCTGTAACACATGGGGTCGCCATGAGTTGGAATCAACTAGACAACAACCAACAACAACAAAAGATGCTTTCATCCTAATTCCTGAAAACTGTGAATATGATATGTTACATAGCAATGGTGGAATTAAGGTTGCAGATAGAATTAATCAGCTGAATTTGAGATTATCCTGGATTATCCAGGTGGACCCAATCTAATCACAATTGTCCTTATATGTGGAAGAAGGAGGACAGAGAGATGACAGTGTGAGAAAGACTCATCCTGGCATTGTGGCTTTGAAGATGGAAGGATGAGACCATGAGCTAAGGCATGTGGGCAGCCTCTAGAATCTGGAGAAGGCAAGAACACAGATTCTTCCCTAGAGCCATCAGAAGGAACGCAGCCCTGCCAACACCTTGATTTTAGCCCAGTGTGACCCGTTTTAGACTTCTGGCCTTCAGAACTGTAAGAAAATAAATTTGTGTTGATTTGTTATAGCAGCAATATAAAACTAATAGACTTCTCATCTGAACATTGCTCTTTAAATCATCTTTAAATGGGCAGTCTTTAAATCCTCTTTTGGAACATACAGCTTTTTGAGGACACACCTAGTAGTAGTGTTCTTTGGCACAGCATCTCTGCCCTAACACAAACAGGCCGAAGCTGGGAGGCTGCTTCTCAGTGCCTTTTAGCTGTGCAGGTTAGAGCTGGTTGAAAACAGTGGTTTGCATTCGGGAGTCACTGTACTTGGGAATTCAATTGCACTCTAACCTAGCTAGTAATCTGATTTTTTCTCTTGATAGTAGATTTTAGTTAGAGCTGCAGTCTTTCCAGAAAGCATTGCCCTCTTGCAAGATGTCAGACACTAGGTACGGGAGTCCAGTGACAAGGGCCAGAAGGCAGAAGGGGACAAGGAAGCTGGTGACAGGGAACCCAAGGTTGAGTAAGGATATTGTCGATGTGTTGTGAGATTGTTAACTAGTGTCATAGGGCAACATTTGTAGTAACTGTTAAATGAGAAACTATTTCTGTAAGCCTTCATCTTAAGTGAGAATAACAGCACAGTTGGAAGAGCATAGTCAATGTCACTGAACTGTGCATGTAGAAATTTTTGAAATGGTGTATCTTTGGCTATGTGTATTTTCACCAAAAAAAAAAGGTTGAGAAGTTAGAGGGTTAATATGTTGTGGGGTTGTTAACCAATGTCATAAAACAACATGTGTACTACTGTCTCATGAGAAACTATTTGTTCTGTAAGCCTTCACCTGAAGTACAATAAAATATAAAAAAAAAAGAAAAAAAAAAAACAAAACTGGAACTCAAACCACTCCCAGAGGTCACCTTTCAGCCAAATGACAGATTGGCCCATAAAATAAATAATATCACCCATGCAAAAAAAAAAAAAAAAAAGATGTCAGACACTATTTGCCAGGAAAGGGTTGAGGGAGAGGCCACAATGAGTTTCTGTGATGTCTGGTGGGGGTGGCAAACGTTTGTGGTCCTGGCTCCTTGCAACACCCCTCATCCTGTTTGACGCAACCCTTTGATGCAGAGTGAAAGGTATTACAGCAGGAGGGGGCTCCTCCATTTGACCTACTTCCTTATACTTGAACACAGGTACTAAGGTTTGAATGTTTGATAACTGCATATTCACTAAGTTGTATAAAATTTTTAGGATGCGATATGACAGTCACTAAGGTTGAGTTTGTGTGTGAAGAGGATTAAAAACACAGAGTGCAGCCCAGACTCATTTGGACACATACGTACCCAGAGGCTGTGCTTGAATCCACATGGGTCTGTCACTCTGGGTTTTCTTGCTGACACTGATGCTGACACTCTGGCTGTTGGCAAGAGGAACAGAAGCAAACTGCTTTGTGGTTCCTCAGATTAAAGAAGCGATTCCTTTTTCTGGAGCAAGCAATAAATGTGTGGGAAAGGCTGATACTTTTAGCTTCTCCCTTTTCTACTTTTAAAAATAAATTAGCTGAAACAGGCTTCAGGCAAAATATGAAGTATTTAATCTATTTAATCTAAGTATATTAATCTATTTATACCACTTTTGTTATTAAATTCTTAGTTGCTCTCGAGTCAGCTCTGACTCATGGCGACCAATGTACAACAGAATAGAATGTTGCCTGGTTCTGTGCCATCTTCATGATTGTTGGTCTGCTGAAGTCAGCTGTTGTAGCCTCTGTGTATTTTGAGTGCCTTCCAACCTAGGGGGCTCATCTTGCAGTGCTATGTCAAACAATATTCTGTTGTGATTCATAAGGTTTTCATTGGCTAATTTTGGAAGTAGACTGCTAGGCTTTTCTTCCTAGTCTTAGTCTGAAAGCTCTTCTGAAACCTGTCTATCATGGGTGATCCTGCTGGTATTTGAACTACTGGTGGTATAGCTTCCAGCATCACAGCAACATGCAAGCCTCCACAGTCCAACCAAATGACAGATGCATGGTGGATACCATGTTTACTCCCCTTAAAATTCAGAAGGATTACAAAATTAAACACAGAAAACAGGATATTAAAATAAAGAGAATTAAAAAACAATCACAATAAAGCACTATTTTCCTCTATCCAGTTGTTAAATAGTTTAGAAGACAATACTTAGTGTTTTGGTGAGTGTGTGATAGAAAGGATGGCTTTGTAGACAGCTGGGGTGTACATGGAAGTGCGGTACGTATTGGTATAAACTTTCCAGAAAGTAAATTAGCTTTCTACATCAAGAGCCTTAAACATGTTTATATTGATAACCCTGAAGTTATACTATTCAGAATCCATCCTTTCTTAACTCTTCAGTTTCCTTGCTTATAAAATGGAGATGTTAAGAGCAATTACTTAGTAGGGAGATGTGAGAATTGAATAATGCATAGAAATAGCAGTGTGTGCTCAATAATTGTTAGGCAAAATTGTTGATAAAAAACAAAAATCTTTCCAAACAAAAATTGTTATAACATTGTCAATGTTAATAGTGGCCATATTTGTCTTGTTCTGTATTTATGAGGGAGAGGAAATGCTTATACTGTTTCTCCATTAAAAATCACATATATTTTTAATATTTATATTGCATCTTCCCATCTATATTCAGCATGTTATTTTTTCAATCAGTAATGACTGTTGAATTTTATTAAATGTATTTTCTACTTCCATCGAGATAATAATATAAAGATGTTAATCACTAAATATGATAAATTGAATATATAATGTAAAACTAATGATGCATTTCTGTCATTCAAAAATGGTCATGAAAACTTATTACAAAAAAAAAATTATGACAACATTGTGGCGTAGAAACTCAGTGTGTTGATACCTGCTTGTGCTTGGGTGAACCTAAACCCATTTTAGGAAGAGCTTTGGTCGATCTGTGAGTGTCCTGCCCACATACTTCCCTTTCAGTCCTTCAAACAGGTCTCCTAAGATGTCTGAAAGTTATGTAAATGGGAGATCATGACTTCATTCAGACATACTGTCATCAAAAAAGATGAAGGACTTCTTTGATATAAGAAAACTCCACATGTTGTTTTTTGGGGATTGTTTTGAGGACAGTTTTCCCGATGGAAAATTTTAGTGAGCACTTGGTTACCTGGAAGTGTGTGTTTAATGTGGGCTTTTCAACCTTCCCCAGTGGGCAGGAGTGTAGGACTTGGGTCTGGGTCTATTTGAAGGTTTTCAAAGGGCTTTGAAGACTGAGCCTTCTGGACTCTTAAGGAAAGGGGGCCCAGATTTCCTTCTTGCTGGTAGTGATTGGGGTGGTTTAAATGGGCAAACCAAAGTCTGTTGTGAAAGGAAAGAAGAGAATGCAGCTGTCTGGGACGGGCATAAAGAGGGCAAGCAACAGAAACTAACAGAGAGTACAGAGGAGGGAGAAGCAAGCAGTTGTTATGCGATGGAGACCCGGTTACCTGAGACCTAAACAGGAGGGAATTCTCAGAATGGGGAGGGAAGACTGTCAGGGGAGTGAGTGTGCGTGGGGAGAGGCCGTGGGCTGACAGAAGGCCCAGTGCAGGGTCCTCTCATGCGCCCAGGAGCTGTCTTGAATGGTGTCTTCATCCCTGACCACCCAGCCTCACACATTGGAAACCTCCCTCCTTCTCTTGCACCCTGGCCCTCCTCCTGGCTGCACACACACAGGATGAACCTGGGCTCTACCTGCCCCTTGCCTCACCAATGACTGACTAGTAGGGCTGACTCCCAGAAGTGTCACAAGCCTTGGTTCTGCCCAACTATCCCACGCTGACAGCACCTCACAACTCAAGATACCTACTGTTATGGACTGAGCTCTGTTCCCCCAAAGTATGTGCTGGAGTCCTAACCCTTGTACCTGTGGATGTTTTCCTGTTTGAGAAGAGGGCTTTCTTTGTTATGTTAATTAGATCATACGGAGTGTCTTAGTTATCTAATGCTGCTGTAAAAGAAATACCACAAGTGATTGGCTTTAACAAAGAGAAGTTTATTTCCTCACAGTAAAGTAGGCTGAAAGTCCAAATTCAGGGCATCAGCCCCAGGGGAAGTCTTTCTCTCTCTATCGGCCTTCTCGTCAATCTTCCCCCAGACTAGGAGCTTCTCTGCACAGGGACCTCAGGTCCAAAGGACTCACTCTGCTCCCAGCACTGCTTTTTGGTGGTATGAGGTCTCCCTGGCTCTCTGCTTGCTTCTTTTATATCTCAAGAGACTGCCTCAAGACACAATCCAATCTTATAGATTGAGTCCTGCGTTACTAACACAACTGCTGCCCATCCTCCCTCATTAACATCATAGAGGCAGGATTTACAACATACAGGAAAATCACACAATACTGGGAATCATGGCCCAGCCAAAGTGATACACATATTTTTGGGGGGACATAATTCAATCCATGACACTGAGTAAGGTGAGTTCTAAATCTAATCACATGTGAGTTTTATAGAGTAGGTTAGACACAGAGACAAGTACACATGGAAGAAGACAGACTCCATGTGAGGATCTTCTACAAGCCTAGGAGCCAAGGAGCACCTGAGACTACAAGGAAGAACTCAACATGGCTAAGACTTTCAGCCATTTGGATTTTAACCTCCAAAACTGTAAGAAAATACATTTCTGTTCTTTAAAGCCACCCCCTTGTGGTATTTCTGTTACAGCAGCACTAGGAAAATAAGACCCCTATTAACCCAAAAGGAGCCCCAGAGGACTTAAGTGTGCTGGGAAGAGCACCCCCTCCTATCCTTGTGCAGGGGTCCTGCTGAACTGAGCAAGATCTGGGCTGTCCAGCTAGGAAAGTAATATTTTATAAGGTAATTTTGTTTCTGACTTCTTTTAAATTTATTTGCCTTTTATACAGGACATATTATATACTTGTATCCACTGAGGACTACAAATAGCGGTAATTTCATTTGCTCTGTTAAAAGCGGGGGACAGGAGACAGTCTAGTAGTTATGATAAGAAACACCATCTATTATCGTAATGGAATGGATTCAGCTGGAATCTAAACACAGGGACGTTTAAGGGTTCTTTGAGCTTTACTCAGGGATACTGTAGATCATTCTGGGTCATTTTCTTGGTGCACTGCCAAGCAGGAGGGCAAAATGAAATTGGGAAGTTCCAATTAGGCAGTTCTTTCAATAATGCATGATGTTGCAAAGAAGTGCCCTAGTTTGAATTCTGCTTCAAGGACTATCTTTTATCATGCTTTCTGGGCTAAGAGAACCGTCAGCTAAGGTCACTTGGAAACTTTGTGTCTGAGTAGATATTTCCTAATTAGATAATGACTTTTTGTAACTGTCTCTATATCTGGCCCAGGCCTTATGGAGACTATTGATTGGCTTGTTGAGCCAAATTTTGCATTACTATAAATGACTTGGGTAATTCTCACACTTTAGTACCTCCTTCCTTAAATTAAAAGCATATGACAAAAGCAAGAGTGACTCAGGGATCATAGGGTGCAATTAATGTGCATCTCTTTTTAGTAGAGAAAATTTATACAACCTATAAGCTCTATGAAATTGAGCTATTGGAAAGTAAAGGAAGAAAATCAGCTATTATTTGTATGGTTTTAAGTAAGTCCATGGTTTTCACTCAACTTTTTAAAATTATGGTAAGTGACTTGGCTATGTTCCCAAAGCATATGCTAGTTGGCCCCAAAAAGTTTCAGCTTAAGGAAAATCTAGTCATAATAGGACTCTGTATGCACCTCTTCTGCAGAATTTTGTAACATCAGCTTTCTTTATTTGACATAGTGAAGATTCAAATGATTCAGACTTTCCTAGTGATCAAATAAATTCAGTGAGTTGCTTTTTAAATGTAGTTAAGGAGACCACCCCTCTGTCAGTTTGTTATACTATAGTGGCTTGTGTGTTGGTTTGATGCTGGAAGCTGTGTCACTGTTATTTCAAATACCCACGGTGGACATGTTGCAGCGGAGCTTTCAGACTAAGACAAAGTAGGAAGAGAGGTCTGGTGATATACTTCCAAAATTAGACAGTGAAAAGCTTATGGATAACATACCAACGATCATAAAGATGGCACAGGACCTAGAAGTGTTTTGTTCTGCCATACATAAGGTTGCCGTGAGGAGGAGCCGACTTGACAGCAACTAGCAACAAGAAGAAGAAGGATAGGAAAACATTTCAGAATTGATCTGACACTTGGAGCAGACTGATCCTTAGTCTTCTCCTGTTCGGGAGTCAGGAAACATCCTTTCCAACTTCCAAGATCAGCCGTAGGAGAAATTATCTTAAAAGGAACAGATGATGACAGCCTGCCCCGGGCTCCCACGTTGTTTGTGGGCCATCAGGGGCACGAGGCAGAAAGCGCTGTGGCTGCTTTCTTGACCCAGTTAAGCCCAACAGGGATGGAGGGAGTGGGGGGCAGCCTGTAGTAACGTGGTTGTTTCTCTTATTCTCCCTTTGTACTTCTTCCATCGGCTGGTTTTTCTCTGCCGCTGCACAAAATCTCTGGTAAATCCTTCCACCTCTCTTATGTCAGAAGAGCATCATTTCAGGAACATAATGTCTAGTCTTGTGTAATAATCACGCCCTAAGCTATTAACCAAGTGAGAATTTTTCTTTTCTCCTAGTATTGGGTCTGGAGTCCCTGGGTGGTACAAATGGTTAATGCACTTGGCTGCTAACTGAAAGGTTGGAGGTTCGACTCCACCCAGAGGTGCCTCTGAAGAAAGGTCTGGTGATCTACTTCCAATGAATCAGCCATTGAAATCCCTATGGAGCACAGTTCTACTCTGAAACACACGGGGTTGCTATGAGTCAAAATGACGCCATGGCAACTGGTTAGTATCGAAAGCCACACCGGAGGAGGGGCAATATTAGCTCCATCTGTGTATTAGTTTCCTGTGGCTGCTCTAACAAATTACCACAAGCTGGGTGGCTTAAAACAACAGACATTTATTCTCTCACAGTTCTGGAGGTCAGAAGTCTGAAACGAAGAAGTCAGCAGGGCCAAGCTTCCTCTAAAGGTTCTAGGGGAGAATCCTTCCTTGCCTCTTCCAGTTCCTGCTGGCTCTAGCCCTTCCTTGGCGCTACCAGCATAGCTCCAATCTCTGCGATCTTCATGTGGGCTTCCTTTCTTCACTCTCTGTCTTTCCTCTGTATGTCTCATATAAGGCATGTGTCATTGGATTTAGGGCCCATGAACTCCAGCCATCTTGCCTGCATTGTAGACTGGAAGAAAGAGGAAATGTCAATGGGCAAAAAGAGTCCTCTCTCAGATCAAGCAGCTCTCTTTAAACAGCCTTCCTGGAGTCCAACTCAATGCTTCACTCACATCTCGTTGGCCATAATTTAGTGGCCACATTTAGATTCAAGGGAACCTGGGAAATGTAGTATTTTATTCTGGGAGGCAGTTGTGCCTAACTAAAACTCAGCATTTGGCTCCTGAGGAGGAAGAGGAGAAGGGAAATGCTGTGGGTCATCAGCCTCTGTGCCACACAAGTGATACCAGAAATACTCTCTTGCTTTGATATATGAGGGTGTTCCATAATATTATAAAATGTTTACACAATTTTGTAAAATTATAAAATGATTTATAATGACATGTAAGAGTGTGTAGTGATGCAAAGCCAGTAAATGTTTAATGAGAGATTGAGAAAATTAGGAATATTCAAATTATAGTGTCTTTGGCTCCAAATGAACAACTTAAACATTGTGACCATATGTGTGAATTTTGGTAAAAATGGGAGTATATACAAGGGTAAGTCAAAAAGTATTGCTACGAAATCACAGAAACCTTTATTAAAAAAAATATCAAAATGTGAAGTTACTGCTCCCAACATATCCTCCATCTAGGTAGGTCTATCGAGACACTTCTGAAGGTGATGTTTCCATCTCTCTACGCCTTCCCTGAAGAATTCTGCACTCTTTGATTTACACCATATCAAGATGGCAGTCCTCAAGGGACTCAAATTGTGTTCCTTTTAAATGTTCTTTGAGTTTTGTGTCTGAAGAGGTAAGATCAGGGCTGTAGGGTGGATGGGGTAAGGTTTTCCAAAGAAATTTTCGTGGGCAGCCCTTGCTACCCTCAGAGAATGAGCAGATGCATTGTCATGATGGAAAAAAATGCCTTGGCACAACTTTCCTGGCCTATTTCTCACCAATGCAGTTTTCAATTTTCTTAAAACTTCATAATAAGGCCCCTGTGATCATCCTGTGTCCTTTGAGAAAATCTATCAAGATTACCCCTTTGGAATCCCAAAAAACAGTCACCATAACCTTCTGAGCAGTCTTCCCTCTCTTGGCTCATCTTTGATCCATCTAACAGCTGTTGTTCTATGTGGGGCAGCATTCCCATAAACTCGTTGCAAAGCTTCAGTGATTTGGGAGATGTCCACTTGAGTTTTGTTAAAAATTTGATATTAGCCCTGATCTCAAAATCTCTTTTTTTCATGGCACAAAATGTATCCTTTTTTTTTGAAGGCACCCTAACGAGACTAAGACAAGTGTGTTACTGAGAGAACTTGTCTGCAGCCATCCACTGATTGCAGAGACATGTTTAAACACAATTTGTTTGGAATGAACCTGTGCATGTATGAACTGGAAACCTAGTAGCAATACTTTTTGACTTATCCTTGTAGTCTGGCATCTCATCTGAGAGTCTGCCAATAGATAAGAATATTTAAATACTGGACAACAAAAGAGACCTAATATAAGCATCATGGGAATTTCAAATAAGTATACTGAAATATCTACAACCATTTTTTCAGTATACTTATTTGTATGTACCGCAGGTATATAAACTACTTAGTTATTACCAAACACCTTGTGGGACTGAGATACTAGGCTTGAAGGCTAAGGACCATAGTATCGGGGGATATTTAGGTCAATTGGCGTAACATAGTCTATAAAGATAATGTTCTACATCCTACTGAGGTGAGTAGTGTCTGAGGTCTTAAAAGCTTGCAAGTGGCCGTCTAAGACACAACTATTGGTCTCGTCTCGTCGAGAGCAAAGGAGAGTGAAGAAAACGAAAGACTCAAGGGAGCAATTAGTCCAAAGGATTAATGGCCCACATGAGCCACAGCCTCCACTAGTCTGAGACCAGAAGAACTAGATGTGCCTGGCTATTGCTACCGACTCCTCTGACCAGGAACACAATAGAAGGTCCCAGTTAGAGTGGGAGAAAAACGTAGAAAAAATTCAAATTCACAAAAAGACCAGACTTACTGGTCTGAAAGAGACTGGAGGAACGGAACCCCCAAGGCTATGAACCTCAGACACCCTTCTGACTTGGCACTGAAGCCACTCCCAGGGATCACTTTCAGCCAAATAATAGACAGGCCCAAAAGGCAGACAGTAACACCCACAAGGAATATGCTCCTTAGAACAATCAGCTATAGGAGATCAGGGGGGCAGCATTTGCCCAAAAGCAAAGATGAGAAGATAGGAAAGGGCAGGGAAACTAAACGAATGGAAACAAGGCAACTAGAGTTGCAATGGGGAGACTGCTGACACATTGCAGGGATTTCAGCCAGTGTCACGGAACAACTTGTGTCTGAACTATTGAATGGGAAACTAATTTGATATGTATTCTTTCACCTAAACCACAATAAAATGTTAAAAAAAGAAAATCACCCCTGAAGTCATATTAACACCGAACAATAGTTTAGCTTAACGAGTAAAAAAACGAGTCTGCCTTACGCATTGTGCTTTTTACAGAACTATCTATGTGGAATCAAATTGACAACAGCAACTTGAAAGATCAGATAGGAACTTTAGGGGGCAGTGGGTTTATGTTAAGGAGGAAGGAACAACTCAGAAAAGGAGGGTGAGAATGGCTGCACAGCCCAAAGGATGTCATCAATGTCACTGAATTGTACATGTAGAAATGGTTGAATTGATGTATGTTTTGCTGTGTACATTCTCAACAACAACAACAAAATAAGTAAAATTTAGAAGAAAAAGAATATTTAAATACCTAAAATTGCACAGTAATTTATGCAGTATATTATTAGAGTCACTTTGTTGTTCTTTTAAGAATTTATTCAGATAAATACAGTGCTTGTTACATGCAAGGCACTGTGGTAGAAATTATCTTAAAAACTAACAGAAGGGTTAATAGCATATTTTCAAAAGAAAAAAAAAGAGACAATTTATCAGAATATAAATTCTATGAGGGCAGGGTTTGTTTGTTTTTCTGTTCACTGATATAACAAGTGTTTAGGACAGTGTCTGGTATAGCATAGGAGCCGAATATATAGTTGTTAACTGAATGAATGAATGAATGAATGAATCCCAAAAAATATTGACCTGCCACTTACCCTGGAAAAAAAATAACTTAAAAGTATGTATATGTCTGGTTTTATAAAATAGATGTTTCTGAGGGGCACTATATTAAATCATATTAGAATTGACACTCTAAAGATGTCATATGAAGAATTATTTTATAAAATAAAGAATGCTTTTATAAAGGGAATAATCACCCTTATTTTTATTTGTTTTACAAATCTGGATTTTTATATGTGACTTTTTCATAAAGTAACTTTAACTCTACCTTAGAACCCAGAGAAGAAGAGAATGTAAGTTGAAAGCAATATGGAGTTTTGAAAGATCAGTCCGACAAAACAATTTTTTTTCCATGACAAAGTTATAGGCTTGTGAATTGATGAGTGAAGTAAAGATTTTTTCATCTTTCTTCCTCCCATGAAATACATATCCAGGGAATCATCCGAGAGACTCCCCTCTCTGTCTCTCATGTTCAACATTCAGTCGGTCAATTTTACATTCTAAATATTTATGGAAATTTCCCCTCTCTATCAATTCCCCTTCCTGCTAGGACTGCTGCGCCTGGTTGGGAAACTTAACACCTTCTCTGAATTTCCTCTGTATGTTACCAAGCTCATCTATTTAAAATAATATGTTACCATGTTATTCTTCTGTTAAAACCTTTCCATGACTCCTTATCAGCTAATAAGTAAATACAAACTTCTTAGCATGGCATGTGAGAGTCTTATGATCCTGCCCTATTCACCTCTCTAGCTGTCTTTCATTTATCTCTGCTGTACACTTACAGCAAGAGTCCCTGGGTGGTGCAGATGGTTAAGCACTCAACTCCCAGTCGAAAGGTTGGCAGTTCAAATCCACCCAGAGGTGCCTTGGAAGAAAGGCCTAGTGATCTACTTGCAAAAGATCATAACCATTGAAAACCCTATAAAGCACAATTCTACTCTCACACACATGGGGTTGCCATGAGTTGGAATCAACTCCATGACAGCTGGTACACTTACAGCTGTAACCCTGTCTTTTGCAACTCAGGCCGTGCTGTTTCACACGCCCCATTCAGTTGGATTGCCTGATTGATAACCTTCAGGAAGCCTTCCCTGAATGCCCAGGATTGGCTCTGTGCTCCTTCAATGTGCTCCTGTGGCATCCCAGGCACACCTCTGTCATCGAACATTCCACATTGTGTTCATCCAGAGGGCCTAGCATCATGCCTGGCATCTACTAGGTGCTCAATAAATCACTAGTGAATTAAGCTGAAAAAAATGTGTTTTCTGGGGAACATTAGTTTGAATATTTTACTCAAATAATATTTAATGGGATTATCACTTATCTTCTCTCTTCCACTACAAAACAACCAATCTCCAGGTATCCCCAGAGATAGGCAGCAGGACATGCTGAACCTTTGCCCAGCCCCATCATACATATGTCCTCCACTATCCATTTCTGATCAAGCATACCCCATTTCTTCTTGGTGAAAAATAGGAGTTCCTAACATGTTAGAAAAGAGTGATTAGGTGGTCAGATGGATTGGCAGTCTTGATTTGTGGACGTATAGATTTCTGAGATTAATTGCAGTTGGAACATTTGCATTGCTCGCTAGCCAACAAAATCCTATTTAAAGATTAAAAGCACTTAACTAAGCACAGCTTGGAGAAAATAGAAAGAGGGATTGATTTTTGTCATTTGTCCCTATATCCTCCCCCTACCCAAATGTAATGAAAACAACAACAAAATCAGACATCCTCAATTGACATCCAATCAATTGGAAAGGTCATTATGTTTATAATTTTTGAAAAAAAGAAAAAACTGGAGAAATATGTC
This sequence comes from Trichechus manatus latirostris, assembly GCF_000243295.1. NCBI lineage: Eukaryota > Metazoa > Chordata > Mammalia > Sirenia > Trichechidae > Trichechus > Trichechus manatus. The sequence goes on from NW_004443980.1 coordinate 8,407,689, forward strand.
TTTAAAATCTAATTAAAAAACAATACCCATAGTGCCCTTGAAGGCAGCCATCATGGTACAGGAGAAGGGAGAACTGGGCTGGGCCTGAGAAGACAGGCATTCTGACATTCAAAATAACAGCTGCCACTTTCTAGTTCCTATTCTGTGCTAGACATTGCACCAAGTACTTTATCAGTTCTGTAATGAGCTGAGGGAGGGCAGTGGTGGGTCAGTGGTAGAATTACCACCTTCCATGGCGGATACCTGAGTTCAATTCCGGACCAATGCACCTCATGCACAGCCACCACCTGTCAGCGGAGGCTTTCGTGTTGCTTTGATGCTGAACGAGTTTCAGTGGACCCTTGTGCATGGGGTGCCATAGGTCCGGACTACTCAACGGCATCTAACAACTAACAACCCCTGATTTTCTTTACATTATTGACAGTGAGGACCCTGAGTCTGGGTTCTGGGAGGGGAAGGAATCACTCTCACCCTCTTACCTCCCCACCCCATGGTGTCTGCCCAAGCTGAGCTCTTTGCTAGAGGGATTCCATTTACAGACCTCAGTGTACCTCCCTGAGGTTTTCTAACTGGGCACCCATTTCAGTGGCATCACTAGGGGGTTGCAGACTGCACTGGGTGACACTGTCAGAGGGGGTGACACCAAAATGACTGTCTATAAAAGTTTTGTGCAGTGTTTCAGCAGAAGTTTATTATTTTTATAAAAACATTCCTGTAGTTAGTCATAACAACAAAAAATTTTTTTGTAAGCTCAGTTTACATGTATCAATATACCTACAAGGCTTCAACTCTGTGCTAATTTACTTTTTGAACCTTTTAATGCAGTCCAGGCAGAGCTGTCATTATTACCACTTACAATGACACTTCTAAGCATGTGGTTTCGTCTGCATGCACTACAAGCTCACACTGTTGTTTTCATTGCTGCTGGTGTTTTTATAGTCACTGTTTTTGTAAAATTTCTGGTGTTTTTGCTACAATATTGTGGTGATTAGCATGGGGGGAGGGTGATACCATAAGTTACCACACTGGGTGACACCAACCCTAGTGACACCATTGGCCCACTCACACTGCAGAAGAGAAGTGTTTGTGGAGAGGAGTTGAGCATTAGTAGAGGAGGTAGCTGGCCTATGGAGGGCATGTTCATCACTACAGAAGGTGACACTCCTCTGGTCTTCCTGGGCAAGCAAACTCCGGGGCCCCAGGACCTGACTTCGTGCCTGCAGGAAGCAGGGGCCCCGGGTGGTACTACCTTGAGTGCCCATTGCTGCTCCACTGGCCTGGGCTCTGGGCTGCCTGGGTTAAGGACTGACCCTTCCCCACGCCCATCCCCTGCTCTCTCTGGCAGACAGTGTCACCATGTAATATTTTCAATTTTTTTTCATCAAGCATTGTGTGAAAGGCGGTTTATGGAAGTCATATTATTAAGAGCAAGATCTCGGATATAAGATAAGAGTCAAATATGACAAGGTAAGGTGTTCTATGCAGCATGTGATGATCAAACACCGATACCAGTGAGCTACCTCTGGGTCTGCTGACCAGGCGACATCTAATATCCCATGGGATGTACAAGGAGAAAATTTTTCTCCCTTAGATTCCAAGTAAGAAATGACAATCCTTAGCAAAGGTGGCTTAGAAGGCGCTCTCCTCCCATTCCCTGCCTTTTACCATAGTCGGCTGAGAAGGCTGATTTCCCCCTGAGAGCTGGTGGAGCAGAGAGGACACAGCACAGAGCAAGCAGAGCTATCAACCAGGTTTTCAGACGAGGGAGAACCTTGCATGGAGCAAAATCAACCAAAATTTTGAGCTTGAAAACTATACTTGTTGAGTAAGTGCATAAGCAATGAAGCATCCACGATTCAGCTCCCAAACAGGATGCACACATTTTATCCTAAACAATATGGGTCATACGGAAGCAAATCCCCGATGACTGAATCATCATCATCATTACACAAATAAAGTTACACAGTATATTCCTGATGGGGAGACGATATATTGTGTGGATATCAGTTCTCTTCAAATTAAGGTGATTTAAACCAACATCCAAAAGAGTTTATATGTGGGGGGGGGTGTTTAAAACAAAATAATTCTAAAGATTATAATAATTGTTATATAAAAATAAAGGTGCAAGAACAGTTTAAAAATATTGAATAAGGATAGCAATGAGTGGGAACTTGATAAACTAGATTTATTAAGATGTGGTTTGATTAAAAGTCATTAAAACAGTGTGGTACTGGCATCAAATGGACAAATTAATGGAACAGAATTGTTGTTATTGTTAGGTGCCATCAAGTCGTTTCTGACTCATAGCGACCCTATGTACAACAGAATGAGACACTGCCCAGTCCTGTGCCATCCTCACAATCATTGTTATGCTTAAGCCCATTGTTGAAGCCACTGTGTCAGTCCATCTCTTTGAGGGTCTTCCTTTTTTTTTTTGCTGACCCTCTACTTTACCAAGCATGATGTCCTTCTCCAGGGACTGATCCCTCCTGACAACATGTCCAAAGTATGTAAGATGTAGTCTCGCCGTCCTTGCTTCTAAGGAACATTCTGGTTGTACTTCTTCCAAGACAGATTTGTTCATTCTTTTGGCAGTCCGTGGTACATTCAGTATTCTTTGACAACACCATAATTCAAAGGCATCAATTCTTCTTTGGTCTTCCTTATTCATTGTCCAGCTTTCACATGCATATGATGCGACTGAAAATACCATGGCTTGGGCCAGGCACACCTTAGTCTTCAAGGTGATGTTTTTGCTTTTTGACACTTTAAACGGGTGTTTTGCAGCAGATTTGCCCAATGCAATGTGTCTTTTGATTTTGTAACCGCTGCTTCCATGGGTGTTGATTGTGGACCCAAGTAAATTTAAATCTTTGACAAGTTCAATCTTTTCTCCATTTATCTTGATGTTGCTTATTGGTCCGGTTGTGAGGATTTTTGTTTTCTTTGTGTTGAGCTGCAATCCATACTGAAGGCTTGGCCTCTGATCTTCATAAGTAAGTGCTTCAAGTCCTCTTCACTTTCAGCAAGCAAGGTGGTATCATCTGCATAACGCAGGTTGTTAATAAGTCTTCCTCCAATCCTAATGTCCCGTTCTTCTTCATATAGTCCAGCTTCTCAGACTATTTGCTCAGCATACAGATTGAATAGGTATGGTGAAAGGATACAACCCTGATGCACACCTTTCTTGACTTGAAACCATGCAGTATCCCCTCTTGATCTGTGTACAGTTTCCTTATGAGCACAATTAAGTTCTGGAATTCCCATTCTTCGCAGTGTTATCCATAATTTGCTATGATCTACACAGTCGAATGCCTTTGCATAGTCAATAAAACACAGGTCAACATTTTTCTGGTATTCTCTACTTTCAGCTAGGATCCATCTGACATCAGCAGCTATATCCCTGCTTCCAATCCTCTTTTGAATCCTGCTTGAATTTCTGGGAGTTCTCTGTTGATGTACTGCTGCAGCTGCTTTTGAATGATCTTCAGCAAAATTTTACTTGCATGTGATATTAATGATATTATTCAATAATTTCCGCATTCAGTTGGATCACCTTTCTTGGGAATAGGGATAAATATGGATCTCTTCCAGTCGGTTGGCCAGGGAGCTGTCTTCCAAATTTCTTGGCATAGACAAGTGAGCACTTCCAGGGCTGCATCCGTTTGTTGAAACATCTCAGTTGGTATTCTGTCAATTCCTGGAGCCTTGTTTTTTTGCAAATGCTTTCAGTGAAGCTTGGACTTCTTCCTTCAGTATCATTGGTTCCTGATCATATGCTACCTCCTGAAATGGTTGAATAGAAAGTGAAAAAAACAGGCCCAATTGTGTAAGAATTTAGTGTATCATAAAGGTAGAATTTCAAATGGATGGGGCAAAGATTCAGTCGTAATGAGGACACGACTACCCAGAATTCTAGAAAGCCTTGAATTTTAAGACCTTACCTCACTTATTATACTAAATTTGAGATGAATCAGGATTAAAATGTAAAATAAATAGAACAGGTCAATATTTCTGTAATTTGAAGAATGAGGAAAGACTTATTAAGCCCAGCAATAAAGAAGAAAAACAATAGATTGATAGATTTTACAAACTAAAATTTAAAATCTTCATGTAAAAAAATTAAAATTAAATTAAAGGTAAGCAAAACGCTGAGAAAAATATTTTTATCATACTTGACTTCTTAATATATATAAATGTTGCAAATCAATAAGGTGGACATACAATAGAAAAAGATGTAAAAGGCAAATCATAAAAGATGATGTAAACATGACTATTTAACATGGAGCCAAAATTAACTTTTTAGTAATAAAACTTTATTAGTAATAAAATAAATTAATGGAATCATCTATAATTTTTGTCTAGTTGGCAACGAATATATTTTAACTAAAATCAGTGATGATGTGGGTTTGAAGAAAAGGGCATTTCATACTGTGCTGGTGAAAAGGTAAATTGATAGGAAGAGCAATTTCATCATGGAAATAAAAGCCCTTAAACCTTTGCATAATCCCTGACCCAACAACTTTATTGCCAGAAATTTATATTAAAATCAAGTAACTCATCAAAGAGCCCCCACTGAAGAGCAGGCTCTCAGTAATTAAGTGGATCAGATGACCCTTCTATGGATGAGAGGCAACCTCTTTGCCCAGCCTCTTCAGTAATTGCTCAATGGGCTCATGTTCAAGTGTCATGTATGGAGGCTATGCATGGGCTCCAATGACATGGACTTCTTCTCTCCAAGGTTGCCACTGCTGAGTGCCCAATCTACCAACACAGTAGGTAACTCTGAGCCCTCGAAATGCTATCATTTCCTGGGTGGATCAAAGTTCCATCTGATGGCGTGTTGATTGCATTGGAATAGCCACCTCAGGAAGGGCTTGCTCTTGGGTGAGGTGATCTCTATTACTGAGGCTCCCTGAAGATACTGACAGCTGACCACCATCTGTTGACCTCCCAAGAGTTGGGGCTACAAGTCTTTCTTTGAAGGGGAATCTGGGAATCATATCTTTATGTTCACCACATAAGATGATGGATGTTGACTATCAAGAGAAAAAAGTTTCACTGACACAAAAAGAGCATGTGGTAGAGCTTCTAATATGGCTCTGATGATCCTTGGCTCCTGGTATTCATTGCCTTGTAAGCTTGGATGCATGATCAAGCCAGTCAAGCCTTCAGTTGAGACCACAGCCCCAGCAGACTGCTTGACCGCAACCTCATGACAGACGTTGGGCCACATCCAGCCAGCTAAGCTGCCACACCTGGATTCCTACCCAATAAACTTTGAGATGATAAATGTTTGCTGTTTAAAGTCAAAAATAAAACTAAATAAGAACAAGTGTAGATTTTGGCAAAGATTTACTGTTAGAAATTTTTATCAAATTTCTGTTTATAGTAGTAAAAAAAACTGGATATAATTGAATAAGAATAAAATATTAGGTAAGTAAATTAGTACACGGCCATAATAACATGAAATGATGGAACACTATGTAGTGATCAAAAGTAATATTCACAGAAGAATATTGGATTATAATAACATGGGAAGATATGGTTGTGATAGATGGTTGAGGGAAGAAAGACAGAAGCAAAGCAACACCATTATATGATCCCATAAACATTTTTAAAAACTTATTTTTATAACAGTAATAAAGTTATTTTAAAAATTCAAACAATCAGAAAAGCATGTAGCAGAAAGTGAAAGATCGGGTTCCCAACCTCTAGATTCCATTTCCCACTGGATACCATTCAGACTGTTAGGGGACCTTAAAAAAACACCTAATTAATTAGCACTCCACCAGTTATCAGGCCACTCCCAGTCACCTCCCCACCACGTCACTCACTTCCTCTAAGTTGTTTTGCAGACTCTCTGGAGAATTCCTGACGGATCTGGATCTAACCGGCTTAAGAAGGTCAGACATACGCAGAGCAGACAAGGGTGACTGACAGACGACTTCGGACACCCCACGCATGCTCAACAGCATGGGAAAACGCAAGTCAAGGAACGTAAAGACTCATGTCAAAGAACCAAATTCACTGGACATACGTCATTTGCAGTAACCGAGCCCATTTCAAAAGTGAAGAGTCTGTCGGCCGCTTCCGTGCCAAGTCTTAGCCCTGCCCCGTAATAAATAATCAATAAAAACTATGAATATGTAGAACTTCCTGATCCTGCCCACCTGCCTTCCTCCACCCCTGTAGGAATATGTATAGTTCGCCAAACTTATAAAATGTAAATGCTTCCTCAAATCGAGGAACTCAATCTGAAGTCGATACCTCTGAGTTCCCGCTTGCTAGCCTGCAAAATAAACTCTTTCTTCCTCTCAAAACCAGCGTCTGAGAGATTGGCTCCTTGCACGCTGGGCACGGACCCATTGGTCCGGTTTCAAGACCATTCCTTCCAGCCCTTTTCTCTGTGTACACACACACACGCACGCACGCACGCACGCACGCACACATTCATTTTTACAGGGATGACTTTGAGATTATCTTGTGTGTTTTACAGACAGCCTATGTCAGTTCGCCCTAGTCCACCTACTTGTTTTAATTGAATTAAAACATTCTCTACACCAGGAAGGAGAGAGGAAGTATTGAAAGAATGAAATAAATGAAAGGAGGGAGAGAGGAAGAATGAAAGGAAGGAGGAATGAAAGGCAAGGCAAGGAAAGAGCCTATTTACTGAGGTGTTTTGGATAAGGAAAATAAAAAGCTAGAAATGGAAACATTCACCCATTTTTGTGTTCTCCAACCTCTGGAAATTACAGTGCATGTGGGGCTTACAATGGATGCACAATGGCTACACCCAGACCTGCACAGGTACCCATGTTTCCTGTTGAAAAGACATAGGGTTGCATCTCCAATTTCATCTGAACTGAATGGGTATAACCAACCACTATAGTCCTGGTCTTAGGTCTTAGAGCCTTATGGGACTGCCATTCAAGCTCCTGCCCATCAGAACTTCTGTTCCTGGCTGGGTATTCTCCACCAAGTTTGTAATGTTAGAGGGATGTAGGGGTAGGGAAAGGTGTTCTCATGGACTTATATCATCCTAAGAGCCAATCAGAAGAACAGAAATTCTAATTACCAATTGCTCAATTGTTTTATCTTTTTTTTTTTTTTTAATTGTCTTTAGGTGAAAGTTGACAGAGCAAATTAGTTTCTCATTAAACAATACACAAATTGTTTTGTGACATTGGTTGCCAACCCCGCGAAGTGTCAAGACTCTCCCCTTCTCCACCCCAGGTTCCCTGTTTCCGTTCGTCCAGGTTTCCTGTCCCTTCCTGCCTTCTCATCTTTGCTTTTGGGCTAGTGTAGGATTTAGTCTTGTATACGTGATTGAACTACGAAGCACGTTTCCCAAGTGTGTTGTTATTGGCCCTGTAGACCTAATCTTTGGCCGAAGGGTGAACCTTGGGAATGACTTTAGTACTGACTTACAAGGGTGTCCAGGGGCCCTACTCTTGGAGTTTCTGCAGTCTCTGTGAGACCTTAATCTTTCCCTTGTGTGTTTGGTTTTCTTCATTCTCCTTTGATCTAGCCAGGATGGGACCAGTAGATGTATCTTAGATGGTCACTCCCAGGCTTTTAAGACTCCAGACGCTACTCACCACAGTTGTATGTAGAACATTTTCTTTATAAACTATGTTATGCCTGTTGAGCTAGCTGTCCCCCAAGACCATGGTCCCCAGCCTCAGCTCAGTAAGTCGGTCCGTTAGAGAGTTTTGATGTGTCTATGAAGCTTCTATGACTTTGCCTTGGTCAAGTTGTGCGAACTTCCCCAGTATTGTATACTGTCTTACCCTTCACCAAAGTTACCACTTATCTACTATCCAGTAAGTGTTTTTCCCTCCTCACCCCCCCCCCCATAACCATCAAAGACTGTTTCTTTCTGTGTATAAACCATTTCATGAGTTTTTATAATAGTGGTCTCATGCAGTATTTGTCCTTTTGTGATTAACATATTTCACTCAGCATGATGTCCCCCAGATTCAACCATGTTGTGAGATGTTTTGCAGATTCATCATTGTTCTATATCGCCGCATAGTATTCCATTGTCGATTGTTTTATATTTTGCAGGACAACAAGTTAAATACAGCAGAACATTCTTCTAGCTAACTTTTGTTGACTAGTACAAAATTATCTTTTATTTATGGTATATTTTAAGTCAAAGCCATAGTAAATATGACTTTGATGTCATCTTAGACAAAACAATAAAATATGTTAGGTATATACAAATTTCTATGCATTGGCTAATATCTGCATTGTTTTTTTAACCCAGATACCAAAATTCAATAATCACATGCACAAAAATTAAGAAATATGCACATAAACACACTTAAAAAGAATACCAGAAATAATCCTATGCCATTCTGTATTTTGCTCATCTTATTCAACAATAATGGTGAGAGTTTCTGGGTTAAAATGGCATATTAAATGCACTCATCTAATTGACTTTTCTCTCCAAACTCAAATAAAACTATAAAATGAATTTCTAAGGGCGTAATTCCAGAAGGGCTAGAAGAAGAAGAGCGAAAACAACAGCACCACAATTTCGGAAACTGGAAAGCAGAAGGATAAAAGGTGCTGATTTAACAAAACCTCGGACAGCTGGAAGATAAGCTGGCAGTGAGGACAGCTGGGAATCAACACAACTTACAGAGCAGAAACCTCAAAAGACTCAAGAATAAACAGCATCAATTTTCCCTGGAATTGGTGGGCAGGGGAAGGAGGGAAGGAAAATATGGAAGAAAGAGCAAAAGCTATTTGAGTAGCATTTAAATCTCCAGATGTTTCACTGCCCCTGAGCAACTACCCTCTACTATGTTGGCAGAAATCTGTAGGTTTGTTCTCTGGAGAGGGTAAATCAGAAGGTCTAGAAACAGAAGCTACCAGGCACAGCGGAAGGTGAACCATCATACTGAAAACAGGAATTAACTTTTCAATATGATGCCAAATGCTGAGACCTAGCTCCTTCCTCTTCTCCACATGGCCCCCAGAGTACTGCCAGCTTGGCCTTTACCTTCCAAGGAAGAAATTGGGTGACTTTTCTCCAGGAAACTGACCAAAGTACACCCATTGGTAGTGTTAGCCCTGTTTCAGGTGTGTTTTAGCTATTTTAGGATCTTTGGAATTGTATTGAATCTATAGATCAGTTTGGGTAGAATCGACATCTTAACATTATCGTGTCTCCCAACCCATGAACAAGATATATCTCTCCATTTTTTTTTTAAGATCTTTATCTCAGAAATATTTTGCAGTTTTCAGTGAACAAGACTTTCAAGTCTTTTGTCAGATTTATCCCTAAGTTTTCATATTTTGATATTATTGTAAGTGGTGGTGTTTTTATTTCAATTTCCAGTTGTTGCTAACCCATTGCTTTCAAGTCAATTCCGACTCGTAGTGACTGTACAGGACAGAGTAGAACTGCCCCATAGAGTTTCTAAGGAGCGGCTGGTGGATTTGAACTGCCGACCTTTTGGTTAGCAACTGAGCTCTTAACCACTGCACCACCAGGGCTTACAGAAATACAATTGATTTTTGTATAGTGGTCTTGTGTCCTGGGCCCTTGTTAAGCTCACTAGTAGCTTTTTTGTAGATTCCATCAGATTTTCTACATAGATGATCATAATTGTCTGTAAATAGAGAGTTTTGCTTCTTTCTTTCCAATACAGATGCCTTTTATTTCTTTTTATTGTCTAAGTGCACTAGCTTGAACCTCCATTACAATGCTGAATGGAAGTGGAGAGAGAAGGCAACCATGTCTTGTGCCTGATTTTAAATGAAAGCATTCAGTCCCTCACCAGTGAGTATGATATCAGATGTAGATTTTTCATATATGCCCTTTATGAATTTGAGGAGGTTCTTTTCTATTCTAGTTTACCAAAAGTTTTTATTAAGAATGGATACTGGGCTTTGTCAAATGTTTTTTCTGAATCTACTGAAGTGATCATATGGTATTCCTTTTTAGTTTGTTGATATAGTGAATTACATTGTTTGATTTTTGAATGTTAAACCAGCCTTGCATTCCTGAGATAATCCCCATCTGGTAATGATGTAGTATCGTTTTACCATGTTGTTATATTTAATTTACTAAAATTTTGTTTAGAATTTTTTTATCTATGTACATGGGAGGTATTGGTCTACAGTTCTTTCCTTGTAGTATCTTTGCCTGGTTTTAGTATCAGGATAAGCTGGACTTCTAAAATGAATTGTGAAATATTTCCTCCTCTTCAATTTTTTGGATGAGTTTGGATAGAATAGGTATTTCTTTCTTAAATGTTTGGTAGAATTCCTCACTGAAGCTATGTAGGTCAGAAGTTTTGTGGGAAAGGTTTCAACAAAATTTCAGTTGAAAAATAGATCTAGGGCCACTTCTGGGCAACATGGCGCTATAGTCAGAAGCACCACACTGTCCCTCCACAGCAAAGATCCAAAAAACTAAGTCAAACAGAGTCACACCTCAATTCTGAAACCCTAAGCATCAAATGAAGAGATAAAGAACTCAGCCAAGCAACGAATGGAATAAGAAAAACTGACAGAGAACAGAGAGCAAGGAGAAACACATGCAGAGATCCCTTATCAGCTACTGCACCATGGATCCACCATCTTGGACTCCTATCGGAGATCAGCGGACAGGAGGTATGAGAAAGCAGCTTCACGGAGCTTCCAGCAGGAGACAGAACAACAGGTAACCAGTGATATAGGCTTTCCCACCCCCACCCTTCTTCACTCCCACTCAGCCTCCTCTGCTTCATGCATTCACAGTCTCTTGGCTGGGAAGCACCGGCTTCACCCCCCTGTTGCTTGGATTCCACCCGCCAGCACTGGCTGGCTCCCTGAGTGCCATTTGTTGGCTGCTGGTGTTGCTTTTTTCCACTTCTTCAGATTTCTTCATTACCTCTCAGCACCTCCCCCTCCTTTCTCTCAAATACCTGGCTCCGTGTGCCATCTTTGCTTCTTCCTAAAAGGCTGCAAATCACCTCTTGACTGTGAAACTGCTTCCCGGCCTGTGCCGCCACACTGGTGGGACCCCCCAGGGCTTTTTTTTGTTTCTTCATTTGCCCTGACTTGTTCTGTTTTGATTTGTTTATTTGTTTGTTTTCTTTTTCTTTTCTCAGCTTGGGAGCCCCTTATAGCCGGGCAGTACCAGGTGGCTTGGAAGCTGCTCCCTTACTCTGGACAGACGCACAGGAACATCCCTGGGGGAATTTCTCTTTTCTTTTTTTTTTTTAGTTTTGTCTGTATTTTTTGTTTCTTTGTTTTGTTTTCTTCTGTCTCTTATTCCCTTTTTGTCTTTCTTCATTTCCAGTTTCTCAGTTTATTCACTTTTTTCTTTTACCCTTTTTCTTTTTTTTCATTTTTGTTTTTCTCCATTTCTCAGTCTCTCATCTCTCCACTCGAATAGCAAGCTCCCTTAGCACTCTTTGTGTGTATGTTTTTGGCTCCTATTCCTCTCTCCTCCCTCTCCTCTTTCCCATACCCACCTAAGCTCCAACATCACAATCCACCCCCTCCTTCCTGCCTACCTGCACAATGCCCTGAACATCACACTCCCAAGCAGCACAAGCATGGCCTACTGGAACCTGCCCTGCACTGATTCCTGTTCTGCACTGTCAGCCCTAGTACGTGCCACAAACAACCTATCCCAGCAACTCCCCTTCAGCTGGACTTTCCCTGCTGTATCATATCTGAGTGACTGACCCTGCCCATTGGAGAAGGAGGTCAAAAGTATCGTGCCCACAGATGAGCAAACAACAAAGAATGCACAGCCGGCCTGCTCAGACATAATCAAATAAAACAAAAAAAGCAGGATGAAACAAACAAATCTACAATCAATAAACAAGAAAAATAACTACTGAATGGCCCGAAGACAGCAGACAATATAAAAACATATACAAAAACAGGACAGGATGGTTCCAGTAGGTGCCTAAAATAAAACACCCGATGACATTCCAGTAGAAGAAAAGGCACTAGATGTAACTGATAGGGAATTCAAATCTCTAATATTCAGAATTATCCAAAAGTTGAAACAAAAAGCAGACACAAATGAGGAAAAATAGACAAATTCATGGAAAATACAGACAAAAAATGGAAGAATTCAAGAAAACAATACAGGAACAAAATGCTAAAATAAATTCACAACTAGTGTCTTAGTCATCTAGTGCTGCTATAACAGAAATACCACAAGTGGATGGTTTTAACAAATAGAAATTTATTTCCTCACAGTTAAAGTAGGCTAAAAGTCCAAATTCAGGGCGTCAGCTCCAGTGGAAGGCTTTTTCTCTCTGTTGACCTTCTTTTCTTTGGTGTTCCCCTGGACTAGGAACTTCTCTGCGCAGGGACCCCGGTCCAAAGGATGCGCTATGCTCCTGGCACTGCTTTCTTGATGGTATGCGGTCCCCCTGTCTCTCTGCTCAGTTCTGTCTTTTCTACCTCAAGACATTGCCTCAGGATACAATCCAGTCTTGTGACTGAGTCCTGCCTTACTAACACAACTGCCACCCATCCTCCCTCATTAACATCATAGAGGCGGGATTTACAACATATAGGAAAATCACACAGTACCAGGAATCATGGCCCAGCCAAACTGGTATACACATTTTTTGGGGGACATAATTCAAACCATGACAACTAGAAATCATACAAAAGCAACAATTAGAAATCCTAAAGATAAACAACAAGATTTCAGAAATGGACAGTGTCATAGAAGAGCTGAGGAACAGGTTTGAAACGATGGAAGACAGGATCAGGGAAACTGAAGACAAACACTTGGATACAACTCTGTTTGAGGAAAAATCAGAAAAAAGAATGAAGAAAAATGAAAAAAAAAAAAAACCCCAAGAATCATGTGGGATACAACCACATGCAAAAATCTGCAAGTGATCAGAGTTCCAGAACAGGAGGAGAAAACAGAAAACACAGAGAGGATCATTGAAGAATTGCTGACAGAAAACTTCCCCAATATCA
>NW_004443980.1:8429627-8465585 GCF_000243295.1 Trichechus manatus latirostris
GTATATTTTTCTATTTATGTATATCTCTTTTGGTTTCTTGCAGTAGTGTTTTGTAGTTTTCTTTGTATAGGTCTTTTACATCCCTAGTTAGATATATTCCTAAGTATTTTATTTTTTTAGGGACTATTATAAATGGTATTGTTTTCCTGATTTCCTTTTCATTGTTCTCTTTATTGGTGTATAGGAATCCAACGATTTTTGTCAGTTTATCTTGTATCCTGCTACTCTGCTGAATCTTTCTAGTAGTTCCTCTCATGGGGTCTTTTCACTTTTCTATGTATAGTATCATATCATCCACAAACAGGGACAGTTTTACTTCTTCATTACCAATTTGGATGCCCTTTATTTCTTTTTATTGCCTCATTGCTCTAGCTAGGACTTCCAGCACAATGTTAAATAGGAGTGGTGATAAAGGGCATCCTTGTCTTGTTCCTGTTCTCAAAAGGAATGTTTTCAGCCTCTCTTCATTAAGAATGATGTTGGCTATTGATTTTGTGGAACCAAAAAACCCATAGGGTTTCCAAGGTGCGCCTGGTAGATTCAAACTACTGATCTTTTGGTTATCAGCTTTAGCTCTTAACCACTACACCAGCAGGGTTTCCTGGTTTTATATAGATGCCCTTTATTATGTTGAGGAATTTCCCTTCTATATCTATTTTATTGAGCGTTTTTGTCAGGAATGGGTGTGGGACTATGTCGAATGCTTTTTCTGTGTCAATTGAGAGGAAGATGTGATTCTTTTAATTTATGTGGTGGATTACGTTGATTGATTTTCTAATTTTGAACCATCCTTGCATACATGGTATGAATCCCACTTGGTTGTGGTGTATTATTATTTTTTTTTTTTATATGATTCTGAATTCTATTGGCTAGAATTTTCTTGAGAATTTTTTTGCATTTATATTTATGGGATATATTGGTCTGTAATTTTCTTTTTTTGTGGTGTCTTTGCCTGGTTTTAGTATCAGGGTTATGCTGCCTTTGTAGAATGAATTCAGAAGTATCCTTCCTCTTCTATGTTCTGAAATAGTTTGATAGTACTGGTTTAAGGTCTTCTCTGAATGTTTGGTAGAATTGTCCAGTGAAGCCATCTAGGCCAGGGCTTTTTCTAACTGGAAGTTGTTTTTTTTAATTATTACCTTTTCTATCTCTTCTCTTGTTATGGTTCTGTTCAGATTTTTGGCATCATTTTGTGTTAGTTTGTGTAGGCAGTATGTTTCTAGAAATTTATCCATTTCCTCTAGGTGTTCAAATTTGTTGGAGTATAGTTTTTCGTAATACTCTGTTAGGAGCCTTTTTATTTCAGTTGAGTCTGTTGTAATGTCTCCCATTTCATTTCTTATTTGGGTTACTTGCATCCTCTCCTGTTTCTCTTTTGTCAGTTTGGCTGGTGGTGTGTCGATTTTGTTGGTCCTTTCAAAGAACCAACTTTTGGTTTTGTTGATTTTTTCCTATTCTCTATTTCATTTATTTCTGCCCTGATATTTACTATTTTCTTTCTTCTGGTGCCTGTGGGCTTCTTTTGCTGTTCTCTTTCTATTTGTTTGAGTTGTGTAGATAATATTTTGATTTTTTCCCTTTCTTCTTTTTTGATGTGTGCGTCTATTGATATAAATTGACCTCTGAGCACTGCCTTTGCTGTGTCCCAAAAGTTTTGGTATGATGTATTTTCATTCTCATTTGATTCTAGGAATTTTTTGATTCCATCTTTGATTTCTTCTATTACTCAGTGGTTTTTAAGCAGAGTGTTATTCAGTTTCCATGTATTTGATTTTTTTTTTCCTTGCTCTTCCTGTTGTTAATTTCTGCTTTGATGGCACTGTGATCAGAGAAAATACTTTGTATCATCTCAGTGTTTTGGATTTTGTTGAAGTTTCTTTTGTGGCCTAAGATGTAGTCCATTCTGGAGAACATTCCATGTGCATTGCAGCTATACTGTGTAGCTGTTGGGTGTATTGTTCTATATATGTCTATAAGTTCAAGTTGGCTGATTGTGGCCTTTAGATCTTCTGTATTTTTGTTGAGTTTCTTTCTAGATGTTCTGTCCTTTACCGAAAATGATGTGTTGAAGTCTCCTACTATTATTGTGGAACTGTCAATTTCCCTTTTCAGTGCTGTTAAAGTTTGTTTTATGTATTTTGAGCCCTGTCATTGGGTGCATAGATATGTGTTATGGTTATGTCTTCATGATAGATTGTCCTTTACTCATTATATAATGCTCTTCTTTGTCTTTTATGGTGGATTTTGTTTTAAAGCCTTTTATCTGAGATTAGTATTGCCACTCCTGCTCTTTTTTGGTAGTTGTTAGCTTGATGTATTTTTTTCCCTATCCTTTGATTTTTAATAAATTTATGTCTTTATTTCTAAGGTGTGTCTCTTGTAGACAGCATATTGATGGATCCTGTTATTTTTTATCCATTCTCTCACTCTCTGTCTTTTTATGGGTGCATTTAGTCCAGTTATGTTTAGTCTAATTATTGATAGGTTTGAGTTTATTGCTGTTATTTTGTAGTGCTTTGTTTTGTTTTGGTTCATTTTACTCTCCTGTGCTGAATTCCTTTTGTTTGTTGATTTTTTTTCTTTTGTTTTGTAGATTTTATGTTTACTGAAACTTTGTTTTTCTTCTTTATTTTGATGAGTAAGTTCGTTAACTTTCTTTGTGGTTGCCTTGACATTATCTTCCTAAGTTTGAACCAGTCTATTATTACTTGGTATTGCCTTGCCTTCCTCTCCATTCAAAAGTTCTATACCTACACAGTTTATTCCTTCTTTTATTGTTCTGACGCTTTTGTCATTTACCGATTAACCTCTCTGGTTCCCTGTTGTAAATCTTTTCATTTTGTTTTATCCTTGAGAGTTCATTACCTAGGTTGGTATCTGGCTGATGTGATCTTGCATTTTACATTCTGCCTGTCATCTGATGTTGTTGGTTCTCTAACCAAAGGACTCCCTTTATTAATTCTTGTAAGTGTAGTTTGGTTTTTACATATTCCCTTAATTTCTGTTTATCTGGAAATATCCTAATTTCACCATCATATGTGAATAAGAGCTGTGCAGGATATATTATTCTTGGTTGGCAACTTTTTTCTCTCTCAGTGTTTTATATATGTCATCTCATTGCCTTCTTGCCTTCATGGTTTCTGCCAAGTACTCAGAGCTTAGTCTTATTATTTCCCCTCTGTGTGTAACTTTTCATCCTGATTTCAGGATTCTTTCCCTTTGGTTTTAGTGAGTGTGATTATGATATGCTGTGGTTATTTTCTTTGGGGTCTATCCTATATGGGGTTTGTTGAACTTCTTGGATGGTCAGGTTTCATCTTTCATGATATTAGGGAAGTTTTCTGTCAGCAGTTCTTCAATGATCCTCTCTCTGTTTTCCGTTTTCTCCCCCTGTTCTGGAACTCCCATCACTCCAAATTTTTGGTTTTGATTGTATCCCACATCGTTCTCAGGGTTTCTTCATTTTTATTTCTTCTTTTCTCTGATTTTTCCTCAAACAAAGCAGTATCCAAGTATTTGTCTTCAATTTTGCTAATGCTATCTTCTATTATTTCAAACCTGCTCCTCAAACCTTCTATGACACTGTCCATTTCTGAAATCCTGTTGTTTATCTTTTGGATTTCTAGTTGTTGTTTTTGTATGATTTCTAGCTGTGAATTTATCTTGACATTTTATTCCTGTATTATTTTCCTGAATTCTTCCATTGTTTTGTCTGTCTTTTCCATGAATTTATCTGTCTTTTCCATGATTTTGTCTATTTTTTCCTCATTTTGTCTACTTTTTCCTTCAACTCTTGGATATCTCTGCATATTGGAGATTTCAATTCCTTATCACGTAGTTCCAGTGCCTTTTCTTCTACTGGAAGGTCATCTGTTATTTTGGATGTGTAATGAAACTATCCTGTCCTGTTTTCTTTATATGTTTTGATATTGTCTGCTGTCTTCAGGACATTAAGTAATTATTTTCTTCATTTATTGATCTAGATTTGTTTGTTTCATCCTGCTTTTTTGTTTTATTTGGTTGTCTGAGCAGGTGGGCTGGGCATTCTTTGTTGTTTGCTTGTCTGTGGGCACAATACTTCTCACCACCTTGTCTAATGGGCAGGGCCAGTCGCTCAGCTACGGTGCAGCAGGGCAGGTCTAGCAGAAGGGGAGGCACTAGGATGAGTCGTTTGTGGCATGTACTGGGGCTGACGGGGCGGGGCTGGGGGTCAGTGCAGGGCAGGTTCGGGTAGACCGTGCCTGTGCTACTCGGGGGTGCAATGCTCAGTGCACAGTGCAGACAGCCAGTAGGGAGGGGGACGTTGTGATGTGTGGAGCTAAGTGGGTGTGGGAAAGAAGAGAAAGAGGAGAGAGAAATAGGAGCCAAAAAAAAAAAATGTGCAGAGGGAGCCTGCTGTTGGAGCGGTGTAAGCCTGGGAAACCATGTGCCAGTGGCTTTCTAGCCAAGCAGTGATGCATAGCCTGTCAAGAAGGGACAGATATGGCACACGCAGCTAGTTGGGTGGGAGAAAGGAAAGGAAGGGACAGAAAGATAAGAAACTAGATTTAAAAAAGGGGGGGGAGGAGAGAAAGCACATGCAGCTAAGTGGTCGGGAGAAAGGAATGGAGGGAATGTAGAGAGAGACAAGAAACCAAGAAAGAAAATACGCCAGGTGGCTGGGAGGAAGAAAAGGAAGGAAGGTAGAGAGAGACAAGAAACCATGAAAAAAAAAAAAAGAAGAAGAAAAGAAATGCCCCATGGGAGCCCACCAGAAGCAGGTCCTCAGCTGAGTGGCCCTGCATAGCCCATCAAGAAGGAGCAGAGATGGCACATGATGCTAGGGGAAGGATGGTAAAGAGAGACAAGAAACAGAGAAAAGAAAAAAAAATTCCCAAGGGAGTCCACTGGCTTGGCAGTGCGGACCGGGGAAGTGGCTTCCAAGCTGAGTGGCACTGCACAACCCATCTAGAAGGGACGCAGATGGCACACAGTGCCAAGTATTCAGGAGACAGGAAAAGAAGGGAAGCAGAGAGAGAGATGAGAAACCAAGAAATGAAGAAAAACAAAAAGGAAAAAAAGAAAAAGAAAAAAATGTCCCCAGGGATCCCACTGGCGTGACAGCTCAGACTGGCAAGTGGTTCCCCAACTAAGCAGTGCTTCACAGCCTGTCAAGAAGGAGCAGAGATGGCGCATGGAGCCAGGTGTTTGAGAGAAAGGAAGGGAAGGAGGTGAGAGAGAGAGAGAGAAGAAACCAAAAGAAGCCAAAAAAAAGGAACAACAACAACAAAAAGGCACTGAAGGAGCCGACTGGTGTGGGCAGGGCAAATCCAAGTAGCAAGTGGCTGGCACCTTCCCTGGCTGAGTGTCCCTGGCCTGCCAGGAAGCAGCAGAGGCTGAGCAGGGAGAAGAAGGGTAGAGAATAGGAAAGTGTGTATCGCTGGTTACCAGGTGCTCTGTCTCATGCTGGGAGCTCCTTGATGCTGTCTTCCCATACTCTCTGTCTGCTGTTCTCGGTGGCTGAGGAGTCCAAGATGCCAAATCCATGCTGTGTTAGCTGATAGGGGACCTCTGCATGTATTTCTCCTCACTGTTTGTTCTCTGTCAGTTTATTACTCCATTTGGTGCTTGGGTGAGTTCTTTATCTCTTCATTTGATGCTTAGGGTTCCAGGACTGACATTTGTCTCTGTTTTAGTTTTTTGGGTCTTTGCTGTGGAGGGATGGCATGGTGCTTCTATCTACAGCACCATATTGGCTCCGCCTTCCTTATGCTTCAGTCTTGAGGTAGAATTTCTTCTTCTCCAGGAAACCTCAATTTTTGCTCTTAAAGCTTTCAACAGATTTGATTAAGCCCACTCACATTACCAAGGTAATCTCCTTTACTTAAAGGCAATTGATTGTAGATATTAACCACATTTACAAAATACCTTCACTCATGGCAACACCTATATTAGGGTTTGATTAAATAACTGTGTTCTAGAGCTTAGCCCATGACCCATCCGTCAGTTTGTGTTAATGTTGTGACTGCATGTGGTTATGACGCTGGACGGTATGCCGCCAGTATTTCAAATACCTGCAGTGTCACTCGTGGTAAACAGGTTTCAGCTGAGCTTCCAGACTAAGACAGACTATGAAGAAAGGACTGGCTATCTACTTCCGAAATTAGCCAATGAAAACCTTACAGATCACAACAGAATAGTGTCTGACTCCCTTGCTTTGGACATGTCATCAGGAAAGACCAGTTGCTGGAGGTAGATATTGTGCTTGGTGAAGTAGAGGGCCAGAAAAGGGGAGGGAGACCCTTGGTGAGACAGATTGGCACAATAGCAGAAATGATGGACTCAAACATGCTGGCAATTGTGAAGATAATGCAAGACTGGGCAACATTTCATTGTTCAAAAGGTCATCTGCTCTGTTGTATTATGTATTATGCACCATGAGTCAGAGTCAACTTGACAGCATCTAACAACAACACAGCTTAGTCACGTTTATACATAAGACTAACCATTATACTATCCTTTTGCTTTTAATCCATTTGTGTTTTTATGTTCAAGAGGGGTTTCTTGCAGGCAGAATATAGTTGAGAGTTGTTTTTTAATCCAGTCTTACAATTTCTGCCTTTTAAATTGGAGTGTTTAGACCATTTACATTTACAATGATTATTGATATGGTTGGGTTTAAATCTAGCATCTTGCTATTTGTGTTTGATTAGTCCAATCTATTATTTGTTCCCCTTCCTCCTTCTTCATCTGCTTCCTTTTAGATTATTTTTGAAGATTTCATTTATTTATTATTTTTGGCTTATTAGTTATACCTTTTTTAAGGGGTTGGCTTTAGCATTTATAGTATACATTTTTAACTTACTATAGTCTATTTTCACATTAACTTTTGTGTGTGGTATGAGGCAGATAATACATTTTTAAAAAGACTAATATGTTATATAAATGTGAGTGTCCACACACACATCTACATGTCAAAATTATTTCTGATTTTAATTGGGCGTGGGATTACAAGGAATTCTGTATTTTTCTTCTTAGGCTTAATTGTACTTTCTAATATTTCTGTAATAATTATGTCTCACCTTCTTATTAAGAAAAAACACACTCTAAGTTACTTTTTAAAGTTCTGTAAGAAATCACTTAGATTTCAGGGTTTACTCTAACCATGGGAAAATAAGATAATGAGATTGTGATTGTGATATATACCTGAAATTTGTTTCCGTGCAGTGCCTCTAAGATAGTCATTTCCCCTTGAAACCTATTCTCATTTATTCCTATCTCAGTGTGACACCACCCAGTTACTCAAACCAAAACCCAACATTTCTTGAATGAATGAATATATTTTTTCCCCCAAGAAATATGTCAGTGGCCAGGGTGATTATTAAGAGTACTTGTCACTAGTATTTAATCTTATTTTTTCTCTTGTTTTCTAATTGTGGTATATGTTTAATGAATTTATTATCTTGCTATAACTATCCCCTTCTGTATTATACATGTGATAGGGCAGTTACTTCTCCTATTATAAATATTTTTATTCTTTTGGTGGAGAATACAGTGCATACTTCTTAGGCAAAGTTTACCTATTACTGCTTAAAATCAAACCAAGTCTCAAGGAGAATGTAAGCATCTCAATTTATTAAAATCAACAGAAAAATTATTCTGCCTGGTTTATTTAGTCTTTGATTTCAATGGTGTTATTAAATGATACACACATACCTGACACAGTGTGTATTTTCTGACATTTTCTAATGATAATATAGCATTACATACTTAAATTAGTTCACTTCACCAAGTTTAATTAGCAATGATGCTTTAGATTTGAGATAATAGTACATAAAAGGTGTGCCATATATGAAATAGTTACATGCACTTCTAAAATTTTTTGTTATATCAAAATGTTCTTTTACATTACTCTTACCAAACATTAATTTTTAAAGCCTCAAATTATATTGTATTTCCATGATGCTTTGCAATATGATTTTGTAAGTTTTGCTCCATTTTCTTGTTGTGCTATTACTAAAGGCCTTGGTGAATGCTCGTGCTAGCCTGTGGGATCAGACCAATGCCCAGAATCTCAGTTTTATGAGATTAGGGTCAAGGTGGCTGTTAGGGATTGTACCGGTTTTCTAAGAGCTTGGGTAATGAATTCAAACAACTAAAATTGGGCCTGGAATCAATCTTTTATTCCCAAAAACAATTCACAATTGAGATGTTTGGCCCTGGACAGATTTTCACAGAAATGCACGAACATTGAGAACTTGGATGTATGACTTTGAATCCATATGAGCCACAAACCCTACTGGTGACATTTACATGTTTATTTCCTCACTTAGAACAGATGCATGGAAAGACCAGTTGTAAGATACGGTCCTTTCTGCAAAGGATTCTAACATTTTTATTTTTATAGTAGACATGCACTGAAAGAAATTTTCTAGATCTTGACTGAAATCTAAGGAGCCTTAAAATCCTTCTTGAATACTTTTTCTGCAACACTCTGATAACAATTACAGACTTTCATAAGGTGCTGGGATTACACAGATGATTCAGATGAGAAGAAACCTATGTCTTCCATACAGAACCTGTCTTTTCAAAGAGATAAATTACTATCTACACAGACTTTATTGGCTTTTACAGTGGGAATGATAGACTCTCATTTTCTTGTCAACTCATAACTTAGCATTACTTTTTTTTTTTTTTTTACCAGAAATAGTATCAAAAACCTAACCGCTTTGCTTTACTTGTACATAGCAAGAAGAAGAACAGACATGGAACATAACAGGAAACTGTGTTATTCCAAAAACATCACAGGCTCGGATGACGCGTAAACCTTCACCAAACATGGGCCCTCGGCACCATTCGCAACGGGAAGTGCTGAAATGAAGGAAACATCAAGTCAATATTGAATAAATTTCTACTAAAATAAAAACACTGTGCTTGATGCTGTGCAAGACTCGAAGTCATACAAAAAATGACCTTTATCTTGATTGTGTCCTCACCATCCAGATGAGGGAATAAGATATACCCAAGTGAGAAACTAAATGAAAAAAGAGCTAAACAATAAAGGAGATATACATGTCAGTGGTTGGATAGATGGTTTTTGTGTGGCCTTTCTAGCCGTAGTCTTGTAACTCCCACCCAAGTGACTGGGTGAGACTGTGCAAATAAGGCAGTTGTGGCCCACCAAGGGGATTGGTCAGTTTTGCCTTAAAAGAGAGCCAGTTCCAGAGCAGAGAGAGGATCCCACCACCACCAAGGAAGAACAGCCAGGAGAAGAGATTGCGTCGTTTGGACCTGGGGTCCCTGCACTGAGAAGCTCTTGATCCTAGGAGACAGAGCTGTAACCACTGAAGACAGAGAGAAACAACGGCAGGAGAGACCGGCAGGAGACAGCTCAGTGGGCTTCTCAGCCCATGGAGCATGAAAGTGGAGTGGGGTGCCTCTGGGCACTTATTGGAAGAGCTAAAAGAGCTTTGTAACACTTGCCTGAGCAGGGCAGAGGCCAAGGGGCTAGAGAGAGGCAGAGACTGTCCTGATGGAAGAACTGCATCCTGAGTGTTTCTGAACCTGAACTGTAACCTGTTACTTCCCTAATAAACCCCATAATCATTGAGTTCTGTGTGGCCATTGCAATGAATTATCCAGCCGAGCAGTGAAGTAGAGAGTGCCATGAGAGGGACGGTTGGTGTCAGAACTGGTAAAGATGGGACAGAGATGCTACGTCTCGAAGGAATCAGCCTTAGGCTGTTGATTCTTATTCTCCTTCCCGCTTGTGAAGTTAGAGAAGGTCAGACGCCGCCTTCACTCCGTTCTTACAATGTATAATAGAATCCTAGTTTTCTAAAACAAAAAATGTGTTCATGCATAGTAAAAAAAGACTCTAAGGATAGACCCAAAGTGAAAAACAGCAATTATCCATGGACAATGTGAGCACAGGAAATTTTTTATTTCTTTATAATGTTTTTATGTATTTTTCAAATTTTCTACAATAATGTGTATTATTTTCATAATTCAAAATAAATACATCATTTTAAAAATAAAGGGACTATTTTTAAAATAATCTTTAAATGATATTTTACATGTCAAGATTTTATCCATAGTGTGGTTACTGCAATAAAGCAGGATCCAATCCTAAATAAATAAATAGTCAGTCATAACACTGTACAGGATTAGTATTCATAATATATTTTAAAATGCTCACAATCAGTTAAAAAAAATGACAACCCATTAGTACATTAATACTAGCACATGAACAGACAGTTCACAGGAGAAGAAACCTAAATGTCCAGAGAACATAGGAAAAGTTTCTCAGTCTCACTAGTATCATGGAAAACAAATAAGATAGCAAAGAAATACCATTTTACAATCATTAGATGGGTAAAAATGTAAGAATCTGACAATACAAAGTTTGGCGAGAAGGAGGGCCATCAGCGGCTCTCATACTCTCTTGTTATTGGTGGGTGCCGTGGAGTTGATTCCAATTCATAGTGACTTCATGTGGCAGTGTAGAACTGCCCCATAAGGTTTTCTTGGCTGTAATGTTTATGAAAGCAGATCACCAGGTCTTTTTCCTGAGGAGCTGCTGGGTGGGTTCAAACTGCCAACCTTTCAGTTAGCAGCTAAGCGCTTAACCATTTGTGCCACTAGAGCTCTTCATACTGTCCTAGAAGAGACTCATAGTGACCTTAGAGGACAGAGTAGAACTGTCCCATAGGGTTTCCAAGGCTGTAAATCTTTACAGAAGCAGACCGCCACATCTTCCTCTGGCGGAGTGGCTGGGGGGTTTGAACTGCTGACATTTCAGTTAGCAGCTGAGCGCTTTAACTGCTGCACCACGAGGCTCCTTGATTTATGTGGTAGCTGTACAGATACTGTCAGCTACATCTCAGCAATCCTCATTTTACACTGGATTTAAGTAATAGCTTGAGAATATTAGAAAATGAGACAAATTTCAGACTACATTTTTATGCCTGAGAAACCAGAGGGGCAATTTGAGGAATTGTGTGTGTGTGCGTTAACAGTAAAACTGTCATCTGGGCCTGTAACAAAGAACATTTTAAAGGCCTAAAAGTGCATTTTGCATAAAGTTTGCTCACCATTTTAGTAACTTTTGAATTTCTTCTGGGATCACATCATGATATCTATGTAGATCATTTTTGAAAAAGAACAAAGAAACGAGGTGAGTGAGATGCTGTGGACTATTCAAAGAATTCTCTTTCCAAAGATGAGGATGAGTGTAATTATTCTCAAATTGGATTTTTCTCAGGTTCAGCTTCAAAATTCCAGGTGGGAAAGAAGTCAGATCATTACCATCCACGTTCAGTTTTTCAAGTGATCTGCACATAAAGGAAACTATACTTTAAAATGTATTCATGCAATTTATAATATTGAAGTAAAATTCTGCCCCAATGCTCTTGAAGACTTATATCAAATTTTTACCAATAAAATACAAGCATATAGTTAAGTATTTTCTTAAAATTAAGACATTTTACTTACAAAGCATGTGAACCATATATTATTAAGCAATTAGGTGCATTTGTGTGAATCGTGCATTTAAAGTGTGTGTTTTGGGTCTTTGCAACATGTCTTATCACTATGGAAAAAGAAATATCTATAAATACAGCAAGGCTAATAAATATGTTACATAAGGTATAATATAGTATGTTGTTGTTAGTTGCCGTCCAGTTGATTCTGACTCATGGTGACCCCACGTGTGCAAAGTAGAACTGCTTCTTAAGGTTTTCAAGGCTGTGAACTTTTGGAAGTAGATGGCAGGACTGTCTTCTGAGGTGCATCTGGGTGAGTTTGAACTGTCAACTTTTTGGCTCGTAGTCGAGTACTGAACCATTTGTGCCACCCAAGTGCTCCCCATAAATAAAACCAAAAAAACCAAACCTGTTGCCGTCAAATTGATTGCTACTCATAGTCGATTCCTACTCACAGTGACCCTATAAGACAGAGTAGAACTGCCCCACAGGGTTTCCAAGGAGTGGCTGATGAATCCCAACTGCCAACCTTTTGGTTAGCAGCTGAGCTCTTAACCACTGTGCCACCAAGATTCAAACAGTATACGTATAAACCAAAACCAAACCCATTTCTGTCAAGTCGATTCTGACTCATAGAGACCTTATAGGACAGAGTAGAACTGCCCCACAGGGTTTCCAAGGAGTGACTGGTGGATTTGAGCTGCCGACCTTTTAGTTAGCAGCTGAGCTTTTAACCACTGCACCACCAGGACTCCAATATAGATATGGTATAGTATAATAAGGTGCCCTGTTGGTGCAGTGGTTAAAAGCTCAGCTGCTAATCAAAAAGTCAGCAATTCGAATCTACCAGCTGCTCCTTGGAAATCCTATGGGGAAGTTCTACTCTGTCCTATAGGCTTGCTATGAGTTGGGATTGACTAGATGGCAACGGGTTTGGTTTTTTGGTTTTATAGTATAATAAAGTAGGAGCCCTGGGGGTGAGTAGTTAAGCACCCGACTGTTAACTAAAAGGTTGGTGGTTTGAACCTACCAGCCACTCCATGGGAGAAAGATGTGGCAGTCTGCTTCTGGAAAGATTACAGCCTTGGAAACCCTATGGGGCAGTTCTACCGTGCACTATTAGGTCACTATGAGTCAGAATTAACTCAACGATAATGGGTTTGGTTTTTTGGTTTGTAGTATAATGTTACACAGAAAGAATATATTTTCATAGACAAACTGAATATCAATGGGTATTTTTTATATGACCTCAATCAAAACAGTGAAATTTACACTATCAAAATGTGTTTTGTGGTGGGTATGTGTTGGCTTTTCATCACCTGAGTCCTGGTTTTTTGTGGGTCAGTAACTCTTATTTCTTTATTCAAAGAAAACCAACACTACTAATTTTCTACTTGTATGCCACTTCTCTCAATGGTTTTTTGAACAGTTACTTATCTCCTTTCTAATTAGTGCTGGAAGCAGACAGAAAAGTATCCATTCATGAGGGACATATAAAAATCAAATCAAAGGCTAGTTCCACTTGCAAATGCATTTGGGGTGAAGAGGCTGCAATACGGACTTTAGGTAAAGGGCATCTGGGAACCTCTAGATTCTTGTGTACAGTCTAGTTTCACATCTTTTACTCACGTAGTTTAAGTCCTTTAATTATGACTCCTGCTGACAGTATTAAAATACAGTCAAAACTTGTTGCTGTTGAGTTGATTCTGACTCATACTGACGCTACAGGACAAAGCAGAACTGCCCCCTAGGGTTTCCAAGGAGCGGCTGGTGGATTTCAACTGCTGACATTTTGGTTAGCAGCTGAACTCTTGACCACTGCACCACCAGGGCTCCAAAATACGGTCAAACTAGTATTTAAAACAATGAGATGAGGAAGATGGCATTCCAGGTAATCTTCTTCCTTCAACCCATTTTGGCTGGTGGACCTCTCATGGTCTGTAAAATGTAAGTGAGACCCCAGGCTCTGCTTGGGCCCTAAAAGAGGGAGCTGGTGTGATCCCTTTTCTCCTCTGTATCTGACACAAGCCTAGGGACCAGCATTAGAAAACCCTAAATGGACAATCAGAACAAGCGTGTGGGGGGCGGGGGGACTCAGGGACAATGCTGGCGAAGGTCCCCAGAACACCCCTGGGCTAGGCTGCCCCTGTCTGAGTTGGTTTACCTTAGAAGACCTGCCAGTTTGGGTGCTCCCTCTCCCACAGTGAGTTTGGTGGGGAATTAAACAGACTAAGGAGTCCCTGAATAGTGCAAATGGTTAAGCGCTCAGCTGTTAACCGAAAGGTGGGAGGTTTGAGTCCACCCAGAACCACCTTGGAAGAAAGACATGGCAATCTATTTCTGAAAAATCAGCCTGTGAAAACCCTATGAAGCGCAGTTCTACTCTGACACACATGGGGTCACCATGCATCAGAATCTACCCTACAGCAATTGGTACACAGCCTAAACAATCCTTAAAGCTGGTAGAGCTCCTTGTTTAGACATTCTTTGCTGCAGAGCATCCTGGGAGCAAAGAAACTTCCTCCTGGCTCACTACTGACATTCTCAGGGCTCTGAATGGTCCTCTGTGACTACCATGAGACCTGAGCAGAAGATGGACCAACCAGGAAAGAAAAACAAGCAAAACACACAGAACAGTATTCCTGAGGCAAGCAGATTCTGAGGAGAGACAGATAAGATACTGGGGAAAAAAACCCACTTAAGATTCAAACAGAGCCCAAAAGCACATAAGACTTTCTGGAACCAAACAGTGTAAATTGTAAAACTAAAAAATTAAGTGGATGAACTCATGGAGCAGATGGTCTTTGCGGAGATCTGAATTAGAGGCAATGACAAAGTAAAAGTTGTTGTTGTTAGGTGCCATGAAGTCAGTTCCAACTCATAGCAACTCTATGTACAGCAGAATGAAACACTACCCAGTCCTGTGCCTTCCTCAAATAGTTGTTATGCTTGTACCCGTTGTTGCAGCCACTGTGTTAATCCATCTCGTTGAGCGTCTTCCTCTCTTTCACTGACCCTCTACTTTACCAAGCATGATGTCCTCTTCCAGGGACTGGTCCCTCCTGATAACATGTCCAAAGTATGTGAGATGAAATCTCCCCATCCTTGTTTCTAAGAAGCATTCTGGCTGTACTTCTTCCAAGACAGATTTGTTTGTTCTTCTGGCAGTCCATGCTATACTCAATATTCTTTGCCAACACCACAACTCAAAGGCATCAATCCTTCTTTGGTCTCCCTTACTCATTGCCCAGCTTTCCTATGCATATGAGGAGATTGAAAATATCATGGCTTGGGTCAGGTGCACCTTAGTCCTCAAAGTGACATTTTTGTTTTTCAACAGTTGAAAGAGGTCTTTTGCAGCAGATTTGCCCAGTGCAATACATCATTTAATTTCTTGACTGCTGCTTCCATGGGTGTTGACTGTGGATCTAAGTAAAATGAAATCCTTGACAACTTCAATATTTTCTCCATTTATCATAATGTTGCTTATTGGTCCAGTTGTGAGGATTTTTGTTTTCTTTATATTGAGGTGCAATCTACACTGAAGGCTGTAGTCTTTGATCTTCATCAGTAAGTGCTTCAACTTTTCTTCACCTTCAGCAAGCAAGGTTGTATAATCTGCATATCATAGGTTGTTAACGAGTCTTCCTCCAATCTTTTTGCTGCATTCTTCTTAATATAGTCCAGCTTCTCAGATTATTTGCTCGGCATACAGATTGAATAAGTATCGTGAAAGGATATAACCCTGACACAAACCTTTCCTGACGTTAAGTCACACAGTGTCCCCTCGTTCTGTTCTAACGACTGCCTCTTGGTCTATGTACAGGTTCCTCATGAGCACACTTAAGAGTTCTGGAATTCCCATTCTTCGCAGTGTTATCCATAATTTGTTTTGATACACACAGTCGAATGCCTTTGCATAGTCAATAAAACACAGATAAACATCTTTCTGGTATTCTCTGCTTTCAGCTAAGATCCATCTGACATCAGAAATGATATTCCTTGCTCCGCTTTCTGTTCTGAATACAGCTTGAATTTCTGGCAGTTCCCTCCTGATGCACTCCTGCAACCACTTTTGAAAGATCTTCAGCAAAATTTTACTCGTGTGTGATGTTAATGATATTGTGCGATGATTTCTGCATTGTTAGATCACTTTTATTTGCAATGGGCACAAATATGGGTCTCTTCCAGTCGGTTGGCCAGGAAGCTGTCTTCCAAATTTCTTGACATAGATGAATGAGCACCTCCAGTGCTGCATCTGTTTGCTGAAATATCTCAACTGGTATTCCATCAATTCCTGGAGCTTTGTTTTTCGCCATTCGCTTCAGCGCAGCTTGGACTTCTTCCTTCAGTACCATCAATTCTTGCTCATATGCTACCTCCTGAAATGGCTGAACATTGACCAATTCTTTTCAGTACAGTGACTCTGTGTACAATCTTCTTTTGATGCTTCCTGCATCGTTCAATATTTTGCCCATTGAATCTTTCAATATTGCAACTCAAGGCTTGAATTTTTTCTTCAGTTCTTTCAGCTTGAGAAATGCTGACTATGTTCTTCCCTTTTGAACATTTCGAACATTTAATTATAATACTTTACTTTGTCTTCTTGAACGGCCTTTTAAAATCTTCTGTTCAACTCTTTTATTTCATCGTTTCTTCCATTTGCTTTAGTTTACCCTTCGTTTAAGAGTAAGTTTCAGAGTTTCTTCTGACATCTATTTTGGTCTTTTCTTTCTTTCCTGTCTTTCCTTTTGCTTTCTTTGTGTATGATGTCCTTGATGTCATTCCACAACTTGTCTGGTCTTCAGTCATTATTGTTCAATGCGTCAAACCTATTCTTGAGATGGTCTCTAAATTCAGGTGAGATATACTCAAGGTCATATTTTGGCTCTCCTGGACTTGCTCTAATTATCTTCAGCTTCAACTTGAACTTGCATCTGAGCAATTGATGGTCTGTTCCACAGTTGGCCCCTGGCCTTGGCCTTGTTCTGACTGATGATATTGAGCTTCTCCATGTCTCTTTCCACAGATGTAGTTGATTTGATTCATGTGTATTCCATCTGGAGAGGTCCATATGTATAGCTGTCATTTATGATGTTGAAAAAAGGTATTTGCAATGAAGAAGTCGTTGTCTTGTAAATTTCTAACATGCAATCTCCCAAGTCGTTTCTATCACCAAGGTCATATTTTCCAACTACCAATCCTTTTTGTTACCAACTTCTGCATTCCAATCACCAGTAATTATCAATGCATCTTGATTGCATGTTTGATCAACTTTGGACTGCAAAAGTTGTTAAAAATCTTCAATTTCCTCATCTTTGGCACGAGTGGTTGGTGTGTAAATTTGAGTAATAGTCGTATTAACTGGTCTTAATTGTAGGCATATGGATATTATCCTATCACTGATGGCGTTGTACTTCAGGATAGATCTTGAAATGTTCTCTTTGACAATGAAGGTGATGCCATTCCTCTTCCAATTGTCATTCCTAGCATAGTAGACTATATGATTGTCCGATTCAAAATGGCCAATACCAGTCCATTTCAGCTCACTAATGCCCAGGCTATCAATCTTTATGTGTTCCATTTGATTTGTGATAATTTCCAATTTTCCAAGATTCATACTTTGTACATTCCATGTTCCAATTATTAATGGATGTTTGCAGCTGTTTCTTCTCATTTTGAGTCATCCCACATCAGTAAATGAAGCTCCCAAAATCTTGACTCCATCTACGTCATTAAGGTCGACTCTATTTTGAGGCAGTTGTGTTTTGAGTGCCTTCCAACCTGAGTGGCTCATCTTCCCGCACTATACCAGACAATATTCTGCTGTTATTCATAAAGTTTTCACTGGCCAATTTTTTCAGATGTGGACCGCCAGGTCCTTCTCTGTAGTCTTTCTTAGTCTGAAAGCTGTGCTGAAACCTGTCCACCATGGGTGACCCTGCTGATATTTGAAATACTGGTGGCATAGCTTCTAGCATCACAGCAACACACAAGCCACCACAGTAAGACAAACTGATAGACATATGTAGAAGAAATGCTTCAAACCAGGGTGAAGACATATTTTAAATAATTATGAGGAAAATATGGCTGCAAATATAGGTGCCATGGAAAACAGATCAAGGAAACCTAATATATAAATAATAGGAGTTTCAGGAAGAGAAAATGAGACAGAGGAAGGAGAGGCATTATAGTAACAAATTATAGAAGAAAATATCCCTGAACTTAAAAAAAGAAAAGTTTGAATATGCTGATGAGAGTTAAAAGAATTCCAGGTAAGATTGGTTTAAAAAAAAAAAAGGACACATTCTTAAGCCTATCCTGACAAAATCCTGAAGGTCAAGGATTTTGAGAAAATCTTAGTCTTTCCAGATAAAAATAGGAGCTACTTACAAAGAAAAGGGAATCAAATTGGCATCAGGTGCCTCATCTACAATGCTGGCAGCTAGAGAAGGAGGTGATGATTGATACTACTTGGGAAAAGACTGTCCACCCAACTGAGACATCATTTAAAGATTTCCTCCATCTGAGGAAAATACTTAAGAAAAACCTTTAAACAGCCAATGAATCAAAAGAGATATCTGTAAATTTAGGATGAGATGAAAGAGGAGAGAAAACAGCAATAAGCAATAAGTCTTAAAATACATAGTGTTGCTATGATGCTGAACAGGTTTCAATGGAGCTTCGAGACTAAGATGGACTAGGAAGAAAGGCCTGATGATCTACTTCCGAAAATCAGCCAATAAATACCCTATGGATCACAATAGTCTGATCCACAACCAGTCGTGGGGATGGCACAGGACCAGGCAGCCTTTCATTCAGTTGTGCATGGGGTCGCCATGAGTCCAGGCTGACTCCACAGCAGTGAACAACAAGACCAACAAATATAAATGAAGGGTGATTGTAAATGTGAAACTATAGTGCTAAATATTCTTTAAATAAAAAGAGACAATGCAAAGGAAAATAATAATGAGAATCTGAAACAAAATTTCCTAAACTATCTCAGCAAAACCTAAAGTTAGATGAAGGGCAGATGAGTTTGGAGGGAGAGTATGAAAATAAAGGTATTAAACAGTCCCAGATATTGGTGGAAGGCAGCAGCTGGGAGAGACCATCATGGTAGGGGTGTGGATTTTACCTTGCTTTAAAAATTAATAAGGAAAAATGTGTTTGATTATGAGTCTTAGAAAAGATAGCTAGTACCATATTTTTATGCAAATAACGTGCACCTTCTACGTTTGCCAACCACGCCCTCCCCTTGTGAGGTATTTTCGTAAGCACATTATGCCAATTTTTTTTTTACAGCAACATGTAAAAAAAATTGGCATAGTGGCACTTATGAAAATACCTCACAGGGGGAGGGAGAGGTTGGCAAACAAATGTAGAAGCACACATTATTTGTGTAAAAATATGGTAATAGCTTGGCAAAGCATAGTAGAACTTCAGAATTAGCAATGAGGGGACAAAGGGAACAAATCACAGAAAACAAGGAAATAGGAAAAGGAGAAAGTAAATGAAAAGTATAAAATTAGATATGTCAGTCATAACAAATGTAAACAGACTGAATTCTATTAAAATACAGAGATTGTCACATGGGAAACGAAATAATTGGTATAAATATTAGAAAAGCAGAGATAAAACTATCTCATTTTGCTGAAAAGATTGTTGTTTCTGAAAAACCAAAGAAAATCTAGAAAGACTCAACCAGAACTAATTAAGAGAATTTGGTTACATGGCCTGATTTTAAATTAATGTAAAGAAAGACACAGCTCTTCTCTATTTTGAACTGGCGATAGTCAGCTAGAAATGGAAATTAGAAAAAAAAATTACATTCATTGTAGCAACATTGTTATGAAATACTTAGGGAAGTTTAGCAAGAGAGATAAAGGACTTCCATGAGGCGAGTCATAAATTCTTACGAAGAACATAAAATAAGATCCAAACAAACGAAAATATATACTATGTTTTAGGATGAAAAGATTTATTATCATTAAAAATATAAACTATTTGAAATTCATCTGTAAACTCAAGGCAATTTCAAGTAAAATCCCAACTTTGTGTTTATGAGGAGGAGTTGGGAATTGTATTAAACAGTCTTAAAGTTCATGATCTAAGAGAGAATAATTAAGGGATTATTATTGACAGATAATCTCCCTAGTAGATAATAGAAATTACTCTATGGCGATGGTTGCACAATATGGTGAATATAACACTCTCACTGAATTGTACACTTAAAAATGGTCAAAATGGCAAATTTTTTTATTTTTCTACAATAAAATAAAATTACTCTAAATTCATAATTAAAATAATATGGTCATGACATAGACACAGATGAACTTTGGAGAGTTTTCTTATTAATGTGAGAAAGAATCAGAGGTCAGCATTAAATTACACTCTGTGTTATTAGCATTTTGTGTATATGTATTTTCTTACAAAAAATGAATAAAACTGGTAAGTGCTACACATGCGCACACACAGAAAAAATGGACAAAGGTAGCTTGTCATTTGATTAAAAATGTTATGTCTTAAAAATACTGTGCACCAATCACTTAAATTACATTTCTGGTAAATATTATGCTTCACATAGTACATTTTATGGATTTTAGATAAATGAAAGGACTCAATCTTCTCTATTACAATAGTCACCAGAGATAGCCTTAAGGGGCATATGACTTCAGGTGTGCTTACTACTTTCAAAATACCTGAGTTTCTTGATTTCATCTGGAATAGAAGAAACGTCATTGTAGGAAATATCAAGTTCCTCAAGATAGGACAAGGTGAATAACCTTTAATAGGAAAAGAAAATGAATTGTAAAAACGATTATACGTTTGTTATTCACTGGCAATCAATAAAGGATTAAATACTCAAGTAAATATGTAGAAGTATAGTGAAACTGTATTTTTCTAAGATCTTGAAATTTATATAGACTTCTTTTCATTATGGATGATGTAATTCCATGAAAGTTTCTAGAAATTATTCCTCTATCCATTCATACTGATTTCAGATGGTTAGAGTGGATAAAGTGCCATCTAGAAAAGGCACCTGAGAAATTCTTAACATTTAGATGCATTTTTTTCTTGGTTGCAGTAAGGATTTTCCTAGTGAAGAATCTTTGGTCTTTTTTTCTGTTAAGAACTTAAAAGAAGCAAAGAACACAAAGACTCTATAACACAGAGAGCTCTGTCTGGGATGGCAGGGAGTGGGGGGAATGTGGGGAAGAGGGGAGTTGCTTCTTGAAGACTGGGACTGAAGGGCTAAGGCATGACATTCATCAAAATCCTGAGTAAACATCCTCCTCTTTGAATATAAACCAAAACCAAAACCCGTTGCCATCTCCGACTCATAGCGACCCTACAGGACAGAGTAGAATTGCCCTCATAGGGTTTCCAAGGCTGTAAATTTTTACAGAACCAGGCTGCTGCATCTTTCTCCTGAGGAGTGTCTGGTGGGTTCGAACCACCGACCTTTCAGTTGACAGCCAAGCACTTTAACCATTGTGCCACCAGGACTCCTTTTAACTGATGCATGTTGTTGTGTGCCGATGAGTTGATTCTGACTCATAGCGACCCTATAGTGACTCTATAGGACAGAGTAGAACTGCCCCATAGGGGTTTCCAAGGAGCGGCTGGTGGATTCGAACTGCTGACCTTTTTGGTTAGCAGCCTGAGCTCTTAATCACTTCGCCACCAGGGCTCCCACTGATACATAGTAGGAGCTAAATGAATCTTTGTTGGCAGAGTTAATTTCCTCTTCTTACCCATGTAACTGCATATTTTCCATATCCCTTCTTAGTCCTATCTCCAGTCTTAGCAGATGAGGGTCACTCCTGTTCAACACTAGGCTCTCCCCTTGTGCCCATGACCCCTTTCCCTCCCACCTCCTGTGACATTTTGCACCATATATCATCCTTCCATATCCTTAATCTATCCCCTGCTGGCTCCTTTCCATCATCCTATGAATATGCCTAAGTCTTTAAAAAACAAAAAATAAAAGTTTCTAAGATCTCAGTTTCCCTTTAGCTTTTATCTAATCTCTCCCTTCCCCCATTGCATCCAAATTTCTCCAGAGTGGTCTACACACAGTACTAAATGCTTCTCTCCTCCCGTTCTGCCTCAACTCACTGCAAACTGGCTTTTGTTCTCACCATTCCACTGAAACCATTCTCAGTTTTAGTCTTACTAAATTCCTCTATTGTATTTGACACTGTTGATCATCCTTCTTTTTTGAAATAATCCACTCACTTGGTTTCCATGATATTCCTGGTTCTCTTTATGCAATTTGAGCATTTTTTCTGTCTTTCTAATTTCTTCTTCCTTTGTCTGTACCTGAAATCTTGGTGTTTTCTGCAGGAGTATGTCCTCAGCAGATTGCTGTACAGATTCTCCTCGGTTTCCACTACTATATACTGGTAACTCAAAACCTCAATCATCAGCACAAAACTTTTCTGTGAGTTTAATATACCTAAATCCAATTGTGTAATGGACAACACAACTCAAAATCAACATGTTAACCTAAAATGGAACTCCTCGTTTTCCTTCCCTGGAACCTACTCATCTTTAATCTTGTCACCCTCCTGCATAAAACCCATCAACGGTTTCTCACTGCACTTGGAATAAAATGTAAATTTCTTCATATGGCCTCTAAAGCTTTATGAGATGTAGCCCCTGCCTAACTCTTGAACCTCATGTTGGGGCACACACTCATTATACCCTAAGCCACCCTGGCTTTCTGTCAACTTTTAAAGCTCTTATCTGTCTCCCACGTTATTCCCACTGTATGAAATATTCTTTTCCCCATTTTTGACCTGGGCTTGTTTCTGTTTAAATGCCACTTCCTCAGATAAACCTTTCTTAGCACCACAATTTAATTCATGTCCCTCCTATATCTTTCTTATTTTTTTTTTCAGGCAGAGCCTTTACTGTTTTATATTTATGTATTTATTGGAGTGTTTTGTTAAAATTCCTGTATCCTTCCCTGGATTCTAAACCCTGAGAGGGAAAGGATCATGCCACTTTCATTTACCATTGTAAACCCAAATCCTAGCACAGAGCCTATAATTTAGTAAATAATAAATATCTGAGGGTAATGGTGCTTCAGCGGTAGAATTCTCGCCTTGCATGCCAGAGACCAGGGTTTAATTCCTGGCCAATGCACCTCATGTGCAGCCACACATCTGTCAGTGGAGGCCTACATGTTGCTATCATGCTGAACAGACTAAGATCGACTAGGAAAATCTGCTCCCGAAAATCAGCGAATGAAAACCCTATGGATCACAACGTTCCTATCCAACAACCCATCATAGGGATGGCACAGGACCAGGTAGCATTTCATTCAGTGTGCATGGGGTCACCATGAGTAGCAGGCCAACTCGATGGCAGCTCAGATGCACAACAATAAATATACTTTCCATGATTGAAATCTAGGCATCACCTTAACTCTTCCTTTCCCTATACCCTCTTTGTCTAATCAACACCAGATCTTGCAGATTCTACTTCAGTTTCTTAACAATCTGTTTCCTCTCTTCTGTGCTTACTACCACTGCCCTGGTCCAAGTTCTTTTCATTGCTTGCCTGGATTACTATGATAGTCCCCTAGCTGGTCATGTCGAATTCAGTTTCATCCCCTCACATCCATCCTCCACATTGCCACCACCATGTGCTTAAATGTAAGCCTGACTCCACCTCTCCCCTGTGGCTTTAATGGCATACAGCATAAAAAGCACAAGTTTTTAACCCTGGCTCACAAGGCCCATGGGTGATCTGGTCCCCACTTACCTCACCAGGTTCATCTGTAAAAACTCAACCTGGCTCTCTAAGCTCCCAAAACACCAAACTGTAAGTATTTACCATCCTACATTGTATATGTTGCTTCACATTTTTCTTTGCAAATATGTTGTCACTCTACATGGAGAAATATCCACCCATCACCAGCCCAACTCTCTTCCCTTTAACCTGGCTAATTCATACTCAGTTGCACTTGGATCAAATGTCACCTCTTTCAGAGAGCCATCTCATACTCTCCAGAATGAGATCCACGCCAATCTTTGGAACTCTCAAATTGTATGATGCGCATCTCCATTATTTTACCTGATTCTATTCGATTGTTTGCTTTCCCCTGATAGATTGTGATTTCCTGAGGAGCACACAGTAGATACTTCATAAATCCACTGAATTGATTACAAGAATGAAATATAAGATTCAAAACAAATCAGCGCAACTGCCTGGGACAGTAATAACATCCTAACTATAGAATTCGCATGGAGCCACAACTCTCTCAAATATTTTACATCATTGTTAGGTTCTCTGGGTGTCACTCAGTTTCATCCAATTGCTCCTCCAAGTCCAGCCACTCTGTGTCAGGTCTTCTTTGCTTCTCAGGCTAGAGTTTTGACAACAATTAACTCTTAAATAGAAAGAATTCAGCACCCTCGTGGCTCACTGTATAAGCGCTCTTAAGGTAAGTCTGCATTTAACAAGCTCTGCAAATGAACATTTTTACTTATGTCTGAGCTTGCTCTAAGTCTCTGAGGTCCATGAAGTTAAGTTCTCCCATTACATTTTTCATTCTTGGCCTCAGTATGCTGAAGATGTGCATACATATCCTATGTTATTTAATCAAAATATAGTCCTTCATTTTAGAAACACAATTTTTTTTTAAATAACTTCTTAACACTCTTCGACTATATCCAATTGTTCATACTCATCTGCCCAACCCCTATGCAATGAACAAAATGTTGACCCTTTAGTTAGTATCAAGTTTTAGTTGCTTTAGGAATTTTTACATTTTGTTTAAATGACAGTTACAGTTATTTAAAGTATGTAATTATCCAGTATGAACTCATATTTAGCTTTATATCTAGATGAACAGATACAGAAACAATTATAGATCTGTGTGTATACATGGATTAGTATAAAAAAAAACTCGTTGCCTGGGAGTTGATTCCAACTCATAGTGACCCTACAGGACAGAGTAGAATTGCCCCATAGAGTTTCCAAGAAGTACCTGGTGGATTTGAACTGCTGACCTTTTGGCTAGCAGCTGTAGCTCTTAACCACTACCCCACCAGGGTTTCCATGGATTAGTGTAAATACATATATTACTTTACACTGATAGCCTAGAAGCAACGATACCCCAATAATAACAAGCATACCCAGTGCCCAGATCTTGGTTTTTAAATACCATTCTTCAATAAAAGAAAACAGAGTTTCTTGGAGAAATGGCTGATTCTAGAATAAGGGCACGGAAAACACAATTTTTGTTATTGTGGAAAAATACAGATGAGTCAAACAGAGCTAAAAATGCCCAAATACAACATTCTTACTTCATTTTTATTCTTTTTTTTATATATGTGATGTATATATGTGTATTTTTATACAGAAATGGTATAATTTTTTATATACTTCTTTATCCTTTTAAATGATGGAACAGTTTTACAGTGTCTGAATGTACAATTCACTGGATAATTATTTACAAACAATGCCATATGAATATCCTTGTAAATAAATTTGGGTGCACCTCCTTCATTATGATGACAATTTTTTTTTGAAATATCGTTCAACTATTTAAGAGTCCATATCCCTTTGCCCTTAACCTACATTCAATCTGTTAAACTCCCACTGGAAGAGGCATCTAGTTTGGCATTTGGTTAAGGTTTTGGTGGAAAACTTTCATTAGGACTTAAATAAATACCAGTCTGTATTTGGTAAGAAATCCATCTTTTTCACACACAGATACCAACATGCATGGTATAGTTGAAAAGATTTGAGAGATTATACAGGTCAATCCCCTTAGTTTATAGATCAAGAAATTGAGGCCAAGAATGGTTAAGTAACTTTTCCCAGATTAAATAGTTACCATCAACTTTGAAGTTAAAAGTCTAGATTCCCTAATTCCATGTGTAGTGCTCTGTCCCTAGTCAAAAAACCGTGCCAGGTTCTCATCTGAACTGCTCTACGTGATTTGTGAACACACTAAAGTAATGGATCTTGAGATGTGTTTATTTTATTAGTTACCATTTATGTAGCTGGTAGGATCATTTTTACCACCAAAATTAGAAGCAGATCAGCTACTTATAACAGAGTAAGAATTACTAAATGGCTAAAAAGCTGCTAACTACTTTCAAAAGCGAAGTTAATCATTTTCCAAATTAGAAACTCTCTCTTTTCTGTGTTTATAATCTCAGACTATCAACCTTACCCGGGTGGAAGAAAAGTAATCAAAGTAAAGGCCATGATGAAAACTCTAAGGTAGTTAAGTTTTTTAATTTCAGATGGGATTTCTTTGATAGGATTATTTCTCAGGTTTAGTACTTGTAAATTTTTAAGACAAAATATCTGTGGAACAGAAAAGAGAAACAATCATGAGTGGAATAACAAAGTATGCAAATCCCTTATTTGTTACCTTTTATAGAATCTTGAAACTAATGTAGTAAAGTCAGTATAGTAGAGGTAGTCCCCAGGTTACAAATGAGATCCATTCCTAACCGCGCCTTTAAGCTGTAACAGGCGCATACAGTTCTTATTCAGCCTCACTTTAGTGCAAGAAAAGGCTGGAAGCCTTTTCAATGATTTAAAAGCTGCACGTGCAGCAAGTGAAGGTGATTGTGATGAAGAATTTTTTTCGAGTAGGGGTTGGTTCAGTCGTTTTAAATTGAGGGCAAATTCACAGAACATTAAAGGGCAAGTACGAGTTGTCCGTAAACCGGACGTTCATAACCCGGGTACTTACTGTAATGTTAACTGGATGTATTATATGTATCTCAATAAATACCTTTGGTAAACCTTCAGAATAAGTGACCAGAATTAATATTATGATATGGTGAAATAGTGCAACTACTATAGATTCATATGCCCTTGACTCAAGAATGGTCCTTTTCTAAATGGGAAAGTCATCCTGTTTGACCGAGGTCATGGTTTCACGAGCCAATTATGCAATGATGAAGAAGGAGGAAGATACGTGCAGAACCAGGAAGATGAGTGGAATTAAGCTTAGTGATCAGTAGGTTGTCAGTTAGCTTAGTCAGATTGTCCTCCTTCTTATAGTAATTTCCTATACACTGATTTTTCAAATGAAATAAAAAATAGAATGTATCATTTAAATTTATGACCTATGCTTGATTAAAATAGTTCTTGCTCTCTGGTGAGTCTTAATAAGGTGTAATATTAGCTCTTCTAAACGTTAAATCTTTTTAATCATTATAAAGATGCCAAATTGCTGGACTGAAACCAAAACCCACTGCCATCGAGTTGATTCTGACTCATAGTGACCCTATACTTATTCTTGCATTAAGGAAGTGTTAAGTTCTCCAATGTTGTTTTTCTTTTCAAGATTGTTTTGGCTATTCTGTATTCCTTGAATTTCCATATGAATTTTAGGACCAGTTTACCAGTTTCTACAAAAAAGGCAGTTGGGATTTTCATAGTGATTGCTTTGAATCTGTAGATCAATTTGGGAGTACTGCCATCTAAACACTAGTCTGGTGCACGAACAAAGGAGCTCTGGTGGACAGTGGTTAAGCGCTTGGCTGTTAACCGAAAGGTCGGTGGTTTGAACCCACCAGCAGCTCCTCTGGAGAAGGATGTGGCCATCTACTTCCATAAAGATTACAGCCTGGGAGATCGCCCTGACAGGGAAGACAACAGAGGGTCCCTGACGGAGCAGGAGAAAAGTGGGGTGCAGAACTCAAATTCTAGTTAAAAAAGAGGAAAAAAACAGACTTAATGGTCTGACTGAAACTGGAGGAACTCCAGAAGACATGGCCCCCAGACTCTCTGTTAGCCCAGAACTGAAACCATACCTGAAGCCAACTCTTCAGATAAAGGTTAGAATGGACTATGGGACATAAAATGATACTCATGAAGAGAGTGCTTCTTAGCTCAGGTAGATACATGAGACTAAATGGGCAGCTCCTGTCCAGAGGCCAGATGAGAAGGCAAAAGGGACAGGAGCTGGTTGAATGGACATGGGAAATACGGGCTGGAAAGGGGGAGTGTGCTGTCACATTATAGGGAGAGCAGCTAGGGTCATATAGCAATGTGTATATAAATTTTTGTATGAGAAACTGACTTGAACTGTAAACTTTCACTTAAAGCACAATAAAAAAAAAAAAAAAAGATTACAGCCTAGGAAACCCTATGGGGGCAGTTCTACCCTATCCTATAAGGTCACTAAGAATCAGAATCGACTCAACAGCAGTGGGTATAATGGATGCAAGAATATTGGATACCTTTCCATTTATTTATGTCTTCTGTAATATCTTTCAGTAATGTTATGTAGTTTTTAGAGTATATGTTTTATGCTTTTGTTAAACTTACTCCTAAATATTTTCTTTTTTGATGCTCTTGTAAATAGAATCGTTTTCTTAACTTTATTATTGGGGTTGTTTGTTGCTAGCATATAGAAATACAATTTATTTTGTATATTGATTTTGTATGCTACAACCTTGCTAAACTCATTTATTAGTTCTAATAGTGTTTAGTGGATTCCTTAGCTATCCTTAACAGGTATATACAAGACCATGTCACCTGCAAATGCAGATAATTTTACTCCTTTCTTTTTAATCTGGAAGCCTTTTATTTCTTTTTCTTGTCTAATTTCCTTGGCTAGAAACTCCAGCACAATGTTGACTAGAAGTGACAAGAGCAGACATCCTCATCTTGTTCTTGATCTTAGGAGGAAAACTTTCATTCTTTTACAATTAAGAATGTTGTTAGTTGTGGATTTTTTATAGATGCTCTTTATGAGGTTGAAGAAGTTCCCTTCTGTTTATATATGCTGAGTGTTTTTGTCATGAAAGGTAGTGTTGGATTTTGTCAAATTTTTTTTCTGAATCTATTAAGGGTGCAAACTGCTTTTGAACGATCTTCAGCAAAATTTTACTTGCATGTGATATTAATGATATTGCTTGATAATTTCCGCATTTGGTTGTATCACCTTTCTTTGGAGTGGGCACAAATACGGATCTCTTCCAGTGCTCATCTATTTAGATTACACTGAATTAAAATGATAGCCATATGTGACTATCCTTGATATGTTTTATTAAACAGTATATCCTATTCCAGCCTATGGTGTTTAAAACTTCTTATAACATGAAATTGCCTCATCACTAACTTTGTTTTTGAAGCTCCAATTATCACATGGTAGAAATTTATTGTAGTTTTATTCACTGCTTGAAAACTAATGAGAACATATTTGACAGCCTGACTATAACAGTCTTTGAGGATTATGTCATGGGATTTTCTAAGAAAGATATACTGTATTTTTGGTACTTCTAAAAATAAGACTTTGTGGATGCAATCCAAAATTTATTTACTTTTTAGTAACTCCAGGGTATCATAAGGTGTCTATGTTGTTATGATTATTATTCATAATAAGAAATTTTATAACAATATATACAATAATAAAAATGAACTCACTTCTGAAGGAAAGTAGCGGATATCGTTATACGACAAATTAAGATAAATCAATTGGAAAGCCAAAGGTGTTAAGTCTGGACAATTGAGGATAAAAAAGCCCTGAAAGAAATTGACAAGGAATAAGATGTTAATTTTTAATGTGCAAATATCTGTGTACAAGAGTAAAAAAAAAAGCACATGATCTGAACGACACTGCTTGACATAGTACACAAGAAGTCTATGCTCATCTTCCATTCATTTCTTGGAGCCCGTCATGATTATATGTTCTTAAATATGTCAAGGATAGAAACAAATAGAAATACTGAAAAGTATTTATGTTATAAGTAATTGTGTTACGTGTGTGATAGGTGTTATTTCAATTAATAATAAGCAAACATTTATTGAGTACCCACTACATGTTGGAATATAAATATCTATTTTATATTTAATCATCTCTTTTACTCTGTTTTTTCATGTCTCTACCTGTATTTCTCTGTCATATATCTATTACTCTATATCTAAAACTTCTTACACAAATATGCCAATTTCAGATTGAGGAAAACTTTTGGTGGTCCCTCCAGTATCGATAATGCTCCAGGGAAGTGGGAACCTTCATTTCTTAAGGATTATAGAATCAGTAGTGATCAACTCAGTGAACCACGTGACTCTCCTGCTAAAAGATCAACCCTCAGCATGTAACGAAGGGAGGTATTGCTGCCAATACATTATGCTGTGGCATGCACTATATAGAAACAAAAATTTCACAGCGAAAAACCTCAGAATTGATAGTACTGAGTTAAAGACTGACCTGTTATTAAAGCATTAGTATTTGTAAATGTCTGTATGTTGGTACAAAAGCAGGTGCTCTTTCTTCTCATCATTAAATATTTTTCTCTTCTCTGCAGAACTAGGGTACACCAAATTATGCAGAAGAAATTTGTCACAGCTGCTGATCATCCCACTTAATGAGCTCAGACAACAAGTGCCTTCATATTTCCTTTTGCCTGGAAAGCTCTTCCCCCATCATTCCCAATAATTATTGTCACTGGAGCCCTGGTGGTGCAGTGGTTAAGTCCTTGGCTACTAATCTAAAAGGTCAGCAGTTCGAATCCACCAGCTGCTCCTTGGAAACCCTATGGGGCAGTTTTACCTTGCCCTATAGGGTCACTATGAGTTGGAACCAACTCAATGGGTGTGGTTCATTTGTTTTTTTTCTTCAGGTGGCACAATTATAGTGACACTCAGGTGTCTGCTTATAGTTAGCTGTCTACTCATAAGTCATCCGACCAGAAGAGGCCTTCCCTGACCCACCTATTGAAAACAGTAACCTCTCAACCCAGTGCCAGCCTATGACTCTCTGTCCCTTCTACTTGCTTTATTTTCCTTCATAGCTCTTATCACCACAGAACATACTATGATGTATGTATGTATGTGTGCATGCATCTGTGTATGATGACCTCCATCATCTTGCTAAAGTACAAGCTCCATGAAATAAACATTTTGTCTGTTTTTCTCACTGATACATTATAGGATATACAGTTTACCCACTGGTATACAGTGAGTTCTTAATATTGCCTGAATGTGTGAGTATCTGGAACCTTCATATTGCCTCATGGAATTCCAGCAACCTTTGCTGTGGACATACCATGAGGCCTACCCATTTCAGGTACCCTGGATTTCTCTGTTCCTATCCCATCAAAAAACCTATTTACTGTGGGTTATTTAAAAAAAAAAAAAAAAAAAAAACCAACTCCTTTGCTGTCTAGTCAATTCCAAGTCACAGTGACCCTACAGGGCAGAGTAGAACTGCCCCACAGGGTTTCTAAGGAGGAGCTGGTGGATTCAAACTGCCAACCACTTGGTTAGTAGACTGAGCTCTTAACCATTATGCCACCAGGGCT
Organism: Trichechus manatus latirostris; assembly: GCF_000243295.1. Classification (NCBI taxonomy): domain Eukaryota; kingdom Metazoa; phylum Chordata; class Mammalia; order Sirenia; family Trichechidae; genus Trichechus; species Trichechus manatus. Next base: position 8,460,385 of record NW_004443980.1, read on the forward strand.
CCTGTGAGTTATTATGGAAGGGATATGGAGAACTAAATAGCATGAAGAATGTGGAGGCTTTCTCAGTCTCCTGAATGACACTAGTCACCTTTAAGCACATATGCAATAAGTTTGTAATATATTAATCAGTACATTTGTTTTGTGTAAAAGCTGTGTTCATATAAGTTCTGTTTCTCTTATAAGCTCTTGAGACAGACCAGGATTTATTACTTTTAATTCTTTTATGATTAAGTAAAATGACAAAGTAAAAGAGCTGAACACAGTATTTCAAAGGGCAACTAGAGAAGACAAGGTAAAGTACTATAATGAGATGTGCAAAGACCTGGAGTTAGAAAACAAAAACAGAAGAACACGATTGGCAATTTCTTAAGCTGAAAGAAATTAAAAGAAAATTCAAGCTTTATGTTGTAATATTAAAGGATTCTATGGGCAAAAATAAAATTGAACAATGCAAAAAGCATCAAAAGAAGATACAAGAAATACACAGTCACCATCCCCAAAAGAATTGCTCGACATTCAACCATTTCAGGAAGCAGCATATGATCAAGAACCCCTGGTAATGAAGGAAGAAGTGCACGCCATGCTGAAGGCATTAGCAAAAAACAAGCCTCCAGGAATTGATGGAATACCAATTGAGATGCTTCAACAAACAGAGGCAATGCTGGAAGCGCTTACTCATCTACGTCAAGAAATTTGGAAGGCAGCTACCTTGCCAACCAACTGGAAGATATCCATATTACTCATGTCTGTTCCAAAGAAAGGCAATCTAACAGAATGCAGAAATTATCTAATAATATCACTAATATCACAAGCTAGCAAAATTTTGCTGAAGATAATTAAAAAATGACTGCAGCATGGGGGACATCTAGCTCCACTGGCATAACATAGTCTATAAAGAAAACGTTCTACATCTGACTGCGGTGAGTAGCGACCAGGGTCTTAAAAGCCTGCAAGCGGCCATCTAAGATACATCTACTGGTCCCATCTCGGCTGGAGCAAAGGATAATGAAGAAGACCAAAGACAAAAAGAAAAGATTAGTCCAGAGGACTAATGGACCACAACTACCACAACCTCCACCAGTCTGAGCCCAGAACAACTAGATGGTGCCCGGTTACCACCACTGACTGCTCTGGCAGGGATCACAATAGAGGGTCCTGGACAGAACGGAAGAAAAATGTAGAACAAAATTCAAATTCACAAAAAAAGAAAGAAAAAAAAAGACCAGGCGTGCTGGTCTGACAGAGACTGGAGAAACCTCAAGAGTATGGCCCCCAGACATCCTTTTAACTCAGTACTGAAGTCACTCTTGAGGTTCACCCTTCGGCCAAAGATTAGACAGGTCCATAGGGCCAACAATAACACACGTGAGGGAGATGCTTTATAGTTCAATCATGTATATGAGACTAAATGGGCACACCAGCCCAAAAGCAAAGATGAGAAGGCAGAAAGGGACAGGAAAACTGGACAAATGGAAACAGGGAACCTGGGGTGGAGAAGGGGAGAGTGTTGACACATCACAGGATTGGCAAGCAACGTCACAAAATAATTTGTATGTTAACTGTTTAATGAGAAACTAATTTTCTTTGTAAACTTTCACCTAAATCTCCCTCTCTCTCTCTCTCTCTCACACACACACACACACACACAAATGATTGCAGCCATACATCTACAGGGAACCACCAGAAGTTCAAGCCGGATTTAGAAGAGAACATGGAATGAGGGATCTCACTGCTGATGCCAGATGGATCTTGGCTGAAAGCAGAGATACCAGAAAGATGTTTACCTATGTTTTATTGACTACACAAAGGCATCCAACTGTGTGGATCATAACAAATTATGGATAACATTGTGAAGAATGGGAATTCCAGAATACTTAATTGTGTTCATGTGAAACCCGCACCTGGATCAAGAGACAGCTATTCAGACAGAACAAGGAGATACTGCATGGTTTAAAATTGGAAAAGGTGTGCAGCAGGGCTGTATTCTTTCACCTTACTTATTCAATCTATATGCTGAACAAATAATCTAAAAAGATTATTTGTATGAAGAAGAATGCAGCATCAAGTTTGAAGGAAGACTCATTAACAACCTGAGATAATCAGATGATACAACTCTGCTTGCCAAAAGTGAAGATGACTTGAAGCACTTATTGGTGAAGGTCAAAGACTACAGCCTTCAGTATGGATTACACTTGAACATAAAGGAAATGGAAACCCTTACAACTTGACCAATAAACAAAATGATGATAGATGGCAAAGAAACTAAAGTTGTAGAGGATTTAATTTTTCTTGAATCAACAATCAATACTCATGAAAGCAGCAGTCAAGAAATCAAACAATGTATTGCATTGGGCAAGTTTGCTGCAAAAGATCTCTTTAAAGTGATAAAAAGTAAAGATATCACTTTGATGATTAAGGTATGCCTGACTCAAGCCATGGTACTTTCAATTGCCTCATATGCATGTGAAAGCTGGACAATGGAAAAGAAGACTGAAGAACTGCCACATTTGAATTATGGCGTTGGCAAAAAATACTGAATATATCATGGACTGCGAGAAGAACAAAAAACTCTGTCTTAGAGGAAGTACAGCCAGAACGCTCCTTAGAAGCAAGGATGGTGAGACTTCATCTCACTTACTTAGGACATGTCATCAGGAGGAACTAATCGCTGGAGAATGACATCATGCTTGGTAGAGGGTCAGCAAAAGAAGAGGAAGACCCTCAGTGAGATTTATTGGCACAGTGGCTGAACAACGTGCTCAAATATAGCAACGATTATGAGGATGTTGCAGGACCAGGCAGAATTTTGTTCTGTTGTTCATAGGGTCTCTGTGAGTCAGAGCCAACTCAATGACACCTAACAAAAACAGCAACGATTCTTTTCTGTCACCACAGAGCTCAGGATTCTGCTCTGGAGTCAAATGCTTTTAGAAATAATATTAATGGCCTGGGAAATAAACCGTTTTTCCGGACTAGCTTCACCTAACTCATTAAAAGCTATATTCTTTCTCTATTTATTTCCATTACAAATAAAGTTTTATTTGAACATAGTCATGCTTGTATGCTTAGGTATTGCATATGACTGCTTCTGCACTGTATGACAGAATTGAGCAGTTGTAATAGAGACCCTGTGGCCCTCACAGACAACACTTTTTACTATCTAGCCCTTTTCAGAAAAAGTTTGTCAACCTCTGATTTATTCACTCCAAAACCAGATAATCTGCTGCTTCTCACTTCTACTAATGGTCACTGGGCTTGTTTCAGACCAAACCTCCCACTAAAGACAAAAAGGAAAACAAACAACAACAACAAAGGCTTGGGGAATTACCAGGTAGCAAGGATTTAACAGGCCAAAATTAGAGAGAAAAGGTACTCCCAGGATGGTACCACAATATTTGACACTATCTTTCCCCCTCCAGGCATCTGCCTCATCTAAAACTGTGGTTGAGTAGCTGAGCAGAACTACAGTCTGTTGCATACTCCTGGAAAGACAAAAACTGGAGTTCAGGGTTTGCCAAGGAGGAGAGGTCTCAGACTATCTATGGGGTGGCTGAAAGGCCACAGCCCTGGGATAAAAAGGTGAACCTCAGAGTTCTTACAAAGTTTGAAGTCTATCATTAAATCAATTGATTCTCTGACTGAATTAAGATGAGCCTCACCTACACTCTCTGCCTGCCAGAAACAAAAATAAAAATTTTCTGACAGAAGATAACATCATCCAGAACCTCAAATTATCTCTGCACAATATCAGTCTTGAAATAAAAAATAAATAGGCATACAAAAGGCCAATAATTGAACAAAAAACCAAGAGAAATTATAGACCATAGAGATAAACTCACAGAGAATTTACATGTTGGATTTATCAAACATTTTTTTTTTTTAACCATCCCCCAAGACTATGGTCCCCTGGACACTCTGCTAACTCAAAACCATTCCTGAAGCCCACTTTTCAGACAAAGATTAGACAGCCTATAAAACAAAAAATAACACACATGAGGAATGTGCTTCTTACTTCAATCAAATTACACAAGACCAAATGGGTAACTCCTGTCCAAAAGCAAGATGAGAAGGCAGGAAGGGAGAGGAGCTGGATGAATGGACACAAGGAACCCAAGGTGGAAAGGGGGAGTGTGCTGTCACATTGAGGTAATTGCAACCAATGTCACAAAACAATGTGTATAAATTTTTGAATGAGAAATTAATTTGAGCTGTAAACTTTCACCTAAAGCACAATAAAATTTAAAAAGAACAACTGAAGAAAAACTGTGATTAATCTCTTGAGAAATTAAATGACAGAATAAAGAATTTAAAGTAGAAAAACGAAAATAATAAACATATTTAAAAAATATGTGATTATAAATATGACATAATCAAAATTAAGAACCTGGTAAAGAGTTTGATGGCAGGTTAGACTAAACTGAAGGGAAAATTACTGAACTAGAATTCAGGTAAGAAGAAAACACTCAGAATCAAGCACAGAAAGTGAAAGAGACAGAAAATTTAGACAAGAGAGTGACAGACATATGGGACAGAATAAAAGTGTCTAAGATACATGGAAGGAACCTCGGTGGTGCAAAAGGTTAAGCACTCGATTGCTAACTGATGATCTGAACCCCGCAGCCATTCTGTGGGAGAAAGATGTGGCAGTCTGCTTCTCTAAAGATTACAGCCTTGGAAACCCTAGGGGGCAGTTCTACTCTGTCCTATAGCGTTGCTATGAGTTGACAGTGGGTTTGGTTTGGTTTGGTCAGAGTTTTAAATTTTAGCCAGTTTTATGGGCATGCCTGGATTACACCTCAACGTAAAGAAAACAAAAATCCTCACAACTGGACCAATAAGCAACATCATGATAAACGGAGAAAAGACTGAAGTTTTCAAGGATTTCATTTTACTTGGATCCACAATCAATGCCCATGGAAGCAGCAATCAAGAAATCAAAAGACGCATTGCATTGGGCAAATCTGCTGCAAAAGACCTCTTTAAAGTGTTAAAAAGCAAAGATGCAAGACTAATGGGGCACAATAGTCCAGGGACAAAGACTAGAAGGTGGGGGGGCGGACAGGAAAGCTGGTAATAGGGAACCCAAGGTTGAGAACGGACAGTGTTGACATGTTGTGGGGTTGTTAACCATTGTCATAAAACAATATGTGTACTAACTGTTTAATGAGAAACTATTTGTTCTGTAAACCTTCATCTAAAGT
>NW_004443980.1:8465685-8490197 GCF_000243295.1 Trichechus manatus latirostris
CATAAAACAATATGTGTACTAACTGTTTAATGAGAAACTATTTGTTCTGTAAACCTTCATCTAAAGTACAATAAAAAAATTAAAAAAGAAAACAGGGAGTTCTGTATACCATTTTGACAACTTTGACTAAAACAAACAAACAAACAAATAAAGCAAAGACGTCACCTTGAAGACTAAGGTGCGCCTGACCCAAGCCCTGGTATTTTCAATTGCCTCATACGCATGTGAAAGCTTGACAATGAATAAAGAAGACCGAAGAAGAATTGACACCTTTGAATTGTGGTGTTGGCGAAGAATAGTGAATATATCATGGACTGCCAAAAGAATAAACAAGTCTGTCTTGGAAGAAGTTCGACCAGAATGCTCCTTAGAGGCAAGGATGACGAGACTACATCTTACATACTTTGGACATGTTGTCAGGAGGGATCAGTCCCTGGAGAAGGACATCATGCTTGGTAAAGTAGAGGGTCAGAGAAGAAGAGGAAGACCCTCAACAAGATGGATTGACACTGTGGCGGCAACAATGGGCTCAGGCATAACAACGATTGTGGGCATGGTGCAGGATTGGGCAGTGTTTCGTTCTGTTGTACATAGGGTCACTATGAGTCGGAACCGACTGGACGGCACCTAACAACAACAATCGGTGTGCTATGGTATCTCATTGTGGTTTTAATTTGCATTTCCTTGATGAACAATGATGTTCATTATATTTTCACGTAGTTATTGGCCATTAGTATGTCTTTCTCTGTGAAGTGTCCGTTCAAGTCTTCCGTCCTGTTGTTGGTGTTGCTGTTTTGTATTGGTATCATAGGCAGAATTCTAGATGGACCCTATGACTTTGCATCCTGGTGTTAGACTCCTGTATTGACTCTTTCCATATTGACTTTGTTACTGACAACCATGCTAAATGTACTTATTAGTTCTGGTAGGCTTTTTTACTGTAGATTCCTTAATATTTTCTACATACACCATCATGCTGTCTGTTAATAAATACAGTTTTATTTCTTCCTTTCTAATCTTTATACTTTTTTGTCTTTAGCTTTATAAATATTATATATTACATCAATGAATTTCCTAATATTGAAACACCCTTGCTTTTAATGAACCAGGAGGAGAACGATGATTTTATTATGATTATTGAACATCTGCTATTATCTGTTACTGGATATTTAACAATAATAAATATGTTTTATTTAACATTTTTACATTATTGTTACAAGTGAGAATAGTCTGGAGTTTTCTTTTTATGTAATCTTTGTTAGCTTTTATTGTCAATGTCAGTACATCATAAAAAGATTTCAGAACTTCTCTTTGTAGAATAATTTAGGAAGCACTATAGTGATCAAATCTTTAAAGTTTTGTAGAATTACCTTTTAAAACCATGTAGGCCTGTAGGAGTTTGTGGAGTGTTCTTTTATAAAGGTATTTCTATTTGGAAATTTGTCTGTTTCTACGTCCATCACTATAGGAATCAATTTTATAAAGTAAATTTTCCCAGAAATTTATCCATTTCATCTAGGTTTTCAAATTTATTTGCAGAGTTGAACAAACTGGTCTGTTATGCTTTTTTTTTTTTTTTAATTTCTTCTGCCTGTATGGTTATTTTCCTTTTGTCATTTCTCATTTTGTATATTTGTACTTAAAAAAAATATTTAGCTAGTGGTTTCTGTATCTTGTTAATTTTTTAAATAAAAAGATTATTTATTAATTACTGTTTTTAATATTAATTTGAGTTTTCATCAATTGCTTGTTTGTGCTTTCTTTTGGTTTACTTTGCTATTTTTTCCTAGCTTTTTGAGTTTTTAATACATTTAAAAATTTTATTTATATAGGTGTTTAATGCTTTCATCTTTTCCAACTAATCTTTACTTTAGCTGTGTCCCATAGATTGATGTGCTGTTTGTTATTATCATTATTTTTAATATATTCTGTAATTTTAGTTTGTTTTGGCATGTTTTTCCCCTTTGGCCTGAAAATACTTCAATAAAAAATCTGAATCTCTTACTCCTCTCCTTAAAATTCTTCAATGGATTTTAATAAAACTTGCTATTGAAATATAACACTTTATAAAAATGCACAAATCATAAGTGTTAAGCTTGATGATTTTCACAAACTGAATATACTTGTGTAATCAGCCTGAATTTCAAGAAACAAAACTACTATCATCTTAAAAGCCCTCCCTCCTGCTCCTCCATTTTGGTTGGATTTTGTTCAAAGGCAGCTGAAAATATATAACTGAATATTCAAAGAATGGAGGGCCTAAAACTTCAGCTTTTGCTTGTTTTATATAAATAAACTAGTGAAAACAAAATTTGCTAATAGGGAGATCTAGACAAGGCAGGATTACTAAGAAATTAAACAACGAGAGCACAAATGTAGTATAAGATTTAATTCAGAAATGCCACAACTATGCTTTGGAATATATTGATGTATGAGAAGAATTAGAATTTCAAATATATTCCATTTACTAAAATTTGCTCTGAATCTTACCAGGTACAAAACAGAGATAATTTTAATCATTAAGAAACATGATCTAAAGAGAAAGGTTGCTAAGAAATGTCAATGATTTCATATTTATTAACCATACAATGCAAATTTGAAGAAAATATCGTGTAAGCTGATAACATTTTTAAAAACAAGACCATTTTGGAAAAAAAATACATTTCGCCAAAAAACAAAAAAACCAGTGACATGGTTTTCGAGAGAAACAGACAAAAAACTGGATATATACCAATAATTATATTTTCTATCTAAAATTCATAATTACATAAAAAAGTTTTTTAAAAATAGTTTTGCTTAAATGTACACACACATAAACCGAACCCGCTGCCGTCGGGTCGATTCTGACTCATAATGACCCTATAGGACAAAATAGAACTGCCCCATATGGTTTCCAAAGCTGTAATCTTTATGGAAGCAGCCTGCCACATCTTTCTGCCACAGAGCGGCTGGAGAGTTTAAACCACTGACCTTTTAGTTAGCAGCCAAGTGTGCCACCAGGGCTCCAAATGTACACAGATAATATTTTTATTTTTAGAATTAATTTTATTTTTGAAAATAATTTTGAATAAAGTCATTTATAACTTCACCAACAAAATAAAACCAACTTGTTGGTCAATAAGTATTTCAAAAATATTTTTGAACATTTAATTTAAATTTAAGTATTAAGTATTTAACACTTAAATTTAAATTTGACATGTAATTATTTTAGTGCTCCCTTGAATTCTCAGTTTCCTGATTTGGGCAATAAATTATGTCAATATTCTACTTTAAATAACATTGTTTTTGCCGTGAGTTTCAAGTACAAAATTTTTTTTTTAAGTTTTGTACCTTTATTAGGAGTCCCTGAGTAGCACAGTTAAGTGCTCGACTACTAGCCTTAAAGGTCAGTGAGTCCAACCCACCCAGAGGTGCCTCGAAAGACAGGCCTAGTGATCTGCTTCTGAAAGGTCAGACTTGAAAACCCTACGGTCACAGTTCTACTCTGACACATGTGGGATTGCAATGAGTTGGAACACATAGGAACTAACAATAACAACAATAAAGTTTTACTAGAATAGGCTTCAATGTTGATCATTCCGGGTGAATTTTCCCAAGCAAATGCTTTGCTCTCTGAATATCTAGGTTCTAGTTTTCTTTTATTTCAAGGATTTTTTTCTTGAAGTATAGTTTATAATATTTGTTTTGTTCCATTTCTTTAGGGATTGCTATTACAAGTATGTTGGATATTCTTCTCCTGTCTTCCATATGCAACACTTTCTCTTGAATCCTTTTTATCTTTATTTCTGTTAGATTTTTCATTTTCTCCTTGCCATCCTCTATTTCTCTTGCTATATTTTTGTGGTGTCTTATTTATTTTTGTGTTACTTCTAATTTGTTTCATTTCTGTTTTTTTTTTAATTATTTATTCATCTCTATCAGGTCTCTTTGTTAATATTTTCCTTCATATAATTTCTAAATTCTTCCATCTGTGATTTATGCTGTTCTTTCATAGCTTACATCACTTTATTTTAGCTCATTTTGAAATATTGCTTTACAATTATATATAGCCATATTTTTCTGGAGATTTTGTTGTTTGTTAATGTGTTATTCAGATTATTGCCCTTTTTAAATCTTAAGATTTTTTTTTTGCATGTGATTTGACTGCTTAGCTTTTCCGTATGTTAAAATAAGATGGCTTTTCTTGTATTTTTAGGAGGGGCTTTCTTCATATAGGGTGAGAATGGCTAGAATAACTTGTTATTTTCTTGGCTTTCAAGCTCCTTGCTCTAGTACCAAAAAACAAACGCACTGCCATCAACTCCATCCAACTCATAGCAACCCTATAGGATGGAGTATAACTGCCCCATAGAGTTTCCCAGGGCTGTGAATCTTTATGGAAGTAGACTGTTATATCTTTCCCCCTTGGAGCAGCTGGTGGGTGTGAACCTCTGACCTTTCAGTTAGCAGCTGAACTTTTTAACCACTGCACCACCAGGGCTCCATTTGTTCTAGTGAAGTATTTAAAAATAAGAAATATGGCTTCTCTGTGTAGCTACCTCTACGGTGCTTTTCAAGATCTTTTCCTCTGATTCTCCCCACCCTTAGCTCCACCACTCCCACTCACTTTTCCTCTCCTTTATCTCCAGAGTTCTTGTCCTACTCATTTTGGGATTCTACCCCCAGTAGTTTTCCTGTGTGTGTGGTTCTGTCCTTCTGCAACAGTGTTTTTGTTATTATTTCTGAGAGTTTTGAGGGCTTTGGTTGTCCTAGTTGTCCTCTCATCTGCCCAGTCACTTGAGTTGTTCCCAGATCTGTTTACTGGGTTTTCCACTTTGTAGGGAACTTTCCCTTGTGGGTGAGTACTTGTTGGTGCTTTTTGAGTTCCCTAGTTCTTAGCGCTGCCAGAAATCCCCTTTTCCTTCCCTCTACTATCTCCGGCACAGCTGTTGATCCTAGGAGGCCTTGCTGCTGGTTGGGGACTGGTCTCATTTTATCATATTCTGAGGTTTGTGGAAATATCTTGTCTCTAGTTTTGTTGAAGATGTTGTCTATGTTTTTTATTTTTTATTACCTAATTGTTCTACATGTACTGTGAGATGATTTGGGAAGATTGAAGAAAAATGTCACCATTGACATCTTGTCCCCAGGTGACTTCCAAATGTTCTTTTAAAATGTAATAAATATTTGTCTCATCTATTAGTAACCTACTTTGATGATGATTCAGAATGTATTTTCAGATTCATATATGCTTTATAAGCATTCTTTAAAAAGTAATATATTCCCTCCCACCTCTGAGACACTGCCAAAATTTTGTGGAGGTGGTGTTCTCCTTTAACATGGTAAACTGTAAACTCAGTAATTGTCTTATTAAAAAAAAAAAAAAAAAAAAAAACACTAAACAAGATTCCAAGTCTTTTTTCCTGGTATGTTGAGGTAATTTATATGTAGCTACATTGTAACTTTAATAGATTAGGGGAAGGCAGGGAAGTAGACAAACATTTATTGAAGCTATGAGGTAACATACATCTCATATACGACATTCTATCAGTATGCAACTCTTATATGGGACAATGGAAGGCAATGTGGTGCAACAAAATAATCATAAAATAATTAAGTCATTTGTTTGATTTATGTTGCTTTCTACACGTGTTTTATTTTATAATAAAAATATTTTTTTAAACTAAATAATTCATGAAAACTAAATGTAATGTGTGATTCTTGATTGGATTTTATGTCATAAAAAAACCACTTTTTAAAAATTGAGACAGTTGACAAAATTTGAACTAAGGTTATAAATTTGATAACTGCATTATGATTGTATAAGACAATATCAGGATGTCTAATTTTTCTTAAATGGTTTTATATATATATATATATATATATATATATATATGCAATTCTCATTATTTGGGTTAGTTATGTTATATAAAGTCCCCACAAATACTGAATTAGCAAATACCAAATCGGTCTTTTTTGACCTCAGCTGGAAATTTGTCACCACTCTGCACGTGTGCGTGTCTGTGAATAAACCACAAAATCACAATGAGTATTTTTAGTACATAAGTGAATTCATGAATATGGAATCCATGAATAATGAGGATAGATAGTACATCCATATATATGTGTTTATATATATATTACATATATATTTATTATATATCTCTATATGCAAATGTGGTAAAATAAAAAATTGGTGAATCTAGGTAAAGAGCGTATGAAAGTTCTTTGTACTATCTTTGCAACTTTTTGTGAGTTTGAGATTATTTAAAAATAAAAAGTTTTTTTTTTCCATTTTTTAAAAAAGAGTATAGATTTTGAGGCCAAAGAATTCCGGGTTTAAATCCAAGCTATTCCACTTACTTGCTGTGTGATCTTGAACAAATTACTTTTTATTGAGCCTCAGTGTCCTCATCTGTAAAATGAAGATTATAATACCCATTTTGCAGAATTGTAAGTTTTTGGAGTGTCATGGATTGAACTGTGTCCCCCCAAAATATCTTGGCTATGCCATGATTCCCAGTATTGTATGACTGTCCACCATTTTGTCATCTGATGTGATTTTCCTATGTATTGTAAATCCTGCCTCTGTGATGTTAATGAGGTGGGATCAGGGACAGTTATGTTAATGAGGCAGGACTCAATCTACAAGATTAGATTTTGTATAAAACCAATCTCTTCTGAGATATAAAAGACAGAAAAAAGCAGAGAGACGGGGGACCTCATAACACCAAGAAAGCAGCACCAGGAGCAGAGTGTATCCTTTGGACCCAACATTCCTACACAGAGAAGCTCCTACACCAGAGGAAGATTGATGACAAGGACCTTCCTCCACAGTCAAGAGAGAGACAAAGCCTTCCCCTGGAGCTGATGTCCTAAATTTGGACTTCTGGCCTACTAGACTGTGAGGGAATAAACTTCAGTTTGTTGAAGTCATCCATGTGTGATATTTCTGTTATAGCAGCACTAGATAACTAAGACAAGGAGTAACATTTGCTTGACACATAGTAGGTATTTAATAAGTGTTAGCTATTGTTGTTGTTTTTCATAAAAATGGGCATTTTTTTGTTCAGTGAAAAGCCAGCCTAGTGCTAGATTTGGAACACAGGACTAAGATTTTTGGTAACTGAACAATACGATAACTCTGAATCCCACTTCTCTTATGGTGCTATGTAATGAAAAAAGCACTGTAACTGCTTTAGGATCCTAGTATTGTTTTAAACTAAGTTAATGGACTGAAGGCAATCTAAGGCAGATAGGTTTACAGATGCAATTTGAATGTGTTCCTAGGAAATCTCAATTGCACCAGGAAAGACCTCTTCAACATCATGGAAATGGACCTAAGTTAGGAAACCTGAAGCAAACATAACTGATAATACAGTAAGGCATTTTCATTAAAAAAGATCCAGCATACCTTAAGATTAAGTGCATTTCTCCCATATATTTGACAGTTTAGTATGGCCAAATTGGTCATGGCCATTATTGTTTCATACTGTGTTGCTGAAATAGTCTTAAAACCCTCACCACGTACAATATTTTTGATCACCATGTCTTCCTTTTTAGTCTTAACGAGACCTTAATAAACAAAATAAAGCATGAAAGTTACATGTAGTATCACTTAGACTGAAAGTTAGGAAGTATTTATGCACAATAGAGTGAAGTCACCATAAATAGATTAGCTGAATACATTCTCTGGAAAGGATTCCTCATAACCTGCACCCACCTAATCTCAGTTCGTTATTTTTGTCAGTGTGGGTTTTTTATATTAGATAGCACAATTCTCTTTCATAAATTAAAAAAAAACACCAAACTGTACATTCATTGATTTCTACGTGAATAACTTAGAGTCCATCAATCTCAGTTTTGTAATACACGTAAAAACATTAAAAAAAATATTACTATGAATTAACAAAACCAACTTCTTGGCTTACAAAACTCATAAAGGACATCATATAAGCATAACTCAGTTGTAGATCACTTCCCAAAGGGCAGCTTCACTTTTCCTTAATATCACCTTGATGCATGATTCAAATGTCCTATGTAATTCAGCCCTTCCCTCTGTAGACCCCACACAGGAAAGGAGATAAAAAAAAAAAATGCTCAAGAGTTAGCCAAGGACAGACCATCTAAAGTTACATTACCCTTGTGGATTTCATCTTCAATCAAAAATGGTCTACCTAAATATACTGCTAACTGTTGCAGGATAACATTTTGGAATTTTACACAATATATTTTTCATTCTCATCCATTCTTGAGGCATTGCTTGCAGCAATATATTTTACATTCTTAGTAATTCTTAGGAAACCCTGGTGCATAGTGGTTAAGAGCTACGGCTGCTAACCAAAAGGTCAGCAGTTCAAAACCACTAGGCACTCCTTGGAAACTCTTTGAGGTAGTTCTACTCTGTCCTATAGGGTCACTATGAGTCGGAATAGACTCGCTGGCAATGGGTTTGGTTTTTTTGTTTGTTTGTTTGTTTGTTTGTTTTGGTTTAGGAAGGAAATGGAAGTGGAAAGGTGGTTAGAAATCCCCCTATAGATTTAAGGAGCTGAGGACCCTTAAACTCACCTGGAACAAGGTGGAACAAGGAGGGAGACACCAGAGTGATATAAACTCAATAACGCAGAAATGGCAGCATGGTTTGTTGAAGCGACCCGGAAATTAACACATCACCGACAGGGATACAGAAACATTGGAAGGAATGGAAACTTCTATGGTTGGAGTGTTCAGCTGTGCATAATCTCCTATTAATCCCATTTATTGAATTGTTAATTTCAGCTATATTGCTTTTGAGTTCTAGAATTTTACTTGACTTTCATTGTTACAAACATTGATTGGCGGTCTCTGGTGAAATTCTCCAACATTTTCTTTATTTTCTTGAACATAGTAAATCATCTTGTTGTTGTCAGGTGCCGTTGAGTTGGTCCTGCCTCATAGCAACCCTAGGTACAACAGAAAGAAACACTGCCCGGTTCTGCGCCATCCTCACAATGGTTGTTATGTTTGAGCCCATTGTTTCAGCCACTGTGTCAACCCATCTAGTCGAAGGTCTCCTCTTTTTCGCAGACCCGCTACTCTACCAAGCATGATAACCTTTTCCAGGGACTGATTCCTCCTGATAACATATCCAAAGTATGTGAGACATAGTCTCGCCATCCTTGCTTTTAAGGAGCATTCTGGTTGTACTTCTCCGAGACAGATTTGTTCATTCTTTTGGCAGTCTATGATATATTCAATATTCTTTGCCAACACCACAATTCAAAGGCGTCAGTTCTTTGGCCTTCCTTATTCATCGTCCAGCTTTCCCATGCATGTGAGGCAACTAAAAACACCAAGGTATGGGTCAGGCACACCTTGTTTTCAAGGTGACATCTTTGCTTTTTAACACTTTAAAGAGGTCTTTTGCAGCAGATTCGCTCAGTGCAATGCATCCTTTGATTTCTTGACTGCTGCTTCCATGGGTGTTGATTGTGGATCCAAGTAAAATGAAATCCTTGACAACTTCAATCTTTTCTCTGTTTATCATGATGTTGTTTATTGGTCCAGTTGTGAGGACTTTTGTTTTCTTTATGTTGAGGTGTAATCCGTACTGAAGGTTGTAGTCTTTGATCTTCATCAGTAAGTGCTTCAAGTCCTCTTCACTGTTAGCAAGGTTGTGTCATCTGCATAACACAGGTTGTTAATGAGTCTTCCTCCAATCCTGATGCCCCGTTCTTCTTCATATAGTCCAGTTTCTTGGATTATTTGCTCAGCATACAGATGAATAGGTATGGTGAAAGCATACAACCCTGATGAACACCTTTACTGACTTTAAACTACACAGTATCCCCTTGTTCTGTAAATCATGGTTATTTTAAAATCTCTGTCTGAAAACTCCAATATCTGAATGATCCATGGGACTGTTTCTATAGTCTGTTTCTTTCTACTGGTTTTCAAACATTTTATCCTTTTTTCTAGGATGCCTTGTGGTTTTTATTTGGTACTGGACATTGGATGAAAAAATGTAAAGGGTCTAGATAATACTATCTCCCTCTAACAAGGGTTGTTGTTGTTAGTTGCTGTCAACTCGATTCTGACTCATGGCAGCCCCATGTGTGCAGAGCAGAACTGTACTCCACAGGGTTTTCAAGGCTTGTGCAACTGCTAAAATATATACTCAATTCCTTAGCTTCCCAGCAGCTGTTTTCTGCTGCACTTCAGAGTCTTGCCCAGCACACACACAGCTTAGAAATTAGCCAACACCCTGAAGAGAGTTTGTATGAAAATCTTTGAATTCACTTATTTAACTCCCTTTCGTCTGAGATTTTGTCCTTCAAGTCCAAGCTACATTGGTAGCTCTAAGACGCCTATCTCCTCAGTTCAGTAAAACTACCCCCTTCTGCTTGTACTCTCTTCTCCCACACCACAAACTCTCTCTCCTTTCTTTCTTGCTCCATTCCCTCTTCAAGACAAGGAATTGCTACATCATATCATACATCTTTCCTTATTCTACAGTTAAATTTCACATCTATTGATCTGAAGTGGGTGTGGAGGGACTATTTTAGAAATTGAAAATCACAAACGCCCTGAGGGAAAAGCCAGGGTAAATTAAGAGCTCACCTTGTGAGCTTCCCTTCTTTTCAAGGACGGTAGCCATTTAAGACATGCCTACACTGATTCTCCAATGCCTTTAAAAGCTATTTTATATATTTTGGGCAGCCTTAATAGTTAATTTTGGTGGGAAGTTAGTCCAATGCAAGCTACAAAATCATGGACAGTTAATCCGTTCCCTGTTTTCTTGACCTTTGATAATTATGTCATTATTTTCTAGTGTCCTAAGCTAAGAACTCTGAGGCAATATAAGCCCTTCATCAAGAGCAATTAAAACTTATATTTGGTTAATTAACAGAAATTGATTAAAGATCAGAACAACAAGAGAATATTTTTTAAATTTTATTTTAATTAAAAGACAAGTGTACATGTATTTAACAATTGTTTAGTATAGGGTTATGGGTTTTTCTTTCAGTATATATGTGTTGGCTGGAATTTCAAGTCATCTTTCTTGTATAAAACTAATCATAATGCACTAACTACAATTTCCAGTTTGAGTTTTTTTAAGTGCAGCAAGATTTAAAAAAAATACGGCACATTCTAGTGCAGGATCCTTCTATATATTTATTATTTTCTCTAATCTATTACCATTATCTTACCCACATCCACTTTGTCAGCAATTTTTTCAGCAAATTTCCTTTATTTCAATTTTCTAAAATATTTGAATAGTTTTCATAAAACAACTTTTTTTTTTATCATAAAAACACCTTTCTTTCATTGGTCTGAATTGGGCAGGGGAATGCCTAGAAAGTGCAGTTTACCACTAGAAACAGAACTAAATATTAGTGAGCACTAGAAGAAGTACAGCTGCCTAAAAATACTTAGAACAGGACTTCTACTTCCAGGGAAAGGTAGCAGATGTACTTTTCTATTCCCCCACTAAGTATAACTAAATCCCTAGACATTATTTATAAAACAAAACTAAGAATACTCTGAAAGGTGGAGAGAGAAGAAGGCAGGCTAGCTAAAGATTTCAGGATCTGAAGAAGAACATGGTGGTGAGTTCCTTGGGTTGTCTTTTTGGGTTATATATATAGGGTTGCTATGAGTTGGAATTGACTTGATGGCAAGGGGTTTGTTTTTTTTGTACCAGACATGGAGCCAAAGAAGCCAGCAATTTGGAAACACCAACGGGAACAGACAAAATTAATTAATTAATTGAATGTCCCAATAAAAGCCTGTTACCTCTAGCCAGAGAACCAGGAAAGCGACAGCCTAGCAAGAGAGAAAATTTTTAGACAATAACCACTCTACTCTACCTCAATACCATACAAAAAACTGTGGCTTCACCCCATCCATGCCAGGCTGAGTAGGGAGTCTAAATTTCTACATTCTCAAGGTTATAACAAGGTGCCCCAAATTCCCACTGAGATGCTCTCAGAACAGGCAAAGTAGGGAGCCAGAACTTTCATCCCTGCTGGACAGTAATGATTCCTCAGTATGATGTCAGTGAAAAGCACATGGATAGCCTGGGTTTCCATCCCTACTTGGAAGTCATGAAGTATACCTCCCCCCCAAACCACCACTATGGTGCTGTCAGATGAGGTTTAGGGGAGAGTGAGGACATTCACCTCTGCTCAACAGCAGCAAGGCTGCTGCCTCCGACTCCATGGTGTCAGTGGAGATCGTGTGGGAAGCCAGAACTCACACCCTCATCCAGCAGTAACAAAGAGTTCTCCACCTTGAGTGTCAACAGAAGCAAAGTGGAGAACCTGGATTTCTACCTCTACCTGACAGTAAACAAGATGGCAGCCCCTCTCCGCATGCCTGAATTGTATAAGAAAAAAACAGCTAAAACAGAAGGTTAAATAAGATACAAAGTCATATAACATCAAATGAAAATGCCAGGTTTCAATCAAAAATCATTTATCATACCAAGTGCCAGGAAGATCTTAAACTGAATGATAAAAAGACAGTCAATAGATGACAACAGCAAGATGACAGACATGTTAGAATTATCTCACAAAGATTTTAAAGCAGTCATAACAAAAATGCTTCAATGAGCAATTATGAGCATGCTTAAAACAAACAGAAAAATAGAAAACTTCAGCAAAGAAATACAGAGCCTCAGCCAAAAAAAAAAAAACAATAATCAAAATTTTAAAACCTCAGTGTATGGGCTCAACAGCAGAACAAAAGGGGACAGAGGAAAAATAAACAAATTGGAAGACAGAACAATAGAAATTAACCAATATGAACAACAGACAAAAAAAATTAACACAGCTTCAGAGACCTGTGAGACTTTAAGAAAAGCTCTAACGTTCATGTAATAAAAGTCCTGGAAGGAGAGAAGAAAAATTGAGGCGGGGGCGGGGGGGGGACTGAAAAACTAGTCAAAAAAATAATAGCTGAAAACCTCCCAAATTTGGCAAGAGATATAAATATTCAGATTTAAGAAGCTGAGCAGACCCCAAACAGCCTTCAACCAAAGAAACACATGCCAAGGCATACTATAATTAAACTTCTAAAAACTACAGAACAATATCCCTTATGAATGTAAATGTAAATATTCTCATGAAAATACTAGCAAACCAAATTTAGAAGCATATTAAAAGGATTACATATGATGACCAAGTGGGATTTATCCCAAGAATGCAAAAGTGTCTCAACATAAGAAAATCAATCAGGGGGACCTCATACCACCAAGAAAGAAGCACCAGGAGCACAGCATGTCCTTTGGACCTGAGGTTCCTGCGCTGAGATGCTCCCAGACCAAGTGAAGACTGATGACAAGGACCTTCTTCCAGAGCTAATGGAGAGAGAAAGCGTTCCCCTGGAGGTGACACCCTGAATTTGGACTTGTAGCCTACTGGAGTGTGAGAGAATAAATTTCTCTTTGTTAAAGCCATCCACTTGTGGTATTTCTGTTATAGCAGCACTAGATGACTAAGACAGAATTGGTACCTAGACAGTGGGGTGCTGCTCTAACAAATACCTGAAATGTGGAAGCGGTTTTAAAACTGTGAATAGATAGAGATGCGACAGTGGCAGAGGACCAGCAGCAGCAGAACCAGGAGACCAGTGTGGGACGGTGCTGGAGCCAACCCACTGAGCGAGAGAACTGACTGCCTGTGTGCAGGAGGCTTCCTGACGGAGTGGGGTGCCTTCTGGGCACTTATCAGTGGAGCCAGGCTTACCAACCCACGAAGCAAGAGAGCTGGGTGCCTATGTGCACAAGGCTTCCTGGCGGAGTAGGGTGCCTCTGGGCACTTACCGGTGGAGCTACAGAACACTGGCACACTTGCCCAAGCAGGGCAGATGCAGGTGTGAGGCCTGAGGGCCAAGAGGCCAAGAAACCAGGAAGCAGAAGCTGAAGAGACAAGGAACACAAGAGGCCGAGCTGCCTCAGTCTCAAAAGGTATGGCCAGGACCACAGGGGTTTCAAAGGGTGGAGCCATGGTCTCTGGTGTTTCTAAGGGTGGAGTTGCCACTCAGATGGACTAGGGGAATGGTGCACCTAAAGCCAAGGGAGCAGAGTTGCTGTCCCAGTGGGCCTAGAAGGCAGAGCTGAAGCCCAGGGCCGAGGGGCCTCCACTCAAAATCCAGAGACTGTGGCCAATACCTAGAGTCTGGAGGGCAGGGCCACCGTGTAAACTGTCTCAGAGAACAGACGTTTACTTTCAAAGCCTTGAGGGCTAACGTAATGTGTTCTGCTGACTTGCTTGGTGCCTGTTATCCTTCTTTTCCTCCAGTTTCTCCCATTTGTAATGAAAATGTCTAGCTTGTGCCTATTCTGGCATTGTACCTTTGGAAGCAGATAACCTGTATTCTAGATTTCACAGACGAAGAGGAATTTTTTAATTGTGGACTTGGGAGTTAAGACTTTTGCTATGATATGATGGAGTGAATATGTTTTGCGTCTCACACGGATGTGATTTTTTGGGGCCAAAGGGTGGAATGGCATGGATTGAATTATGTCCCCCCAAAAATGTGTGTATCAATTTGGCTGGGCCATGATTCCCTGTATTGTGTGGTTTTCCTCCATTTTGTGATTGTAATTTTATGTTAAAGAGGATTATGGAAAGACTGTATAACACCCTTACTGAGGTCACATCCCTGATCCAATGTAAAGGGAGTTTACAAGAGATAAAAGGAAAGTGAAGCAAGCAGAAAGTTGGGGATCTCATATCACCAAGGAAGAAGCACCAGGAGCAGAGCATGTCCTTTGGACCTGAGGTTTCTGTACTGAGATGCTCCTAGACCAAGCGAAGACTGATGACAAGGACCTTCCTCCAGAGTTGATGGAGAGAGAAATCCTTCCCCTGGAGCTGCCACCCTGAATTTGGACTTGTAGCCTAATGGACTGTGAGAGAATAAATTTCTCTTTGTTAAAGCCAAAAATAAAGAAAGAAAATCAATCAATGTAATAAACCACATAAGCAGAAAGAATTTACATGCTGAAAACTAACCAATCCTGATGAAAGAAATCAAAGAATATCTAAATAAATGGAGAGACATATCATGTTCATGGACTAGAAGACTCAATATAGTAAAGATATAAATTCTCTCCAAAGTGATACATGGGTTTAACGCAATCACTATCAAAATCCCAGGAGGAATTTATTTAGATACAAATGAGATTTTTTTAAAAAATTATATGAAAAGGCAAAAGAAGTAGAATATCTAAAACAATTTTGAAAAAGAACAATAAAGCGTGAGGAATCAGTCTATCTGATTTCAAGACTTATGTAGCTAAAGTAATCAGAACTGTGTGGTATTTGTGGAAAGATAGACCCATGAGTCAAAGGAACAGAACAAAGAACACAGAAATAGGCACACACAAACACGCTCAACTAATTTTTGATAATGATTCAAAAGTAATTCAATGGAGAAAAGATAGCCTTTTCAACAAATGGTGCTGAAGTAACTGGACAGCAATAAGCAAAAAAAAAAAAAAAGAACTTGAGCTAAGTCTCACACATTATACAAAAATTAACTAGTATGGATCACAGACTTACATGTAAAATATAAAACCAAAAAACTTTAGAAAAAAAACACAAGGGAAAATCTTTAGGATTTAGGGCTAGGCAAAGAGTTCATAAATGTGAAACCAAAGGCATGATCCATAAAAAGAAAAACTGGTAACTTGGGCTTTATCAAAACCGAAAACTTTTGCTCTGCAAAAAACCCTATTGTGATGGTTAAGATTGTGTGTCAACTTGGCTGGCCCACAATTCTCAGTGTTTATATGTGATCACTCCCATGACAGAATCTGCTGTGAGTAGCCAATCTGTTGAAAGGGAGTTTCTTTGGGGTGTGGCCTGCATCTGAATATAAGCAGACCTTCTGGCTTTTTCGCTCACTCTTGATCCTGCGGCTGCCTCCTGTTTGTCTGACCTCCGGTTCTTGGGACTTGAGCTATCAGCTTATCTGCCGATCTTGGGATTCATCGACCTTCACAGCCTGTGAGTAGGAGACCTGCTCTCCGACCTGCCCATCTTGGGTTCGCCAGCCCCTGCAGCTATGTGAACTGAGAGAAGCCTCTATCCTGAACCATGGACTTGGATGTTCCAGCCTCTACAATCGTATAAGCCGTTACCTTGTTATAAATCTCTCTATATATGTATTTATATGCTTTACTGGTTTTGCTTCTCTAGAGAACCCAGCCTAAGACACCTATTAAATGGATAGGAAAACAATCTACAGAATGGGAGGCAATATTTGCAAATTGCTTATCTGACAAAAGACTACATAGAACATATAAAATAGCTAGCATATATATATCTTTATATATTCTAGACAAAACTCAGCAGTAAAAAAGGAAATAATCCAATTAGACATGGGCAAAAGACATGAAGAGGCCTTTCACCAAAGAAAATATACAGCTGAAAAGACGTTCAACATCATCAGTCATTAGCGAATACAAATTAAAATTACAACGAGGTATCTCTACATACCTATCCAAATGGCTAAAATAAAAAAATAGTGACAACACTGGTGAGGATGCAGACAAACTGGATCATTCATATGTTGCTAAACCCCCACTGCCATCAAGTCGATTCCGACTCATAGTGACCTTATAGGACAGAGTAGAACTACTCCACAGAGTTTCCAAGGCTGTAATCTTTATGGAAGCAGACTGCCACATCTTTCTCCCACAGAACTGCTGACTGGGTTCAAACCACCAACCTTTCAGTTAGCAGCTGAGTGCTTTAAGCACTGTGCCATATAAAATGCTCTCCAGCCACTCTGGAAAACAACGCGGCAGTTTCTTAAAAACACTAGATATCCAACCTACCACCCATTGCCGTCAAGTCGATTCCAACTCATAGTGACCTTATAGGACAGAGTAGAACTGCCCCCATAGGGTTTTCAAGGCTGTAATCTTTACATGGGCAGACCACAAGGTCTTTTTTCTTTTGGAGCAGGTGGTGGGTTCCAACCACCAACCTTTCGGCTAGCAACTGAGTGTTTAAACCACTACATCACCAAGTCTCCTTCCAACTACCACACAACACAGCAACTGAACTCCTGGGCATTCAACCCAGAGAAATATACGTATGTTCACACAAAAACCTGTACATAAAAGTTTACAGCAGCTTTATTCCTAATAGCCCCAAGGTGGAAACAATCTGCAGGTCCTTCAACAGGAGACTGGGTAAACAAACTGTGGTACATTCATACCATGAAATACTACTTAGCAATACAAAGGTACAAACTATTGATACATACAACATCCTGGATGAATCTCCTGAGAATCACGCTGGAGAGTGGGGGTAAGGCCAATCCCAAAAGGTTACATACTGTATGATTCCATTTATGTAACATTTTGAAATGACAAAATTACAGAAATGGAAAACAGATCAGTGCTTGCCAAGTACTCAGAAGAGAGTAGGAGTGGGAGGGACATGGGTATGCCTGTAAAAGGGCTACAGAGGGATTCTGTGATGATGGAAGCATTCTGTATCTTGATTGTATCAGTATCAATATCCTGGTTGTGATATTACACTGTAGTTTTACAAGACATTACCACTGGGAGAAACTCGATGAAAGGTACACAGGATCTCTCTGTATTATTTCTTACAACTGCCAATGAATCTACAAGGTCACAAAATAAAAAGTTTAATAATAATAAAGAAAAAAGCTTAGAAATGGCAACAGCCTTCATAGTGGGTTCCCTGCTACTAGTTTCTCTCTATTCTCCTCTATCTTCCATACTGATGACAATTACCTTCCTAGGAAACCATGCTTGTCATGTCCCTCTCCTTCCTGGAGACCTCTTGGGTGTACAGTACCAAGATACTAATATATTAGATTGGCACATTAGATACTAGTATATTAGAGTCACACAATGGCCCTGATTTCTCTCTCCAGCTTTACCTTCCACAATTCTCATCCATATATCCTGAGTTTAGGGTCATTTTATCCTTCGAAAACTACAGCCATAATACTCAGGGGCTTTAAGTTTTAGAAGGACCTGGGCAAATATTTAAGAAATCCTGGTGGTGCAGTGGTTAAGCACTCAGCTGCTAACTGAAAGGTCAGCAGTCCCTAAGTCTGCTTCCATGAAGGTTACAGCCTTGGAAACACTATGGGGTAGTTCTACTCTGTCCTATAGGGTCTCCATGAGTCAGAATCAACTCGACAGCAACGAGTTTTTCAGGCAAATATTTGATACTTCAAAATAAATTCCCTGGATCAAAAATATGAAAACACAGCTAGAATTAAAAATTAATAAATGTTAAATTTTTATAAAATGTGATGTTATGTCAACTTCATTAATTGTTAACTTTAGTATTTATAAAATATTCATTATTTTTGAAAATTTGTAGGTTAGATTTTCTTCCCTCAGAAGAATTCCCAGGTATGCATGATAATTGCAGAAAAATCATAGCCAATTAAATCACAGTAAATTAGATACACTACTTTGAGCCAAATACTCTTAAAGTTATAAAATACATTTTAAATTCTTTTTAGCAAGAAAATCATGTTTTATGTGGGAAGCAGGTGTATTTTAACATATTTGATATGATGGTGTCACTGTGTGTGTGTGTGTGTGTGTGTGTGTGTGTGTGTGTGTGTACGTGCACTTTTGTGCTCCAAAAGTAAGAGGGCCTAAGGGTCTATGGTGATTAAACATGGCTTTGCTGAGCACCTTGATAATACTTAGATACCTGACTCTTTGCCGTGCTATTCTCTATGCCTAGAATACTTTCCCTCTTATATTCATCCAGCAAATTCCTATTCTCATTTCAAGATCCTGTCAAATTTTACTTCCATCTTAAAGCCTACCCCTGACTTAAGAACTCTGTCTACACTTCCCTAATATCACTTATGGATGAAGACCTGGTGGCACAGTGGTTAAGTGCTCAGCTGATAATCAAAAGCTAGGGGGTTCGAATCCACGAGCTACTCCACAAAAGAAAAGATGTGGTAGTCTGCTCCCATAAAGATTACAACCTTGGAAACCCTATAAGGAAGTTCTACTCTGTCCTATAGGGTTGCTATGAGTCAGAATTGATTCAACGGCAACTGACTGCTAACCATCAGCTCCACAGAAGAAAGGCCTGGCGAACTGCTTCTTTAAAAATATTATAGCCAAGAAAACCCTATGGAGCAGTTCTGCTCTGTAACACACGGGGTCACCATGAGTCAGGGGCCTAATCAACAGCAGCTAACCATAACAACATCATCATTTATATTCAAGTTAATTCACCAGGAGGTATAGAGAGCTATTAAAAGTATACGTTCTGGAACTGGACAGCTTGGGTCTGCCACCCAAATTGAAAATACTGCTGTTTTTATATTCCCAGCATCAGTACAAAGTCTAGTTCATAGTCAAACTTAAAAAATAGTTGCGGAGTAAGTAAATTGCTTAAGGAACTGGAAATGAGGTGTGTCATATGTGATGTCACACACACGCAATCACAAATAATTTTATAGAAAGATAAACTTATACACAGTCTGTAAAAGAGTGGTATAAACTTAGGATTTACCTTGAGGTATACTTGGTGCTCTTTGCTTTGGGACAGCTTCTACATTTTCATTTTCTACTAAAAGATTTTCTAGAAAAAAGAAAAAACGGGGAAAACTTTTGGATACTTGTAAAAATTTATGTGGAGGGTGCTATGACTCCATTATAATTGTCCATCCATTAATGAACTGGAAGTACCCATGGGAATGTGCCCACAAAGGCATCTATCAGCACTGATATTCTGCTTCTAGAGCTCATCTAGACCACCTTCCGAATGATTGCTCAATCCCACTGCTTCTTTATATTAGGTTTTCTGCTCCTTAAAACTCATTGTCTGGTTCCCTGCCACCACCATCTTAATGGAGTACCCAGTTTGGCCTTGGCAGACCTGCAAGGTCAAGGCTTCTGTATTTGCCCCCTGGCCCATTTATTAAATAAAGGTACAGGCAAAAAGCGATCCCACCTTCCCAGCCCCAAACCCAAGGGGCCATCATTTGCATGCATTCCTCCTCTCTCCTTTGCTGTACTTGACCCCCATCTTTATAGACTATGTACAGATTTATTTACCTATAATAGACTGTCTTTGAGGTTTTCTTGGTAAAACTGGTATTGGTATGCCAGTGGGACCAGGAAATTCACTAATAGTTAATACCACAGGAGTATTTCGTCGTAAGTGGTCAGACCACTGTCTTTCTGGTTTAGGAGATGTAATACTAGGTAGAGGGCTTAGCATTGCTGTACTTAAATCTATCGGGGGGATCTCAGAAGGATAGCTCATACTCTTTGGTGGATACTCAACGTGAACATCGACTTTGGTAGTGATAAGTGGGCAAGGGGCACTTAAAGGTTTGGAGAAATCTGAAGTAAGAATTAAGATGTCTTTAAGCCTTGAATCAATATAAATCCTTTCTAATTTGGGTGGCTGTCTCTTTGACTTTCTTAAACTTTCCATTTGACTTCTTTCTTTCCCAAAAACTCGAGCTGAAGCCGAACGAAAACTTGGAAAAAGTATGGAACCACGAGCAGTATCTGGAATGTGCAAACCAACATCCTGAATATATTTTTTAGGTGTTGTAATAGGTTTTATAAGAGTCACTTTTTCTTGTATATGATGATCAAGAAAGAGGGTTTGGACACTGATAAAGGTTTGTGATTGATTTCTTGAAGCTGTATCAGGAATAACATTTGTATTTTCTTTAACTGGAGTGGTTTCATCTTGAGCGACCTCTACATCTGGTGGTTCAGTTTCAATGGTCTTGGCTGACCCAGAAAAAGCAAAAAAGCATAATTAGATTTTATTTATCAAAGTATCAGGGACAAGACTATTCACATCTTAGTATTCATAGCTTTCCTTTACCTACCCACCCCTCTCTCACTTTCTAAAGAGGTTTGTGTATATACTTGCTCAGCTGACCAGGAGTTTTGTTGAGCTAACTGGGATAAAGCTTGAGGGAACTGGAGAAGTAAAAAAAACCTAAATTGTGTTATATTTTGAAAGGGCAGGTAGCTACTCTTGGAAAAAGAGAATTGATGGAGAAAGCAGTGGTAAATAAAGAGAGATTTTTGAGTAGATTCCACAAAAACTCTGGGGATATGGATAGTTAAAAAGCGATTTCAATGTTCTATATCCTACTTTAGTGAGTAGCATCTGGGGTCTTAAAAGCTTGTGAGCAGCCATCTAAGATACTCCATTGGCCTCACCCTGTCTGGAGCAAGGGAGAATGAAGAAAACAAAAGACACAAGGGAAAGATCAGTCCAAAGGATTACTGGACCACAAGTACCACAGCCTGCACAATACTGAGTCCAGCACAACTAGATGGTGCCCAGCTACCACCATCGACTGCTCTGACAGGGATCAAAATAGAGTGCCCCAGACAGAGCTGGAGAAAAATGTAGAATAAAATTCTAACTCACACACACACACAAAAAGACCAAATTTACTGGTCTGACAGAAACTGGAGAAACCCCAAGAGTATGGCCCCGGACACCCTTTTAACTCAGTACTAAAGTCACTCCTAAGGTTCACCCTTCTGCCAAAGATTAGATAGGCCCATGAAAAAAAAAAAAAGAGAGACTAAATGGGCACACCAGCTTCGGGCAAGGACAAGAAGGCAGGAGGGGGCAGGAAAGCTGGTAACAGGGAACCCAAGGACAAGGGGAGAGTGTTATGTCATAGGGTTGGAAACCAATGTCACAAAACAAAATGTAATTAATTGCTTAATGAGAAACTAATTTGCTCTGTAAAACTTCATCTAAAGTACAATTTAAAAAAGTGATTTCCATAAAGTTTTGCTATTTATCATGCACCGTAATTCTGTCTCATTTGATACCCTGGGTGAAGATTCAGATTTCTTTTCAATGCCTCTTTGGATGTCAGACTGCTGTGTCTTTTGAACACGACATTCTGACACCGGTTACATGAATAAATATTTCTTTCTTTCGTAGGTCTAGAAAATGCAGTATACCTGCATTCTTGGGTACCTCACTATATCAAGCATGCCTTCTCTTTCCTATGTGAGACAATGTTGAATGATACCTTTTCTCTTGTCTCAACTGAGTACAATAAATGGCGAGTATCTCTACATTCTAATGAGGAAAGAATAGATTCATCAAGGCAGAACTTGCAAAGAGATGGCCAAAACAAATCCTTCAGCCCTTAGCTTGTCACCCTGCTGTCGTCCATATATAAGAGATGGCTAGAGATTGATCTGATGGAGCGTTTGCTACTAACTGAAAGGTTGGTGGTTCGAACCCACCCAGAGGCACCCGGGAAGAAAGGTCTGATGGTCGGGAAGAAAGGTCTGATGGTCGGCTTCCAAAAGGTCACAGCCATTGAAAACCCTACGTGCAGTGTAACTCTGAAATACACGGGGCTGCCATGAGTTAGAACTGACCCCAGGGCAACTGGTTTGGTTTTTTGGTTAGAGACTGATCTGGGTTCAGAAGGAGAATTTATCCTGAAGAGAGCTTTTGGAGCACTAAGCTTTTCCTTGCTCCAACCCTCCCGTGGTGGGCGAAGGAGAAGGATTTCCCCCACTGCAAACCAAGTGAGGGGGCTTCTCAGAGAACCACTTGTGGAGTACAGGGGTATCCGCCACAGGAGACAATAACATCTCACCACACCCCTACTCACCTCCCCTACTGATACATGCCGAATGGCACAATGCTGTTTCCCAACTGGAGCAAGGTAAGAAAAACCAGCTGCTGTCGAGTCCATTCTGACTCAAGGCAACCCCATGTGTGTCAGAAGATTTCCAATGGCTGTTGTTTTGGAAGTAGATCACCAGGCCTTTCTTCTAAGGCACCTCTGGGTGGACTCAAACCTCAATCTTTCAGTTAGCGCATTAATGGTTTATACCACCCAGGGACTCCAAAAGTAGGAAACAGCAGAACCAAAATAGGCACAAGATATGCCAAAAGCAGAAGGATTAATCGGGTGCATTCTGGAGAGAAATCTCCTGAGGTTACACATCTCAGAAAGAGCCAGCATAGGAAACTTCCCGTGGGTGACAGGCATACCCTAACAGGGTAACGAACAAGGGGAGAGGCAGGATCTGTTTTTGCTCACTGTTATATCCTAACATTGTGCTCAGTATACTTGTAGAATTGAATTGGACGTTATCTTCTTGTAACAAACATTTGCAAGTTAATGGCTATCAGTGAGTGTTTTTAACTATTGCCAATTCTGAAATGTACAGGTAAAGTAATTTCTATAAACAGCAAAGAAACGTTAATACACGTATCTGATTAGTAAACATACCTGTATGGGTTTTCTTCTTATATAACGGCAGCTTAGGGAGTTTGGGAGGTAAGGGTCTTCGAAAAAGTGTTGAGTGCTTTTGCATCTTAATTAATAGTAAGCGCTGTTCTTCGTAACTATTGGTTAAGTGAGCATTAAAAAAAATTTGTTTAATATGTTTGAAGAATTGTCCCTGAAAAACAATTAATTAGAATCTAGATTACATCTTGATGAAAATCTTTCTGAGCTAATTCTCTACTGAATCCAAGCAGAATCCTTTATAAGAGTCAAAATATAATTCTTAAAAACTTTTTGAAAGAATTCAGATAAAACTTAGGTTTGTAATTACTACAGAATTTTAAAATATGTATAACTATCCAAGACCACTCTAAAATTTCCCATGTTACTAAAAAATTCAATCTGTCAGTGCTATTGCAGCTAGTAAGCACTCATTTTCCAGAACGGTCGAAAAGACTATTTTTTTTCCTTACCTGAAAAATATTTAGATTTGGGAAAGTGCTTGGTCAAAAAGATAAAGAAGGAAAGATTTCCATTATTTAAGCCTCTGAAGTTCCACCATTAACAAGTTAAGTTGTTTTCTTTCTATAATAATGACTTGTTTTAAATTTCAACCACCATAGTTGGACTATAACTATTTAATCCAAAACAAGATGAGCTTCAATATAATGAAATTTCCCAGGATCGCTCTCCCAATTAGCACTGTTTAGAACTGGTGCCAGAATATGGACCCAAGTTGCAAGCTTAGTTTGCAGGGCAACATAGAAGTGCCTGGCACGTCACTGTTCCGTTGACAGCTAGAAAGGAACGCTCCGGAGCTGCACTAACGGGACGTTTATCCCCTTCTGACAACTTTGCACACAAGAGCTCATTTTTCTCACTTTACCACTTCACTCATTTTTTACCACTGATGCCGGTAATTTTCCTTCGATAGCATCCGAAGGGATGCTCGCGAAGCTTTGGACTCCTACTCTACCCTTAGGGCAATCAGCCGCTTCTGAAACCAACCAGCTTTACGTCTTCCCTCTCCTTTTCCTCGGACTCTTAGACAGCGAGGTAAGGGTCAAGTGAGGTCGCGGAGTTTTCTCAAGGATGTTGTCCTGGCCACTCGAACCCCCAGCAAGGTGTGGCTACAGGCCCAGAAGACAGATCCCAGCAACCAGAGATCGTAAAACCGCCTTCTGGGGGCGCACCCTCTTGCCCGCCCAGGGGATGCGCAGGCGCCGGCGGGGCCATGCGGGGAGGGCGGGGCCGTGCGGGGGTGGGCGGGG
>NW_004443980.1:8490382-8493582 GCF_000243295.1 Trichechus manatus latirostris
CGGGGCCGGGGCGTGGAGGGCGGGGCCGGACCGGGCGCGCGCCCGTCGAGCCCCACGGAGCCGGCTCCGACTGAGGGTGCGGCGCACGCAGCGCCCACTCGCCTTCTTATGCAGCTGTGTGGGGCTGCCCGGGAGGCTGCGGGCAGAAGCCACCTCCACATGCACCTGCTGTACGGAACCCCGTGGTGACAATCGTTATTACTACTATTATGCTTAATGACAATGACCACTATTATTTGTTTAGTCTTCTCGATTACACGCTGCTTAACTCTTATCTAGGGTCTGGGCTGGCATTTCTTAATGCTGCGCTTTTGCGCGGCAGAGTCCGTTGCTAGTTTTGCAGTATCCTGGAAAAGCGCACTTTGTTTTCCTTCTGTTTCTTTAATCCAACCGATTTTGTCTTTCTCTTCTTTAAAGTTCCTGGTTGAAGAGGAGCTGTGTAGGAATAAGGGGACTAGGGGTCCAGGTTGCTTTAGAAACCCATTTCTCATTGTCATAGTCATTTGTTGTGATTATCGTATTGTAGCTTTTCTCCTCTGTCATGGTGTTGATGAACCTGTACGTACAGTGTACATATGCACAGTGATCGTTTGTGTTTGCACGTTTGTGTATGTTTCTCTGGAGATTTGAGGAAGAAAGCGATTTTATTGGGTAGACGTGTAAATCCCAACTCGGACAGTAAAATATATGGGCATTCCTTCTTTTTTTTTTAATATAAGTGCAGGTGCAGGAACTTTAGTAACAGATGTTGGAAGATGAGAGACTTCTGTATAAATATAGTTCTAGTTTTGAGAACCTTTCAAAATGTATGTCCTAACCAAGACCTCCATTTTCTGCTTAGAAGCAAGTATATATTTTTAAATAACAATGAAAGAAATGAAAAAGTAAAAGTCATGCCTCTATTTCGTCAGACTCTGGGAAATACGCAACTTGTTTTCCTTTAGGGTGTTAAATGTAGGTTCCCCACCCACCCCCGCCTCCACCTGGTTTGATTACTGTGTCCTAATTAGATTGCTGCCCCAAATCATGGATTTATCTCAGTTTTGCTTGTGTCTGCTTCAGACAGACAAAAAAGCTGAACACAAATGGCAAATCCAACTGTTAGGTTTTTGTGTCAAGTAATATATTTTGTATCTGATGTTGCAGCATTCTTAGGAAATTGTGTGTGTGAACACAATGCCTATATTTTTAGTTCATTTAATATATTTGTACATATTTTGTATGTGTGAAAAATGTTTAAATTCTTAAGCATAAAAATGTGTAAGTGCCAATATGTAAATTGGGCCAGGTTCCTATGCTCTTAAAAGACTTTTGCACCATGAGAACTACTGGGATTCAGTTTTACTGACCGATGCATGGCCTTGAAAATTTGGGCTTAGTAGTGCAAAGTCAAAATCTAGGCAATGTGCTTATCAATATATATTTTTGAAATGCTTTGTCATACATGGAATCAGGCATCAGACTTTATTCCGTGAAGATTTCTTCTAGCAAGTACCAAGCCAGAGCCTAATATTTTGCTTTCTACTGCTAGTTCTACTACTTAGCAGCAAACATTTAAGTAAATGAGATTATTATTATGAAAAGAAAATCCAAGGCTTGGTGTGTTTTATATGTATATATCAGTTATTCTAACACATCTTACATGCTTCATCTATAGAAATGAGGTACAAATGGAGGAGGGATTTAGAAAGCACCAATGTAATTCGACTTGGATTATTTTATTGCATATTATATTTTGAAAATTATTATTAATACCTCGATTTTCTTTCTTTTTAAAATATGTCTCTTTGAAATAAGGTAGCTCCCTCTTTGACTGTAAGGGTCTATTTTATCAATTGTACAGTACAGTCAGCCTACTTATTTCTCCCATCAGCTTTGCAGTTTGGCACAACGATGTGAAGCTTGTCAAAGAGAACCAAATCGCTTTTGCTCTATTTGCAGATTGCATTAGGCCAGGGTAACGGTGAGTGCCAAAATTATATATCCTGGTTTTTTTGTTTGTTTGTTTGTTTGTTTGTTTTTTTGATGTTGCTAAAATGAGATAAAAGCCTTATATGAAGGCAACCCTAGGCACCTCACAGGTAATGTTACTGATCTTCTTCGTGAGTAGGGGCTGGCTTGGGGAACCTCAGATTTGATATTGGCAAAGGACACAGGCAGCTCTGTTGGAATGACGTAGAAATTTTTGCCAGAAATCTTCACTATTTTTTTATATACCTCCCTTTTCCTACTTAAATAAATAGGAGAAAATATTATTAAAATATAAAGTTAAAATATAGTATTTAAAATATGTTATATATTAAAATAAGGAGCCCTGGTGGCACAGTTGGGCTGCTAACCAAAAGGTAGGCAGTTCAAATCCACTAGCTGCTCTTTGGAAACCCAATGGGGCAGTTCCACTCTGTCCTATAGGGTCGCTATGAGTTGGAATCGACGCGATGACAACTTTTTTTTAAATATATTAAAATATAAAAACAAATATCTTTTTCATTTTAAACAGGTCAGAGTTTTTCTAAACAACTGGGTAAGTGTGGATTTAATTCAACATTTTACCTTATTGAAATAACTAGAGTAATTGTGCTTTCGTGCTCATATTAGTTTTTAAAAGTTCCTTCAAAAAATTAATAGTTATTTTTGAGTGCACTTTGGGTAAACTGATGAGTTTCCAGGGTAAGACCAGGGCACTAAAATGCTTTTGCGGAACAGGTATTTTCTTGGTCTGAATTAACCAGACTGCCTGTTTATATTAATTATTTACTGAGAAATGTCCTTAGACTTCACCAGTCACAAAGGCTTAAATGTAAACATTTATTTCGTGTTTTTTTTTTTTTTTGTTGTTGTTGTTGTTATCACCTACGGAACAGTTTTATGCTTTCTTAAATGCTAATAAAGATATTTTGAAGAAGCTGCTTTTTACCCTCCATATCTCACTGTAATGGCAAAACGTCACTCCTGTTCTTAAAGACTTTTTGGCTAGTCATTTCTTTTTATCTTTCAAGATGATAGTTACTTCTTCTCCTTTGTGTGAACTAGAGGTCCTGGGATTACTTTCAAAGAGAACGAATAATAAGTAAATGTCACGCAACCTACATCACAGAATTAAAGGAAATATTCTCAAACATAATGAAAGGACAACATTTATTTGTTTTAAAAAGTGTATTAATTTTGCAGAAGTTGTGTGATAGATATATTTACAAAAT
>NW_004443980.1:8493682-8502561 GCF_000243295.1 Trichechus manatus latirostris
AAAAAAAAAAAAAAAGAGTATCTGCTGAGGCTAGTATGTACAACCAAACACCTCATGGGATTTGGTTCCTTGGTTTTGAGATTTAGGGTCATGGCTTCATGGGACATTCCAGCTAATTAACCTAATAACGTGTTTAGTGCTTCTGTGCTGCTTCCTAGTTCATTGCATCTTGCCTGGGGAGTTAAAGGTCTGCAAGTAGCCATCCAAGGCACAACAATTGGTCCCTATTTACCTGGAGCAAAAGAGGAAGAAGAAGAGTCGGAAATAGGAGGAGGATATGGAATGTGTGGCTTATTGTGCCCCTGAACAACTCCTTCCTTTGTCAAGAAATCAGAAGAGCTGGATGCTGCCCAGCTACCATTACTAAACATTTTGATAAAAAATTCCATAGAAGAATACTGATCAAAATGGGGAAAATTCAGAATAGAATTTAAAACTCTCATGAACTGTAGACTTTCTGGAGCCATGGAGGGTAGATAAACCCCTGAAACTATTGCCCTGAGATAATCTTTAAACCTTAAACCAAAAATATCCCCTGCAGTCATCTTAAAATCTAACAATAGTTTAGCTTAACTAGTGAAAAAGGTCTGCCTTGAGCTTTATGCTCGTATAAGAACTATCTTTATAGGATCAAATTGACAACAGCAACTTGAAAGATTAGATAGGAACTGTCATAGACTGAATTGTGTCCCCCAAAAATATTTGCCAACTTGGCTATGTCATAATTCCTAGTGTTGTATGATTGTCTACCATTTTGTCATCTGATATGATTTTCCCTATGTGTTGTAAATCCTATCACTGTGATGTTAATGAGATGGATTAGTGGCAGTTATATTGATGAGATCTACAAGATTAGATAGTGTCTTTGAAATATAAAAGAGAGAAGCAAGCAGAGAGATATGGCAGACCTCATACCACCAAGAAAGCAGCACGGGAAGCAGAGTGCATCCTTTGGACCTGAGGTTTGTGCCGAGAGAAGCTCCTAGTCCAGGGGAAGACTGAGGACAAGGACCTTTCTCCAGAGCTGACAGAGGGAGAAAGCCTTTCCCTGGAGCCGATGCCCTGAATTTGGACTTGTAGCCTACTCGACTGTGAGAGAATAAATTTCTCTTTGTTAAAGCCATCTACTTGTGGTATTTCTGTTATAGCAGCACTAGATGACCAAGACAGGGACCTTAGGGGGCAGTGAGTTAATGTTAATGAGGGAGGAACAACTCAGCAAAGGAGGATGAGAATGGTTGCACAGCTAAAAGAATGTCATCATTGTCACTAAATTGTACCTGTAGAAACTGTTGAGCTGGTGTATGTTTTGCTGTGTATATTCTCAACAACAACAACAAAATAAATAAAATATAGGGGAAAAAGTGTATTAATGAATTCAGTGATTCATGTTTGAATGATTTATTGGAAACCTACTACGCGTAAGGCACTTTGCTAGGTGCAGCACTTTAAACAATATCCCTGGTGTTGCAGTAGTTGAACGCTTGGCTGCTCACCAAAAGATAGGAGGCTCGAACCCATCAGCCATTCCATGGGCGAAGGGATCTGGTGATCTACTCCTGTGAACATTACATGCAGCCTAGGAAGCCCTATGGGGCAGTTCTACTCTGTCCTGTAGGGTCACTGTGACTTGGAATTGCCTTGACAGCACGCAACAACAGTAAGCTTTAAACTTTATTAATACAACTTACAATTATTAGTTCGAGGCTTTACAATTTTAGACATTGAAATGAGATTTTAAATCATTTCCAAAGGTTTTACTTATCTATAATTATAGCTACTTGAAACTTTAAAAGAAATTTAACCATTTTTTATGTTGCCATCGAGTGGATGCTGACTCGGGGCGACCCCATGTGTGTCAGAGTAGAACTCTTTTTAATGGCTGATTTTTTGGAAGTAGAGATAGGCCTTTCTTTCAGCGTGCCTCTGAGTAGACTCAAACCGCCAATCTTTTGATTAGCATCCAGCACATTAACTGTTTGCACCACCCAGAGACTCCTTATTACTTGGATGGAATAGTGTTTGTTACTTACACTCCCCCAAATACTCAGAAACAATTTCATGTTTCCTTAGCTGCAGTGGTCATTTTAGATTGTCTCTCTGGACTTAGCTGATGTTAGATAATCAGTATATATTATATAATTGTGTCCTTTCACCAAAAATAGTTAAATAATTTTTGTTTCCTTAATGTTAGTTCAACTAAACAACATTGCTGTTCATGCAGCGAGTTAGTGAAATTTCTCCTCTTTAAGCGTAAGCAATGCCAATGTTGGTTACTTACTGTGTGGAAGGCACTGTTCTAAGTGTTGATTTTACATTTTATCTTACTCCACAATTATCACATTAATTGAAAATTCTATTACCTGCATAAAATTCCAGTCAAAGGCAGCATGGCAGAGTTTAGCTTATCTGGGTTCAAATCCCCCAGCTGCCACTTGTTAGCTCTGTGCCCTTGGACCTAACGCTTAACCTTTCTAAGCCGCAATGGTTTCCTTACCTGTAAAAGTAAGTTAAAATGATACTAACTCATAGAGTGGAGTCCCTGGGTGGTGGAAATGGTTAACAGGCTTGACTGCTAACCAAATGGAGGTTTGAATCCACCCAGAGGTGCCACGGAAGAAAGGCATGGCAATCTACTTCCAAAAAATCAGCCATTGAAAACCCCATGAAGCACAGTTCTACTCTGACACACATGGGGTCGCCATGAGTTGAAATTGACTCTATGGCAACTGGTACTTGTAACTCATAAGGTGTTGTGAGAATTGAAAGAGATAATCTGTGTAAAGGGCTTAGTACTGTGCCTGGCACAAAGTGAGCGCTCAGCAGACGTTATTAGAAACCTAAAATAAGAAAATAAATAACTCAAGTTTCCTAACTCCCTTGGCCCTGCTTTATGTGATGATTCTTGATATGAACAGGAATACGTGGAGAACTAGAGGGTGAATCCTGGGCATGTTTCCATCCGATATCACACTGTGTTTTACTAATGTCTCTGTTACGTTGGAGAATTGAGTTCACAGCTCTCTGACTGTGAAACAAGTGCTGTGCTCTAGACAGAGTCCTACGTTCTGTCACTGGTCCTTATACTCCTCTGGGCTGCAGAGAAACAGCAGGACAGCTCGTGCCTGAAAGAGTCCAAGAACAGCGATGTAACTAAGGCCTGGACTCTTCCCTCACGTGAATTGAGTTTGTGAACTTGTGTCAGCACTGATAGAGCTGGGCTGAATCCATGATGAATTTCAACCAGTAACCCAAGGAAGAAAGCCTCCTTGTTCTCCTTGTCCTCCGGGCCAGCTGTGAACTTAGCAAAGGTGTACAGCGTTAAAGGGCACAATGTGAAGCTCCTTTGGATGGCTAGAGGGAAAGGTTATAAAAGCACACTCTTCCTCAAGTCTTTTTCTACTGTGCACACCAGACTTTGGAAAACTAGTTGAGTATGTGGAAGCTTCTGGGATTTAGTTTTAAACTTACAGGGTATATGTGCGTGCTCTGTTCAGCCCTTAATAACCACCTGTAGCATTTAAACCCATAAACCAAGCCAGTTGCTTTTGAGTTGATTCCAACTCATGACAACCCCATGTGTGTCAGAGTAGAACTGCTTCAGAGGGTTTTCATTGCTGTGACCTTTCAGAAGCAGATTGCCAGGCTTTTCTTCCGAGGTGCCTCTGAGTGGGCTCAAACTACCAAGCTTTTGGTTAGTAATCAGGTGTTTAACCACTTCCTCCACCCAGGGGCGTCCTTTTAGCCATGTTGTTCTTGCTGTGTGCCATTGAGTCAATTCCAACTCAGCAACCTTATAGGACAGAGTAGAACTGCATCATAGGGTTTCCAGGGAGCAGCTGGTGGATTTGAACTGTTGACCTTTTGCTTAGTAGCCTGAGCTCTTAACCACTTCACCACCAGGGCTCTACCAATCTGATAATGCCCACAGAATTTTAAACTCTCATGAACTCTACACTTTCTGGAGCCATGGAGGGTGTATAAACCCCTGAAACTATTGCCCTGAGATAATCTTTAAACCTTAAACCAAAAATATCCCCTGCAGTCATCTTAAAACCTAACAGTAGTTTAGCTTAACTAGTTAAAAACGTCTGCCTTGAGCTTTATGCTCTTTAGGAACTATCTACATGGGATCCAATTGACAACAGCAACTTGAAAGATTAGATAGGAACCTTAGGGGCAGGGAGTTTATGTTAACGAGGGAGGAACAACTCAGAAAAGGAGGGGGAGAATGGTTGCACAGCTGAAAGAATGTAATCAGTGTCACTAAATTGTACATGTGGAAACTGTTGAATTGGTGTACGTTTTGCTGTGTATATTCTCAACAACAACAACAAAATAAATATAGGGGAAAAAGTGTATTAATGAATCCAGTCATTCATTCTAGAATGATTTTTCTGGAAACCTGCTTTGTATAAGGCACTTTGTAGGTACTAAACTTTAAACAATGATCCCTGGTGTTGCAATGGTTAAACACTTGGCTGCTAACCAAAAGTTAGGAGGTTCGAATCCATCAGCCATGGGAGAAAAGACCAGGTGATCTGTTTCTGTAAAGATTACAGCCTAGGAAACCCTGTGGGGCAGTTCTACTCTGTCGTAGAGGGTCAGGATGAGTCGGAATTGACTCAACCGCACACAACAGCCACAAGCTTTAAACTTCATTAATACAGCTTACAATTATTAGTTTGAGGCTTTACAATTTTAGACACTGAAATGAAATTTTAAATCATTTCCAAAGGTTTTACTTATCTGTAATTATAGCTACTTGACCCACAGGTAAGCAGAAATGCTTTGTAATGACTTATTCTTCATCCTTATGCAAATAACAGTTTCTGAGCTGAAACTATGGATAAGATGGATTCAGTTTTCAAACCTGTCATTCTGCTTTATGCTCACCGTCCTCGTTATTCATAGGTGTAGAGAGGCTAACGCTGTGGGGGCGAGGGAGGGTGGGGAAGAACAGATTGTTTGAGTATGTAGTGGTGCTGTATATTCTCCGTGTTGATGAAGAACTTATATTTCTTAACCAAAACTGGACAAATAGAACCAGTATCAAAGTTACGTCTGCGTTTGACGGTTGTGCCACATTTCCAACAATCACAATCCCCCACCCTTATAATTTGTTTTGATGTCAGACATTTTATCAAAGTTGAAATTAATAAGTTTCAGGACCTAGATTCTCCTTCCACCTTGCCCCAGGTAGTCACATGCCTTGATGGTATGGAGAAAGTTCCTTTATTTTCTCTGCTAGTTATTCCTGGTGAGGTAATATCTTCCAAAGGCAGACAATATGGTATCTAGCTCTATTCAGGAGCCACATGGTAGACAGGTTAGGGCTTTACTCTTCCCTCCACTGCAATTCCAAGCAGAGCCATTTGACATAATGCCAGTTGCTGTCCAGCCAACTCCAACTCATGACCACCCCAGGTATGTCAGAGTAGAGCTGTTCTCCACAGGGTTTTCAATGGCTGATTTTTCAGAAGTAGGTCACCAGGCCTTTCTTCCAAGGCCCCTCTGGGTGGACTCAAACCTCCAGTCTTTCAGTTAGCAGCCGAAAGCATTAACTATTGCACCACCCAGGGGCTCCATTTGACATGATAGGCTCTGCTTAAGGTTATAAGAGATTTTCATGCAAACCACCAAACTAGTTGATTTTTAGTTGTTTTCGACTTGACAGTCTGTGCCCCTGCTTCTCACTGGATGTCACCTGGCCCTGAGTCATGAAACCTCACATGGCCTCTGCTAGTGGGGTCCCTTCCTTGTGCCCAGGAGCACCCCACACACACCATTACTTCTCACCTCACCCAGAATCATACCACCATCAGAAGACACCTCTGAGTCACCACTTCTCTCAGCAGGAGCTAAGAAAACCAGAACTTTCCCTTCTTCCCCACTCCTGCCCCCTATACCCAGCTCACAGCATTGAAAGGACTGTGTCCAGAGGATTTGTAACTTGGTCTATCACTTTACCCAGATGTTCTTACTTGGGGGAAGAAAAAACATCTCATCCCACACACTCACTCCATGGAGATTATCAGTACAGAGTTGTGAGACATTTGATGTCCCCAGTGCAGGTAAAATGAAGATAACACTAATGAGGTCAGTGATGATACGTACCTACTGAAAGGAACTAAAGTGATAGACCACAGTGATTGAAAGTGGAAACAGGAGTCTAACAAATCCGGCTTGGCACCATTTGCTTAGTAGAAATCTTTTAATTAGGAACCAGAAGGGCCGGTTTTGCTAATCTTGTACTGTAAACCGTAAGATGAGCTGCGGTCATTTTTAGACCCACACCTAAGGACTAGACGTGGCCCAGTGTGTCTCTGAATACATGCATTTCACTGATTTATACTACTTTAGTGGGGAAAATGTTATTTTCAACGAGACGTGTTTTTTTCTTAGGTGTAGAAGTGTTAGAGCCTTGAATGCTTCGAGAACTTCCCACCATAGTGGAGGTGTGGATTTAAAGAGGTCAAAATTTTTCAAATGAGCTGTTGACATCTTCCAGTGGAGGATAACCAAACCAAACCCATTACCGTTGAGCTGATTCAGACTCATAACAACCCTGTAGGACAGAGTAGAACTGCTCCATAGGGTTTCCAAGGAGCAGCTGGTGAATTCGAACTACCAACCTTTTAGTTAGCAGCCGAGCTCTTAACCACTGCACCACCAGGCCTCCACAGAGGTGAAGGACTTTAGTAAAATAGAAGAAAGGACCTATCTTCTGCTTGACCTTTAGATGTCCCCAGAGTGACCTCCACTGTCCAGAAACATCTGTACAAAGATTAACAGGCACCTGTCTTCCTGGTTGGAGTCCCCTTGTACATCGAGTTGCTGAAGCAAAAGGAAGAAATGATGAAGTAAAAGAGCAGAACAGAAAATTTCAAAGGGCAGCTCTAGAAGACAAAGTAAAGGGTTATAATGACATGTGCAAAGAGCTGGAGATAGAAAACCAAAAGAGAAGAACATGCTTGGCATTTCTGAAGCTGAAAGAGCTGAAGAAAAAATTCAAGCCTCAAGTTGCAATATTGAAGGACTCTATGGGCAAAATACTAAACGATGCAGGAAACATCAAAAGAAGACGGAAGGAATACACAGAGTCACTATACCAAAAAATATTGGTCGACATTCAACCATTTCAGGAGGTAGCATATGATCAGGAACCAATGGTACTGAAGGAAGAGTTCCAAGCTGAACTGAAGGCATTGGTGAAAAACAAGGCTCCAGGAATTGAGACAATACCGATTGAGATATTTCAACAAACAGATGCAGTGCTGAAGTGCTCGCTTATCTGCGCCTAGAAATTTGGAAGACAGCTTCCTGGCCAACCGACTGGAAGTGATCCATATTTATGCCTATTCCCAAGAAAGGTGATCCAACTGAATGCAGAAATTATCAAACAATATCATTAATATCACACACAAGTAAAATTTTGCTGAAGATCATTCAAAAGCGGCTGCAGCAGTATATCGACAAGGAACTGCCAGAAATTCAAGCTGGATTAAAAAGAGAACATGGAACCAGGGATATCATTGCTGGTGTCAGATGGATCTTGGCTGAAAGCAGAGAATACCAGAAAGATGTTTCCCTGTGTTTTATGAACTATGCAAAGAATGGGAATTTCAGAACACTTAATTATGCTCAGGAGGAACCTGTACATAGATTAAGAGGCAATTGTTCAAACAGAACAAGGGGATACTTCGTGGTTCAAAGGGAAGAAAGGTGTGCATCAGGGTTGTATCCTTTCACCATACTTATTCAATCTGCATGCTGAGCAAATAATCTGAGAAGCTGGGCTATATAAAGAAGAACACGGATTGGAGGAATTTCTTAAGTTGAAAGAGCTTAAGAATTGTATTGGAGGAAGACATGATGACTAAATGCAATGTGGGATAATGAACTGGATCTTGATCCAGAAATAGGACATTAGTGGGACAATCTGCTGACCTTGTGTAAGGCCTATAGAATAGTGAATAATGGTCGATCAATGATAGTTTCCTGATATTGACAAATGTACTATGATTATGTAAGATGTTAACATTTGGGGAAGCTGGATGAAGAGTGTGTGGAAATTCTTTGAACTTTTTTGCAACTTTTTGTAAGTCTGAAATTATTTCAAAACAAAAAGTTGAATAATTAAAGGAAAATAATGTCAGGTTTGTGACTACTACTAGCCTAAAATTTGCTCAGCCACCATTTCATATTCTCCCAAAGCATCAATTCTTCCGAACTCAGAGAAAACTCTTTTATACACACTCCTTTCTCTACAGCTCTTTCATACCTCCTTCCCCAGCCTCATTCATTGTGAAAATAGAAGCAATCAGAAGAGTTGCCCCAGGCCCACCTCCCACTATCTGGGACCATTTCCTCTGCTTGCTCTCTTATTACTGTGGATGCACTCTCCTTGCTCCTAGCCAAAGCCAAGCCCTCCACTTGTTTACTGAATCTCATCTTCTTTCTTATCTATTCAAGAAAATTGCTCCAGCATATCTTTCCTTTGTCTTTTGCGTTTTTCTCTCTCCGTCTGTTGGGTCATTCCAGGAATCACAGAAACATCCTATTATTTATTCCCCCTTAAAAAAACAGAAATTCTACCACCAATGACCGCCCTGACAGGGAACACAACAGAGAGTCCCTGATGGAGCAGGAGAAAAGTGGGGTGCAGAAGTCGAATTCTAGTAAAAAGACGAGACTTACTGGTTTGATTGAGACTGGAGGGACCGTGGAAGACATGGCCCCCACGAGGCTGTTCTGTCAGCCCTGAACTAAAACCATTCCCGAGGCCAGTCCTTCAGACAAAGATTAGACTGGACTATGGGACATAAAATGATACTCGTGAAGAGTGTGCTTCTTAGCTCAAGTAGATACATGAGACT
>NW_004443980.1:8503391-8507154 GCF_000243295.1 Trichechus manatus latirostris
AGAGAGAAAGCCTTCCCCTGGAGCTGACACCCTGAATTTGGACTTTTAGCCTACTTTACTGTAAGGAAATAAACTTCTCTTCGTTAAAACCATCCACTTGTGATATTTCTGTTATGGCAGCACTAGATGACTAAGACAGAATTTGGTACCGAGAGAGTGGGGGCTGCTCTAACAGATACCTAAAATGTGGAAGGGGTTTTAAAACTGAATGGATAGACGTGTGGCAGTGACAGAGGACCAGCAGCAGCAGAGAACCTACAGCAGCAGAACCAGGAGACCAGTGCGAGACGGCGCTGGAGCCAACCCACGGAGCAAGAGCTGAGTGCCTGTGTGCAGGAGGCTTCCTGGTGGAGTGGGGTGCCTCCGGGCACTTACCGGTGGAGCTACAGAGCTTTGGAACACGTGCCCCAGCAGGGCAGATGCAGGCATGAGGCCCGAGGGTCAAGAGGCCACAGGAAACAGAAACAGAAGCTGAAGAGACGAGGGACACAAGAAGCCGAGCTGCCTCAGTCTCAGAAGTGAGATGAAGCCGAAGCTGGATGAGGAAGGCAGCAAGCGCAGCATCCTCTCCAAGCACCGGAAGTTCGTGGAGCACTGCTGCATGCGCTGCCGCTCCCCCTTCACCTTCGTTGTCAACACCAAGCGCCTCTGTGGGGATTGCAAGTTCAACGTCTGCAAGAGCTGTTGCTCCTACGAGAAGCAAGAGAAGGTCTGGATCTGCTGCGTCTGC
The DNA here is from genome assembly GCF_000243295.1 of Trichechus manatus latirostris. Taxonomy (NCBI): domain Eukaryota; kingdom Metazoa; phylum Chordata; class Mammalia; order Sirenia; family Trichechidae; genus Trichechus; species Trichechus manatus. Next base: position 8,504,122 of record NW_004443980.1, read on the forward strand.
CAGCAAGCCAGGCTTCTAAAGACCCAGTCTCTGGAATGGTTCTACAATAACATGAAGAGCTGCTTCAAACGCTTTGGCAGTGCCAAGGTCCTGAAGAATTTGTACAGGAAACACCAGCTAGAGAGTGGAGCATGCCTCGACAATCTAGGAGGAAACTTTTTTGAGGCAAACCCGGAAAATGAAGAAAGCATTTCAGGCAGTGATTCAACATTTTATAGGCAATCAGAAGGACATAGCATGATGGACACCTTGGGTGTTGCCTTATGAGTGGCTGAAGAGGCCATTGAAGAAGCAGTTTGCAAAGCAGAAGCCTATGGGGACAGGCTGGATAAGCAGAACAAGGCTGGTTACCTGCGGGACCACAAGGAGGAGCTGACAGAGGAGCTGGCCACAACTATCCTGCAAAAGATCATAAGGAAGCAGAAGAGCAAAAGCGAGCAGCAAGCAGAAGACGAGCCGGAGTGGCCACAGTCCCAGAGCTGTGGTGTGAAGGCAGCTGATGAGGGGACCACAGTCTCCCCAGGAGGCCCCTGAGCCTCCGCCACCCCCTGGCGGTCCCAGTCTGCCTGCTTGCTCACTGCAGAAGATGCCCTGAAGACCTCTTCCCAGGAGGGGACCTGGAGGCAGCTGTGGGACCGGGGCCAGTGCCCGAGGGAGGAGCCCGCTTTGCCCAGCTGGAAGAGCATGGACAGGCTGGATGAAACAAGTAACTGTTTTAAGCAGCGCCTAGTGGATCTGCAGGTTTCATGGTGCTGTCCAGAGGCTTCTTGGCTATTGCATGGCAGGTCAACTCTTCCTCCCATACCTCTGAATTGGTGTGTGCCCACTTGGGGCAGCTAAGCCTGTAGCACAGCACGTGGTATATAATGTGGTCATGTTTTCCACCTGGGCAGTTTTCCTCGTTGCTGGGGAGGAATTAAGGCTCTTACATGTCCTCAGTGTTCCCTGGGCTCTGCTGAGAACTCTGGGATAGTGGGGGCTCCAGGCAAAGGTGTTAAAATTGCTCAGCTCCACAGCCCCACGCCAGCTGCCTGTTCAAGGTGGACTGAGAGCTTGAGTCCTTGTAGTCCAGGAACCCCATGACTGCAGAAGTATAGCTCCCCACCCCCACCCCCAGCCCCAGCCCCACCCCTAGCACAGGCCTGGTTCTTTCCCTACCTGGCTGCACATACTGTCTAATGGAAGCTAGGCACATTTGTCCTTACGTGAAGAAATCATTAACAGCATTCTCAGCCCATGTTACATATCAGATCTAGAAACGATGAGCAGTAAACCATCCATGCGTAGAAATATGAAAAAAAAAAAACTATGGAGCACAGTTTGACTCTAACACACATTGGATCGCCCTGAGTATGAATCGAATTGATGGCAACTGATGTTATTCTTTTGGGAAACCACTCTGATGGGACTTTTGCCCCACCTCTCTACCAAATGGCTCTTAACAAGACTACTGATGTTTCTAAACCACTCTGATGGGACTTTTGCCCCACCTCTCTACCAAATGGCTCTTAACAAGACTACTGATGTTTCTGTATCCAGTGCTCAGTTCTTTGCTCTTTTTTTTTAAATTTTTTTTATTGTTGTGATTTAAGTGAAAGTTTACAATTCAAGTTAGTCTCTCATACAAAAATTTATACATACATTGTTTTGTGACCCTACTTGCTCTCCCTATACTCTGACAGCACACTCCTCCTTTCCACCCCTGATTTCCCATGTCCGTTAAACCAGCTCCTGACTCTCTCTGCCTTCTCATCTCGCCTCCAGATGAGAGCTGCTCATTTAATCTCAGCTAAGAAGCACACTCTTCACGAGTATCATTTTATGTCCCATAGTCCAGTCTAATCTTTGTCTGAAGGATTGGCCTCAGGAATGGTTTTAGTTCGGGGCTGACAGAAGGGCCCGGTGGGGGCCATGTCTTCCAGGGTCCCTCCAGTCTCAATCAAACCATTAAGTCTTGTCTTTTTACTAGAATTTGACTTCTGCACCCCACTTTTCTCCTGCTCCATCAGGGACTCTCTGTTGTGTTCCCTGTGAGGGCGGTGATTGTGGTAGCTGGACAGCATCTAGTTCTTCTGGTCTCAGGCTGATGAAGTCTCTGTTTTCTGTGGCCCTTTCTATTTCTTGGGCTAATACTTGCTTGTGTCCATGGCGTTCTTCATTCTCCGTTATTCCAGGTGGGGTTGGGACTAATTGATGCATCTTAGATGGCTGCTTGCTAGCTTTTAAGACCCCAGGCGCCACTCACAAAAGTGGGATGTACAACATTTCCTTAAAAACCATTGTTATGCCAGTTGACCTAGATGTCCCCTGAAAGCAAGGTCCCCAGAACCCTACCCCTGCTACTCTGTCCCTCAAAGTGTTTGGTTGTATTCAGAACACTTCTTAGCTTTCATTTAGTCCAGTTGCACTGACTTCCCCTGTAGTGTGTGCTGTCCTTCCCTTCACCTAAGATAATTCTTGCCTACTTTCTAGTTAGTGAATACCTATCTCACTCCGTCCCCATTCTCGTAACCATCAGAGAATATCTTCTGTGTTTAAACCTTTCCTTGGGTTCTTATAATAGTGGTCTCATACAGTATTTGTCCTTTTGCGACTAAATTCACACAGCAGAATGCCTTCTGGATTCCTCCATGTTATGTTTCACGGATTCATCGTGGTTCTTTATCATTGGACACCATCTCATTGTGTGATTATACCATAATTTGTTTATCCATTCATCCGTTGATGGGCACCTAGGTTGTTTCCATCTTTTTGCTATCGTGAACAATGCTGCAGTGAACATGAGCGTGCATATATCTATTCGTGTGACAGCTCTTATTTCTCTAGGATATTTTCCAAGGAGTAGGATTGCTGGATACTATGGTACTTCTATTTCTAGCTTTTTAAGGAAGTGCCAAATTGATTTCCAAAGTGGTTGCACCATTTTACATTCTCACCAACAGTGTATAAGTGTCAGTCTCTCCACAACCTCTCCAACATTTATCATTTTGTGTTTTTTGGATTAATGCTAGCCTTGTTGGGGTGAGATGGTAT
>NW_004443980.1:8508844-8589335 GCF_000243295.1 Trichechus manatus latirostris
CTTGTTAACTCTTTCAATTGTTTTTCTCTTCTCCATTTCATTTAATTCTGCTCTAATTCTTATTATTTCCTTTCTTCTGGTGCCTGAAGGCTTCTTTTGCTGCTCTCTTTCTACTTGTTCCAGTTGTAGGGTTAATGTTTTGATTTTGGCGCACTCTTCTTTTTGGATGTGTGCATTTACTGCTATAAACTGACCTCTGAGCACTGCTTTTGCTGTGTCCCAAAGTTTCTGGTAGAATGTGTTTTCATTCTCGTTTGATTCTATGGATTTCTTTATTCCATCCTTAGTTTCTTCTATAACCCAGTAGTTTTTCAGCATGGTGCTGTTCAGTTTCCAAGTGTTTGATTTTTTTCCTTGCTTTTTGTGTTATTGATTTCTACTTTTATGGCTTTATGGTCAGAAAATATGCTTTGTAATATTTCGATGCTTTGGATTCTGTTAAGGCTTGCTTTATGGCCTAATATGTGGTCTATTCTGGAGAATGTTCCATGCGCATTGGAAAAGAAAGTATACTTGGCTGCTTTTGGGTGGAATGTTCGGTATATGTCCGTGAGATCAAGTTGGTTGATTGTAGCATTTAGATCTTCTGTGTCTTTATTGAGCTTCTTTCTGGATGTTCTGTCCTTCACCAAAAGTGGAGTGTTGAAGTCTCCTACTATTATTGTGAAGCTGTCTATCTCTCTTTCCAATGCTGTTAGAGTTTGTTTTATATATTTTGGAGCCCTGTCGTTGGGTGTGTAAATATTTATTATAGTTATGTCCTCCTGGTGTACTGATCCTTTAATCATTGTTTAGTGTCCTTCCTTATCCTTTGTGGTGGATTTTACTTTAAAGTCTATTTTGTCAGAGAGTAATATTGCCATTCCTGCTCTTTTTTAAGTGTTGTTTGCTTGATAAATTTTTTTTCCATCCTTTGAGTTTTAGTTTGTTTTTGTCTTTAAGTCTAACATGTGTCTCTTGTTGGCAGCATATAGACAGATCATGTTTTTTAATCCATTCTGTCTCTTTATGGTGCCTTGAGTGCATGTACATTTGGTGCAATTATTGATAGGTATGAGTTTAGTGCTGTCATTTTGATGTCTTTTTGTGTGTGTTGCTGACAGTTCCATTTAATTTTCTGTGCTGACGTGTTTTTGTTTATGTATTTTCTTTTCATCTTTTTCATTGTTGTTGATTTTGTGTTTGCTGAGCCTTTATATTTTTCTTGTTTTTGATTTTGATGTGTAGGATTGTTAGTTTCCTACCCCTATTTTTCTAACTTTAAACCAGTCTTTTATTTCTTTATATTGCCTTGACTTCGTCTCCATATGAAAAATCTCTGTCTACATTTTTAGTCCCTCTTTTTTGTTTTAATGTTGTCATCTTTTACATATTGACATCTCTGTTTCCCTATTTTCAGTATTTTAGTTTTGATTTATTTTTGTGACTTCCCTATATGAGTTGCTATCTGATTGCTCTGTCTTGTTGTTCTAGTCTTGCATTATTATCTGATGTTATTGATTTTCTAACCAGAAGACTCTCTTTAGTATTTCTTGTAATTTTGGTTTGGGTTTTGCAAATTCCCTAAACTTCTGTTTATCTGGAAATGCCCTAATTTTGCCATCATATTTGAGAGACGGTTTTGCTGGATATGTAATTCTTGGCTGGCAATTTTTTGTTACTTCAAGGCTTTACATAAGTCATTCCATTGCCTTCTTGCCTGCATGGTTTCTGCTGAGTAGACTGAGCTTATTCTTATTGAATCTCCTTTGTAGATGACTTTTCATTTATCCCTAGCCGCTCTTAAAATTCTCTCTTTATCTTTGGTTTTGGCAAGTTTGATTATAATATGTCTTGGTGACTTTCTTTTGGGATCTACCTTATGTGGGGTTTGATAAGCATCTTGGATAGATATCGTCTCATCTTTCATGATATCGGGGAAGTTTTCTGTCAACAAATCTTCAACAATTTTCTCTGTATTTTCTGTTATACCCACCCACCCACTGTGTTCTGGTACTCCAGTCACTTGTAGGTTATGTCTCTTGATAGAGTCCCACATAACTCTTAGAGTTTCTTCATTTTTTAAAATTCTTTTATCTGAATTTTCCTCAAATAAGTTGGTGTCAAGTGCTTTATCTTCAATCTCACTAATTCTGACTTCTCTTGCCTCAACTGTGCTCCTATTACTTTCTATTGAGTTGTCTAATTCTGAAGTTTTATTGTTAATCTTCTGGATTTCTGATTGCTGTCTCTCTATGGATTCTTGCAGCATATTAAATTTTTCATTATGCTCTTGAATAACCTTTTTAAGTTCCTCTACTGCTTTGTCTGTGTGTTCTTTGGCTTTGTTTGCATTTTGAAGTATTTCCTTCCTAATATCTTGAAGAGTTCTGTATATTAATCTTTTGTATTCTGCCTCTGGTAATTCTAAGAAATTCCCTTCCTCCAGATAATTTATTCTTTATTTTGGGAGCTTGCTGAAGCCACCATGGTCTGCCTCTTTATGTGATTTGATATTGACTGTTGTCTCTGAGCCATCAATAAGTTATTATAATTTATTTATTTTATGTTTGCTTACAGTGTCCTAGCTTCTTGTTTTGTTTTCTTTTGATATGCCCAAATAGGCTGCTCGTGTGTGCTAGTTGGATTATTGACGCCTTTGAAGCTCTAACATACTGTCACCAAGTGGTTAAATCTGTTACTGAGTATGTGAGCCCGGGAGTCCATTAACTTTTCTTGTATGGATTCAGCTCAGGTGTCCAGGTAGTTGGTCACCAAGTGTGTGGTGCAGGCTCTCACCTACAGTCCTAGACAGGCAGGGTAATTGGTGTAGGCACAGGTATCTGGCTGCAGTAGGAGGTCACACACTGAGCAAGGTAGGGAGCTGACAGCTGTCCCTGAGTATCTGAAAGGAAAGCGTGTCCCTGTTCTCTAGAGTGAGTAGGTAGGTGGGTTTTGCAGCCAGACTATGAGCACCCAATGCTGTTGGCTGTAAGGACTGTGGGGCACCACTTATTCTTGGACCTCTGTCACAGGTGGCTAGGTGGTGTGGGTGGAGCAACCAGTCTTCAAGCCCCTGATGTGGGCAGGTGAGGAACCTGCTTAATGGGCAGAGCAGTGTCAAATGTCACAACTCTGCCACTTCATAGCTGAAACAGTTGAAGTTAGACTTCAGGTATATACCCTGTTGTACTGTGGTAATGAGGGCTTATGCTGTTGAAATGGGCCCACACAAGTCTGTGTAGGGGTGAAAGGCATACAAAGTCTGTGGGCCCCTTATGCCTGTGCCGAGGCAAAGGAGCTGTGCCAACCCTGAAGTCCTGGCTTATGGGATCTGGCAGCTTATTTTTTCCCTGTTTGTTAATTTGTTCCCTCTCCAAGGCCAGGAGAATGGCTCAGGGCATGTGACGTGCCCTACTTCCGGCCTAGGGGACTTAGCAATCAATGAAGCCAGTCCAGGACCCAGTGCAGAGCAGGATGGGGGGAGGTAAATGGGAGAGAGGTTTTTCCCAAATGGGACTTTTTTTTTTTTAATCCCTGTGGTCGGCCAGAGGCAAATACTTATCTTTAGCTGCTTGAGTGCTGCTTTTCACTGGTTCTGGATGGCTGAGTAGACTCTCTGCCACTGTGCCTCTCCTGATGTGGAAAACGCCTCCTGAGCGCCACTGCTAGCCTCACCGTGCACAGGAGCTTATCCGGCCTGAAGGGCTCGGGCTCCTGCCAGGTCTGGCAACTCGTTGCTGCTTCCAAACCGTCCCTCCCTCCCCCCGCCACTCAGTTCGATTCCTCAACTTTGCCTTTGATGTTCAGGGCTCCTAGATAGTCATATACAATCGATTCACTTGTTTTTTTGGGTCTTTGTTGTAAGAGGGACCACAGGAAGCGTCTGACTGCTCCACTGTCTTGGCCCTGCCTCTCAGTTCCTTGTTCTTATTTTGCATGATATATCAGCAGGCTTTCAGAGTTTGATGCCCCTCCTCTCTTGAGATCTGTCTTTGTTAGGCTTCCATACTATCCCAGTCACCTGATTTATCCTCTGCCACTCTGGGAGCTCCTCCTTAGTTTCCTTTGCTGCTTGCTCCCTCTTCATTTTCCTAACTTGTTATGTTGGGATGCCCCAAAACTCAGAGCTTGGACCTCTTCTCTTTTCTCTCTATATTCACTCACTAGGTGATCTCCGCCAATCTTGTAACTTTAAATACCACCTATATATTGATGACTCCAAATTTATACCGGTAGCATGGACCTCCAGACACCTGTATCCAACTGCCTGCTCCACATCTCCTAATTGGAAGTCTAATAGGTATCTCAAACTAACAGGCCTAAAGTCGAGCTCCCTACCCCATGCCTGACCTCCATCTAGTCTTCTCAGCCTCAGTTAATGTCAACTCCATCTTTCCAATGGTTAAGGCCAAAGGCCTTGGATTCATCTTTGACTCTTTAATTTCTTATACTTCACAAAGAATCTGTCAGCAATTCTCTCAGCTCTACTATCAAAATATACACAGAATCAGATGACTTCTCGCCTCCTCCACTGCTAAGACCTTGCTCCAAACCACCATCATTTCTCACCTAGATTATTGCAACAGCCTCCTATCTGGCTTTGCTTTCTGTCATGGATTGAATTGTGTCCCCCAAAAAAATCTGTCAACTTGGCTGGATCATGATTCCCAGTATTGTATGATTGTGTACCATTCTGTAATCTGATATGATTTCCTTGTGTGTCGTAAACTCAATCACTATGATGTAATGAGATGGACTAGTGGCAGTTATACTGATGAGGTCTGCAAGATTGTGCCTTAAGCCAGTCTCTTTTGAAATATAAAAGAAGCAAGCAGAGACACAGGAGAACCTAATACTACCAAGAAAGCAGTGCTGGGAGCAGAACGCATCCTTTGGACCTGAGGTTCCTGAGCAGAGAAGCTCCCAGACCAAGGGAAGATTGATGACACGGACCTTCCTCCAGAGCTGACAGAAAAAGTGTTCCCTTGGAGCTGTTGCTCTGAATTTGGACTTGTAGCCTGCTAGACTGTGAGAGAATAAACTTCTCTTTGTTAAAGCCATCCACTTGTGGTATTTCTGTTAGAGCAGCACTAGATGACTAAGACACTCTCCTTTGGTTTAATCAGGACATAGCAATCAGAGGGATCCTTTTAACTCCTTTGATTAAACCACCCTTACTGCAATAGCTTCTTATATGACTTATTTTAAAAGCCAATACCCTACGTGACCAGACCTTTCTGACCTCAGCTCCTCCTTCTCTACCCCTCTTTCAGTTTGCTTTAGCACATTAGCCTTGAAAATAGCAGGCACATTTTTTCCTCAGGGTATTTACACTTGTTCCTTCTGCCTCAAATTCTCTTACCCATGAGTAGCGTCTGGGGTCTTAAAAGCCTGTGAGCAGCCATCTGAGATACTCCACTGGTCTCACCCCTTCAGGAACAAGGGAAAATGAAGAAAACTAAAGACACAAAGGAAAGATTAGTCAAAAGGACTAATAGGCCACAACTACTATGGCCTCCACCAGACTGAGTCCACTACAACTAGATAGTGCCTGGCTACCACCACTGACTGCTCTGACAGGAATCACAATAGAAGGTCCCGGACAGAGCAGGAGAAAAATGTAGAACAAAATTCTAACTCACAAAAAAAAAGACCAGACTTACTGGCAGAGACTGGAGAAACCCAGAAAGTGTGACCCCCGACACCCTTTTAGTCCAGTAACGAAGTCACTCCAGAGGTTCACCTTTTAGCCAAAGATTAGACAGGCTCACAGGACAAAATGAGACCAAAGGGGCACACCAGCCCAGGGGCAAGGACTTGAAGGCAGGAGAGGACAGCAAAGCTGGTAATAGGGAACCCAGTGTCGAGAAGGGGGAATACTGACATGTCATGGGATTTTTAACCAAAGTCATAAAACAATATATGTACTAACTTTAATTAGAGGCTAGTTTGTTCTGTAAACATTCAGCTAAAGTTCAATTTAAAAAAAAAAAAATCCTGTTACCCCAGAGATCCGTACGGCTTGCTCCACTTCCACTCTCTGGCTGTCAGCCCCACTTTTCCTCCTGTTTCGACTTTCTTTCTCAGTAAGGCCTTTTGTGGTTGCTAAATTTAACATTTCAATTCCACGTCACCGACCCCGTCCCTTAAATGAACATGAACGCACATGTGTATGCACATACAGACACACAGACACACAGACTTTCTCTTCTTCTTCTCTGCTTTAATTTTTTTCTCCCTAAGATTTATTACTGCCTAATATATATCTTACTTATTTTGTTTATTGTCTGTCTCTCTCAACTGGAATGTAAACTCTAGAAAATCATGAACACTTGCCTGATTTGCATGCTGTTGTGTCTTATGAAGGTATCTGGCACATAATAAGTGCACAATAAATATTTGTGGATGAATGAATAAATGCATGAATCTGCACTAGTGAAATAGGCTTTGAACCAATGTAATCATCCGTGTCTTGAACCACTTTCAGCAGCATTTTACCATGATAATTTTTCAAATACATAGCCTTATTCTGAAATAACATTAAAACCAGAAGACCAAACCTATTGCCATAAAGTTGATTCCGACTCATGGCGACCCTATGTGTAACAGGGTAGAACTGCTCTGTAGGGTTTTCTTGGCTGTAATCTTTACTAAAGCAGATCACCAGGCCTTTGTTTCATTGTACCACTGGGTAGGTTTGAACCATCAACCCTTAGGTTAGTAGTTGAGTGCAAACTGTTAGTGCCACCGTGAAATAACATTAGGCATTCAATATTTTCCACACCAAAGATTTTCTCCTAGTTCTAGCTGCTAATGCTGATGATGATTGTATAGGTCAAGCCCATTTCAACATTTTGCATGATTTATTATTGGCCTTGTAGGCTTTTAACATTCTCAAGTCTTTTGCACTTATTGCACGTAAAAAGGTTGATTATGTTTGTAAAGCACAAGTAAATTTACCATAGACCAGAGGTTGTGCATTAGTGACCTCTGGATGAATCCAGGTCCCAGACTAGCCAACATGGCGTTTAATGTTTTAAAATTCATTGACAATATTTTAAAAATCAGGTGATTTCACATAAAAATTTAGATTTCTGGTTTCCCTTGAACAATCAAGTCTGCGTTCCCTCTGCTACTACCTTTAAAAAAATGTGCATTTCCAGTGTATGGCAGTCCCTGCCAATTACATTTAACCCACTTCATTCAAAATTTTGTTACCTCTCTGGCTCTGTAGGCATTTGAGATTGACTCAAGCTATAGGCAGAGACTATAACAACACTGTGCACTTACTAATGCCACCTCCTGGGGAGCACAGAGTTGGCACACTTACTCTGAAGCATGGCTTTCTACCTGTGAACATTTATAAAAAGTGTTTCTAAGTAGAGTAGCTTCAGTACATCTGCTCCCAAATGCAGTTTTGAAGAGTCCATGCTTCATTCACTCTAGTGTTTGTTTCTTTCTTCTTCTTCTTTTTTAACTAAAACACGTATTTTATCTTTCATTTCCCTTCATTTTTCTTGATTTAGATGGGAGAGAGTGATGGGAAGGGAGTTGAGGTGGAAAGGACCCTTCTCCTTCTCATGTTGTCATTTCTTTGACTGGAGTTCATGAAGAATTAGGAGACCTTGTAAGGCTGAAGCCTTCTGTCTTAGGGTTGTCTAGTGTTGCTATAACATAAATAACACAAGTGGATGCTTTAACAAACAGAAATTTATTCTCTCACTGTCTAGGAGGCCAGAAGTCCGAATTCAGGGCACTAGCTCCAGGGAAGACTTTCTGTCTCTGTTGGCTGTAGGGGAAGGTCCTTGGCATTAATCTTCCCCTGGTCTAGCAGCTTCTCAGTGCAGGGACCTTGCATCCAAAGAACGCACTCTGCTCCTAGCTCTTCTTTCTTGGTGGTATGAGGTCCCTCTCCTCTCCGCTGGCTTGCTTCTCTCTTTTATATGTCAAAAGAGATTGACTCAAGATACAACCTAATTCTGTAGATTGTGTCCTGCTTCATTAACATAACTGCCTCTAATCTTGCCTCATTAATATAAATAGAGGTTAGGATTTATAACATGTAGGATTATTACATCAGATCACGCAATAGAGGACAACCACAAAATACTGAGAATCCATGGCCTAGCCAAGTTAACCCACATTTTTGGGGACACAGTTCAATCCATAACATCCTTCCAATGGGTAGACAATTGACACAGCCCTCTGGAGTAGTGACAGGAACTGCTTGACCCCCCAGATTAAAATGTGTGACCACTTGGACATATATTTATCACATTTTCTGGCTACTATGTAATTAATCAAAAAGAGGATCTCTATCTACTGGTTAACAAGCACTCAGCCTTCACATATGGAAAATAGGTGGCCAAAGGACAATGGGAAAGAGAAGTAGAACTAGTTAAATACCACGAGGTTCAAGCCTGGTAATTTTGGAAGAGAAGTTAGGTTGTTGTTACTGTTAATTGCTATTCAGTCAGTTCTGATTCGTGGCGACTTCATGTACAACAGACCAGTCCTGCACCATCTTCACAATTGTTGGTATGGTCGAGTCCATTGTTGCGGCCGCTGTGTATTTTGAGTGCCTTCCAACCTAAGGAGCTCATCTTCCAACACTATCATGGACAATATCCTGGAAGAGAAGTAGAACTAATTAAATATCACAGAGGTTCATGCGTGGTTACTTTGGATTGGAAGCAAGAGGTAAGATGTAAATTGTCACTGTGCTAGACTAAGCACTCCACAAGGGCAGAGTGTGTCTCTCTTATCCACCTGTGTTCTCAATGTCTAGCTGAGTGCCTTGCGGAAAGTGGGAAGAATTAATAAATGTGTGAAAGAATTTGAGTGTTGTGGTCATTGCAGGCTGAAGAAAGTTTTCCGATTTTCTGTACACATACATTCTAGGGTCTCATTGATTGAAGCAGTGCTTGCACATTGGTATATATGGAAACGGATTGTAAATATTCCTGTTTGGTTCAAGGGACTTCATTTTTAGTCATGATTTCCTGCCCCTGCATAGGTTTCTTCTCAAAATGACCAGAATGTAAACTGCACGTGCCTCCTCTATTGAGACTTAACCTTTACCGGGCACAGAGAAGCAGGAATAAAGTGTTCTTTATTATTTAAATACATTCCATTTCAGTACACCCAAAAAAATTGATCAAAGCCACCCTTTATTTTTCTCTCTCTCAATTTTAGATGTCAGTCCTTGAACTTCTCATTTGCTTCTATGCGCTTCCTCTTAGAGAGCTGCCCGGATCCCATACTGTTAGTTGTCATCTCCATACTGATAAGGCTCATCTTTATCTTCCGCCCTGACCCAGCCCTCCTGCTCTGGTTACATAGCTTTCACTGTCCACAGGCTAGTGCTCTGGAGCTATCATCAGTGTTGCCTCAACCTCATTGTGGTCCAAAAGGATTTCATTGTTGTCTCCCCTAAATGCCACAGTTCTGTCAACAACATCAATACCCCCTGAATTCTTCTAGGTGATTAACCTCAAAGTCATCTTTGATCCATCCTTCTAATTTATCCCCTATGAATAGTGGGCCTCTGAGATATCTTCTGTTTGTCTCTTGCTTCCATGGCCCATTGCTACCGTCCCAAGCTTGGGAGTGATCGCCTCATACCTTGTCCATAGCCACAGTTTCCTAAACCTTCTTATTTCCAGTCTCCTTCCCGTCACCTTCCATTTCCCTGTCAGCAGACTGACCTTCTAAAATCGTAGATTTTCTCATGTCACTCCCTACTGCATAAGTTTCCTGTGGTTTTCTTTATCTTTGTTTCTTTTGTGTCTTCTTTAGCACTTCATTATACACACTAAGTACCTTCTTAACAAAACCCACTGCCGTCCAGTTGATTCTGACTCATAGCGACCTTATAGGACAGAGTAGAACTGCCCCATAGGGTTTCCAAGGCTATAAATCTTTACAGAAGCAGACTACCACATCTTTCTCCTGCGGAGTGGCTGGTGGGTTCGAACCAGTGATTGAAATAAGGAAGCTGTGTCATATGAATTCACTGAAGCAACACTGACTATTTTTTGGCTGTGTTTGTACAGAATTAACAGCTGATTCATATCTCCATTTAAGGAATGAAGAACTTGACCAGAATATTTTCATAATGCAGCTGCAGATGAACAGTAAAAACAAAGACATTTCATCTGGACCTCATCTTCCTTACCTTAAAATAGAAAAAGTGCTGCATGTGTCATAGACTTGCTGGGAGTATTAAATGGGATATGATAAGCCAAGCAGCATGGGACATTTAGTAGATATAAAAGAACTCTTAGTTGAATTTTAACACAAAATGATTGATTATTGTTGTCGTTGGGTGCTGTCAAATAGATTTTCAACTTATAGCAACCCCTTGTGACAGAGTAGAACTGGCCCATAGGGTTTTCTAGGCTGGAATCTTTACAGGAGTAGGTTGCCAGGTCTTTCTTCCACGGTGATACTAAGTGGTTCTAAACCACCAACCTTTTGATTAGCAGCTGAGCGCTTAACTGTTGCACTACCAGGGCTCCTTTGATTGATTGAATGGATGCATTTTAACTGACATAATGAACTATTTAAGTATTTTATATAAATCACACGTTCAGATTCAACTAAAATTTGGCACTAACTAGGTGCCAAACATGGCACTAACATGCCCCTATGTTAGGTATGGTAGCACTATTAGCTCATTTAGTCTTCAAAGTCACCCTGTGATACAGCTGGTATTTTTTCCAATTTACATGTAAGTTTAGCTGAGAAGGGGGAAATGCAATATGAAATATGAAAATACGCTGCAATATGAAAATCCTTCTGGTCAAGTTCCCCTTCCTTTAAATGGAGATCTGAATCGGCTGCTTATTCTGTACAAACAAGGCCAAAGGATAGTCAGTGTTGCTTCAGTGAATTCAGATGACACAGCTGCATATATAAATTCTTATCCCAGGTCCGTTAGTACACTCTGGAATCAGGATTCATCTCTAAGAGTTTTGATTTTAGTTCTTTTGCTTTTCCCATGTACCCTGTTCCTCAAATGTTTTTTGTATCAGTTTCCTTCATTCTTTTTTTAGGTTTGTTTTGTTAAAAGGCTCATGCCTTTACTTTCTTACTCTTCCATTGTACTTGACTCACACTTTTTCTCTTATTGCTTTCTCTGTCCTTATTTTATAATCTTTGTCCCTCTGTTTTGATTCTTGGTGGTTGGGAGTGTCTCAAACATTGTCTCAGCAGCAGCGTATCTGTTTACAAGAGCTGCAGAAATATTGTTATTTCCAGCGTGGAAAGCCAAAGGTAAGTGACATGCAGTCATTTCAGCCTGCATGGGTTTTAATGACTCTGTTAGTGCAAATGGAAGTCCCTGGGTGGCACAAACAGTTTCTCGCTCAGCTGCTAACTGAAACATTGGAGGTTTGAGTCTGCCCAGAGATTCCTCTAAAGAAAAGGCCTGGCGATCTACTTTTGCAAACTCAGCCATGCAACCTCAGCCACTGAAAACCCTACGGAGCATAGTTCCACTCCGACACATACAGTGTCACCATGAGTCAGAATCAACTCGATTGTAACTGGTCAGTGCAAACGGATTGTAAAATGTCAATGAATATCTAGGGAGTTGTTATAAGCTAGAAGTATGGGGATTATTTACTTTTGAAATGGTCATAGCGTCCATAGTTTGCTGAAGCCTACTTTTTAATACTTAGACATACTATAGGAATAACATCTTTATATGCTTGACATTTCGTGAAAATAAAATTTACAGATATGAACAGCCGCCTTTATTTTTCAATCTAACTGACAGTAATAGCTATAATTAACTTTGGTTGCACTGTTATCAGAAAAGGATAGTAAAATTAGCATTTAGCAGATGTAAAGTCAACTTTTACGCTGTAAGTCTTGTATGGCAGCTGCATATATAAATTCCCTGGAAGACCTCTCTTGATAAGAGAGTGAATTTTTGATGTATATTTAAAACATCTCATTACTTTTGCTCTTTGGTTTAATTTTTAAATGCCATGCTATTTATAGAAACAATTTGCTTTCTCAGCTGATCGAATGCCAACTGACTTCATACTGTGTGCAATGCGCTGTGTTAGATGCTGTGGGAGGGTGCAAGTCCTGCACTCCAGAAGCCGATGTTCCAGTTGGGGGTGTATGGAACACCCCATCCTGTTTGTAGGTGCTGGTCCCTCTGTCCACAATGCCATTCCTCACTCTCACTCCCTCCTCTGCCTGGCCAGCTTCTGCACATTTTTCAAGGATCAGCTGCACATCTGCTACCAAGTGTCCTTACTGCTGCCCAGCCCCATGCCTTTTTGGTATCCTGAGCATCTGTTGATCACACTGTTGGTCACAGAAATTATAATTGTTAGTATGTTTGCTAACCTCTAGATTGTGAACTCCTTGAGGGTAAGAGACTGAATTTTTTAGTTTTGCTTTCTGAGGATCTGGCACATAGTATGTTCCTAGTAAGAGTTTGATGAATGAATAAAGACACTACAAACACATAAAGCTGGTATAAAGATTGTAAAAGAAAAGTGGCATGCAATAAATGTCAAGAATGGCTTATAAACAAGTACAATACATTTTTTGGGTCCCTGGTTGGTGCAAACAGTTAATGTGCTTGGCTGTTAACCAAAAGTTTGGAGGTTTGAGTCCACCCAGAGGCACCTAGAAAGAAAGGCCTGTCAATATACTTCTGATAAATCAGCCATTGAAAACCCTCTGGAGCATAGTTCTACTCCAGTGTACATGGGACTGCAATGAGTTTCAAGTCAACTTGATGGCAACTGGTGGTTTTTTACCACTGCTATCCCCTTATACCTAGCTGATAGTAAAATCTTCCCAAATGGTCTAGTCTGTATCCCACCTACCCCCACTCCTGCCGT
This sequence comes from Trichechus manatus latirostris, assembly GCF_000243295.1. Lineage (NCBI taxonomy): Eukaryota > Metazoa > Chordata > Mammalia > Sirenia > Trichechidae > Trichechus > Trichechus manatus. The sequence continues at coordinate 8,521,696 of NW_004443980.1, forward strand.
TGGATTTCATTCCTCTCATTGGAGTTAGGGGGATTGATCTAAACCACAGGTCTGATTGTGTCACTTTCCATTTATGATCCTCAAATAGCTCCCAATTGCTTGCAGTGTAAAGCCCAAACTCCTTAACACAGCTTAAAAGACCCACCATAATCTAGTGTGGTGAAATGAGTTCCTTTATGTGGCCTTTTGCTTTGGTTCTTATGGCCCTTGAGAGATTTTTCCCAGCTTATGAGATTTTTACCCTAAACCCTGAGGAGTTACCTTTGCCCTCGTTTTTATCCCAGAGGGTTTGTTACATTTCCTGGGTAAACTGTAAACAACTTGGTTTGATACTTTTTGTCTGGCCCTGGGCTGTAGCCTGCCCTGTGGTTGGTATGCACCTTGCAGGGATTGGTCAAAGAAGTGGCAAATGAAGTGACTATGGACTATGCAAATGAGGTGACTGTAGCCTACTAAACAAATGACGTGTCTGTGGCCTACCGAGAGGGGATTGGTCAGTTTGTGGCCCTGATAGGAGGGGCTGTGCCTTGAAATTGACAAGGAGTTTTGTATATATGCATCCAACCCCACAGAGATTTTTGAGACAGAAGCTGAAGGAAAGAAGCAGAAGGAAGAAAGACGAGAGAAGAAACAGAGAGAGGAGGCAAGCAACCTCCTAAAAGAGCTGTAACACAGGTCAAAGGACTGTAACACTGAAGACAGACAGAGGCCCAGAAGGGGCCCAGCGGCAGCGCTGTGTCAGGGATTTGAACTAGTTTGTTCTGGTTCAAACCCTTGCTGAGAATTTGCATTTCCACCCCAGACATACCCATTGCCATCAAGTCGATTTCCAACTTATAGCAACCCCATAGGACAGGGTAGAACTGCCCCATAGGGTTTCCAAGGCTGTAAATCTTTATGGAAACAGACTGTCACATCATTCTCCCATGGAGCAGCTGGTGTGTTCAAACTGCCTACCTTCTGGTTTGCAGCCGAGTGCTTAACCACTGTAGCACCAGTGCTCCTACCCCAGAGATACTGAATCATAATCTACATTTTAACAAGATCTCCAGATGATTCTTACGTATAATAAATTTTGAGAACCACAGCTCTACTAGTGGTTTTCGGAATTGGTCCCTAACCAGCAGCATTGGCATCACCTGGGATCTTGTTAGAAATGCAAATTCTCAGCAGGGATTTGAACCAGAACTTACTGGTACAAAGCCCTTGCTGGCATTGACAGGCTTGGAAGGGGCCAAGTGGCAGAGTCAGTGGTGACAGAGGGCAGGGCCAAGAGGAGCCTGTCTTGAGGGAACAAGAGGAGCTGAGAGAACTGTCCTGCACTGAAGAAGGGAGACTTTGCCTACATCTTCCTGATCCCGAGCTGTAGCCTGTTGATCCTGATCCTGAGTTGTACCCTGTTAATGAACAAATCTGTCTTGGAAGAAATACAGCCAGAATATTCCTAGAAGGGAGGATGGCGAGACTTTGTCTTACCTACTTTGGACATGTTATCAGTAGGGACTAGTCCCTGGAGAAGGACATCAAACTTGGTAAAGTAGAGGGTCAGCAAAAAAGAGGAAGACTCTCAATGAGATAGATTGACACAGTGGCTATAGCAATGTGCTGAAACATAGCAACGATTGTGAGGATGGCACAGGAATGGGCAGCATTTTGTTCTGTTGTTCATAGGGTCATTGTGAGTTGTAACCAACTCAATTGCACCTCACAACAACAGCAACACTTCCTTAATAAACCACTTTACTGTAAGTATGGTCTGTGAGTTTTGTGTAGCCATTGCAACAGATTATTGAACCCAGAAGAGAAGTTGAGAGTGCCGTAGGAGGGATGACTGGTGTCAGAATTGTTAAAAAAAAGTTGGATAGTGGAGGTATGTCTGCTCTCCCCCTCATAGGGATCAGCCTTGGGCTGATCTTAATTCTCATATCCCTCCTGAAGTTAGACGGTTCTGATGCTTCTATTACTACTACTACCACCCTTTTACATCTAGTCTCCGCTAAATTCTCCAACCTTTTCCGCCTCTTTGCACACCCGTCCCTACCCACTCTTTGCAGTCTTGACTGCAGTAGTACTCAGATTTTGTCAGGTTCTTGATCTACCTTACTATCTCTCACCAGTGATCTTTTGCATATGCCATTCCCTTGCACTTAGAATGCATTTCCTCCTTTCTTTTTCATCCCATCCTCAAGTCTCAGCTTAGTCCACTTCATGAATTTATTCAACAAATACTTTAGAAACACATGTCACAGTGTTTAGATGCTAACAAAACAAATACAGCCCCTGGCCTCATGGAATTCCCAGTCTAATAGGAAAGACGGATGGACAATGGCACAATAGTAGACAAGATTGAATTGTGTGCCCCTAAAAGGTATGTTGAAGTCCAAAAAGATATGTTTAAGTTTAGAACTAGTCGTTAAAGATGTTGTCAGTTAACATGAGATCATACTGGAGTAGGGTGGATCCTCATCCAGTCTGAGTGGAGTCCTATACAAGAGAAGAGAGACAGGGGAGACGCCATGTGAACACAAAGGGATGCTGCAGCTGCAAGCCAAGGAATGCCTGAAGCTACCAGAAGTTGAGAGAGACAAAGGATCTTCCCCTAGAGTCTTCAGAGAGCCTGTGGCCCTGCTGACACTGTATTTGGACAAGCCTCCAGAACAAGGTCCTTGGGTGGTACAAATGGTTTGCACTCTGCTAGTAACTGAAAAGGTATCCCTGGGTGGTGCAAGTGATTAAGTTTTTGACTACTAGCCCAAAGGTTGGCGTTTCAAACCCACCCAGAGGCTCCTTGGAAGTAAGACCTGGCAAATAGGCTTCTGAAAGGTCACAGCCTTGAAAACTCTGTGGAGAAGTTCTACTCTTGCACATGGGGTTGGAATCAATGCCACAGCAACTAACAGCAACCGAAACAGTAACTGAAAGGTTGAAGGTTGAAACCCACACAGAGGCACCATGAAAGCAAAGCCCCAGCAATCTGCTTCCATAAAGATTACAGCCAAGAAAGCCCTATGGAGCAGTTCTACCCTGTAGAATATGGGGTTGCCATGAGTCAGAGTAGACTCAACAATACAAGATAAAAACAAGTCTTCAGAACTGTCATATAATATATTTCTGTTCTTATAAGCCACTCAGGGAGCCCTGGTGGTGCAGCGGTTAAATGTTCGGCTGCTCACCAAAAGGTCGGTGGTTCAAATCTACCAGCTTCTCTGTGGGAGATAGATGTGGCAGTCTGCTTCCGTAAAGATTTACAATCTTGGTAACCCTGTGGGACAGTTCTACTCTGTCCTATAGGGTCGCTGTGAGTCGGAATTGACTCTATAGCAATGAGTTTGGGTTTTTTTTTTTGTTTTTTGTTTGTTTTTTTTTTTTTGTTTATAAGCCACTCAATTTGTGGTATTTTGTTATGGCAGTTATAGGAAATTAACAAAAGAGATGCTAGGAAAATATTAGAGTCCATAAAATAGATGGACTTGTGGAAAGCACCTTAGCAAACAAGACGAAGCTGAACCCCAAGCCTGTATTGAGAGAAGCCAGCGAGAAGCAAGTCAAATCACACCATAGAACCCCAGCAAAGCTCAGGGTTCAGAGGCACCAGATAACTTTGAAGGCAGGGGTATGTGCAATAGGTGAAGCAAAGGTGTTTTTCCCTTTGTACAAATCCTGCCAGTGCATGAGGAGGATGTGGGGGAGCATAAGAGATTAAAATCATAGAAAAAAATGAGATAATTGATGGACCAAGGTAGCTAAAGAAGTAGAAGGAGATAAGATTAAATTATAATAGGGAACTATTGACCTTTCCCCCCCATGTCTGTCAGTTTATCATACTGTAGGGGCTCACTTGTTGCTGTGATGTTGGAAGCTATGCCACCAGTATTCAAATACCAGCAAGGTCACCCAAGGCAGACAGGTCTCATCTGAGCTTCCAGACTAAGACAGACTGGGAAGAAGGATCTGATCGTCTATTTCTGAAAAAAATAAGCCAGTGAAAACCTTATGAATAGCAGCGGAACATTGTCCGATATAGTGCCAGAAGATGAGCCCCTCAGGTTGGAAGGCACTCAAAAGACAACTGGGAAAGAGCTGCCTCCTCAAAGTAAAGTCGACCTTAATGACGTGGATGGAGTCAAGCTTATGAGACCTTCCTTTGCTGATGTGGCACGACTCAAAACGAGAAGAAACGGCTGCAAACAGCCATTAATAATTGGAACATGGAATGTACAAAATAGATCTAGAAAAATTGGAAATCATCAAAAATGAAGTGGAATGCATAAACATCAATATCCTGGGCATTAGTGAGCTGAAATGGACTGGTATTGGCCATTTGGAATCAGACAGTCATATGATCTACTATGCCAGGAATGACAACTTTAAAAGGAATGAGGTTGCATTCATTGTCAAAAAGCACATTTCAAGATCTATCCTGCAGTACACTGTCAGTAACAGCATAATATCCATACACCTACAAGGAAGACCAGTTAATACAACTGTTATTCAAATTTACACACCAACCACTAAAGCCAAAGATGAAGAAATTGAAGATTTTTACCAACTTCTGCCGTCTGAATTTGATCAAACATGCAATCAGGATGCATTGATAATTACTGGTGATTGGTATGCTGAACTTGGAAACAAAGAAGCAGGATCTGTAATTGGAAAATATGGCCTTGGTGATAGAAAGAATGCCAGAGATCGCATGATAGAATTTTGCAAGACCAACTTCTTCATTGCCAATATCTTTTTTCACCAACATAAATGGCGACTATATACATGGACCTCATCAGATAGAATACACAGGAATCAAATCGACCACATCTCTGGAAAGAGATGATGAAGAAGCTCAATATCATCAGTCAGAACAAGGTCAGGGGCCGACTGTGGAACAGACCGCCAACTGCTCATATACAAGTTCAAGTTGAAAGTGAAGAAAATTAGAACAAGTCTATGAGAACCAAAGTATGACCTTGAGTACATTCCATTTGAGTTTAGAGACTGTCTCAAGAATAAACAGCTTTGAACACTAATAGCGTTGAACACTAATGTCCAAAGACTAGACAAGTTGTGGAATGATATCAAGGACATTATGCATGAAGAAAGCAAGAGGTCATTAAAAAGATGGGAAAGAAAGAAAAGACCAAAATGGATGTCAGAAGAAACTCTGAAACTTGCTCTTTAACATCGAGTAGCTAAAGTGAATGGAAGAAGTGATGAAGTAAAAGGGCTGAACAGAAGATTTCAAAGGGTGGCTCCAGAAGACAAAGTAAAGTATTATGATGAAATGTGCAAAGACCTAGAGATGAAAACCAAAAGGGAAGAAGATACTCAGCATTTCTTGAGCTGAAAGAACTGAAGAAAAAACACAAGCCTCGAATAGCAATATTGAAGGATTCTGCAGGGAAAATATTAAATGACACAGGAAGCATAAAAAGAAGATGGATGGAAGGAATACAGAATCACTATACCAAAAAGAATTGATCGACATTCAATCATTTCGGGAGGCAGCATATGATCAGGAATCAATGGTACTGAAGCAAGAAGTCCAAGCTGCACTGAAGGCATTGGTGAAACACAAAGCTGCATGAATTGATGGAATACCAATTGAGAAGTTTCAACAAATGGATGCAGGGCTGGAAGTGTTCACTTGTCTATGCCAAGAAATTTGGAAGATAGCTACCTGGCCAACCGGGTGGAAGAGATCCATATTTATGCCTATTCCCAAGAACCAGATGCAGAAATTATTGAACAATATCATTAATACCACATGCAAGTAAAATTTTGCTGAAGATCACTCAAAAACAGCTGTAGCAGTTTACCGACAGAGAACTCCCAGAAATTCAAGCCAGATTCAGAAAAGGACGTGGAACCAGGGACATCATTGCTGATGTCAGATGGATCCTGACTGAAAGGAGAGAATACCAGAAAGATGTTTACCTGTGTTTTATTGACTATGCAAAGGCATTCGACTGTGTGGATCATAACAAATTATGGATAACATTTCAAAGAATGGGAATTCCAGAACACTTAATTGTGCTCATGAGGAACCTGTACACAGATCAAGAAACAGTTGTTCAAACAGAACAAGGGGATACTGTGTAAAGTCAGGGAAAGTGTGTATCAAGGTTGTACATTTTCACCGTACCTATTCAATCTATATGCTGAGCAAATAATCCAAGAAGCTGGACTGTATGAAGAAGAACACGGTATCAGGATTGAAGGAAGACTCATTAACAACTTGTGGTATGCAGATGACAACTTGGCTTGCTGAAAGTGAAGAGGACTTGAAGCACTTACTGATGAAGATCAAAGACTACAGCCTTCAGTATGCATAAAGAAAACAAAAATCCTCACAACTGGACCAATAGGCAACATCATGATAAACAGAAAAGATCGAAGTTGTAAAAGATCTCATTTTACTTGGATCCACAATCAACTCCCATGGAAGCAGTAGTCAGGTAATCAAAGGACGCATTGCATTGGGCGAATCTGCTGCAAAAGACCTCTTTAAAGTGTTAAAAAGCAAAGATGTCACCTTGAAGACTAAAGCGCGCCTGATGCAAGCCATGGTGTTTTCAGTTGCCTCATATGCATGCGAAAGCCGGATGATAAATAAGGAAAACCAAAGAATTGATGCCTTTGAAATGTGGTGTCGGCAAAGAGTATTGAATATACCATGGACTACCACAAGAACAAACAAATCTGTCTTGGAAGAAGTACAGCCAGAATGCTCTTTAGAAGCAAGGATGGCGAGACTACATCTCACGTACTTTGGACGTATTATCAGGAGGGACCAGTCTGCAGAGAAGAACATCATCCTTGGTAAATTAGAGGGTCAATGAAAAAGAGGAAGACCCTCAATGAGATGGATTGACACAGTGGCTACAACAATGAACTCAAGCATAACAACAATTGTGAGGATAGCACGGGACTGGGCAGTGTTTCATTCTGTTGTACATAGGGTCACTGTAAGTCAGAACCGACTCGAGAGCACCTAACAACACAACAACATGTACAAGCAGTTCTAAATAATGGCTGATAAAATACTCCTCCCTGAAAACGTTGTATTGGTCTGTCTTAATTATCTAGTGCTGCTATAACAGAAATACCACAAGTGGATGGCTTTAACAGAGAAATTTATTTTCACAGTCTAGTAGGCTAAAAGTCCGAATTCAGGGTGCCATCTCCAGGGGAAGGCTTTCTCTCTCTTGTCAGCTCTGGCGGAAGGTCCTTGTCATCAGTCTTCCTGTGGCCAAGGAGCTTTTCAGTGCAGGGACCCCAGGTCCAAAGGACATACTCTCCTGCTCTTCTTTCTTGGTGGTATGAGGTCCCCCTGTCTCTCTGCTCGTTTCTCTCTTTTATATCTCAAAAGAGATTGGCTTAAGACACAACCTAATCTTGTAGATTGAGTCCTGCCTCATTAACATAACTGCCACTTATCCCATCTCATCTACATCATAGAGATAGGATTTATAACACACAGGAAAATCACATCAGATGACAAAATGGTGAACAGTTACACAACACTGGGAATCGTGGCCTAGCCAAGTGAATGGACATTTTTGGGGGGAACACAATTCAATCCATGATATTGTCCAAGACCTAAAAAACTGCCTGCACTAAGTAGACCTGCCCTGCAGGGAGGCAGACGAAGAGGTTAAGATTGAGAGGGTATGTGGAAGCTCGCAAGACCAAGTCCAGGATGTGGGTGAGGTGGTAGTGGGTGGCTGCTGTGGTGAAAAGCTGATGTGGTGCTACGGCTGAAGAGGACTCTTTCAGCTGGGTGGTGGTAAGTAGCACCCATTTCAACTGCTTTCAGCTTCTAGAATCTAAACATTGTCTGGAATCCTACACTCTTTTTGTTTTATTTTATTTTTATTTTGAGTTGAGTCAGTTGCTAGTCATAATTACATATGCTTTACCATCTTCAAAGGTCAGCTCTGCTCATATCTGCATCTTCATCAATGTCTCACTGTGTTTTTTCACATAATTGATGGTGTTATGGATTGAATTATGTTGAAGTCCTTACCCCTGGTACCCAGGAATGTGACCTTGTTTGGAAATAGGGTCTTTGAAAATGTTATCAGTTAACATGAGGTTATACTGGAGTAAGGTGGGTCGTACTCCCATCCGAGTGGTGTCCTCTAAAAGAGAAGAGACACAGAGGAAAGGCAGCATGTGACGACAGAGTTATGCTACAGCTGCAATCCAAGGAATGCCTGGGGCTACCAGAAACTGGAAGAAACACAAGAAAGACTCTTCCTCTAGAGCCTCTGGCGAGGACATGGCCCAGCCGACACCCTGAATCTGGACTCCGAGACTCCAGAATTGTGAGAGAATAAATTTCTTATAAGCAACCTACTTTGTGGTACTTTGTTATAGCAGCCATAAGAAACTAATACAGATAGCACTTATTTGATTACATGTTTTCTGCCCACTAGATTTTGTACGCCTCGAGGGCAATGTTTGTGTCTTATTCAATTTTGAATCTCCACTGCCTACATACAGGCACTTAAACACTTGTCAAATGAATGCACAAGCGTATTTTGCCTTTTTTTTATAACAGGGCTTTGAACCAGTTCGTTCCAGTTCATACCCCTACCGAGAATTTGCATTTCTAACAAGTTTCTTGCTGAGAATTTGCATTTCCACCCCAGATATACTGAATCAGAATCTACATTTTAATAATATCCCCAGATATTATTATGTTATTCTTACGTATAACTTCCTGGGAAGCTGTTAGAAATGGAAATTCTCCACAAACCAGTTTGAAGCCCTGCTTCACAGATTCTTCAGATCTCAGATGACCAGGCATCAGTAGATTCAGAAAGGTGCTGTTTGTCTTCTTTCACGTAAATGAAATGCGTATATGTTCCCCTTTAGGAAGTGTAACTGTTGGATCTTCATTCCAGCGTGAAACCACAGGGATGTGGGACCAGGTTAGGGAGGTCCCACAGTACAGCAAGAATGCTCCGTAGAAGCGAGGATGGCAAAGCTTGGTCTCAAGTACTTTGGACATGTTATCAGGAGGGACCAGTCTCTGGAGAAGGACGTCATGCTTGGTAAAGTAGAAGGTCAACGGAAGAGAGGAAGACCCTCGACAAGATGGATTGACATAGTGGCTGCAACAATGTGCTCAAGCATAGCAATGATTGTAAGGATGGCGCAGGACCGGGCAGTGTTTTGTTCTGTTGTGCATAGGGTCGATACGAGTCGGAACCATTGGTGTGCTCAAGTCCATTGTTGCAGCCACTGTGTATTTTGAGTGCCTCCCAATATAGGGTGCTCATCTTCTAGCACTATAGCAGACAGTGTTCTGTTGTGATCCATAACATTTTCATTGGCTAATTTTCAGAAGCAGATCACAAGGCCTTTCTTTCTAGTCTTAGTCTAGAAGCTCCACTGAAATCTGTCCACCATTGGTGAACCTGCTGGTACTTGAAATCCTGGTGACCTAGATTCTGGCATTATAGCAACATGAAAGCCACCACAGTGTGTTGACTATGCTTAATATTTAGTTGGCATTACTCAGGGTGCTACAGTGTAAGTAGAGAATACTTCACCCATTGTTAGGCTATCCTTGCTTGAAGATGTTGTGTTTGAAGACTGGAATTTGCCCTCAAACAAGCAGCTGGAGTTTGGACATAGAATATAGCTTTTTTTTCCCTGCTAGTTTTATAAAATATGCATTCAGAAAAAATATATCTGGTCTGTATCAAAGAACTTGGCTGTTTAACTCTAGCAAGCTGCCTGTGTAATGCATTACTGCTCTTGATAGGAAACTTTTAAGTCATTTAAATCTTGAATTGAGTTAAACAGATCCTTAGCACACAGGTGTTCTATAAATAAAAGAATGAGTAAAGAATTTAGTAACCTTCCTTTTCATGCCCATCCCTTAGGGAGGTCCTTTTATTTTGTTTGCACCAATAGGATCATTGTTAGGGGACTCTTCAGGGAGGTTTAGCTTCGCCTGGGTGAGGCTTTCCCAAGGGAGTCCCTTTTAACCTGTTTCAGGTGTTCTGCCACCATTTCCCTTGGTTCTTTCACTAAAAATGAATAATTTGTTGATCTCTGTTGTAAGTAGCTCAGCACCAGGGCTTTGTGTTGGCAACTGGGGTCAGAGAAAGAATGAAGGTAGAGCGCTGACCTCGCCTTGCTGAAATCAGAAAGGTTGAAGTAGTCCAGCGCCTCACTAAGAGAAAGCTAGAGGAGAAAGAAAGGGAAGGAGAGAGAAAAATGTTTTTGAAGAGGAAGTGGTAAGAGGCTTCAGAATTTCAGTGTGACCTGTTCTGTCAGGTGATTTCTGGGGGGAGGGGACATGAAGAAAAAAAAGTTAAGTAAAATGTCCTTATAAAGACAAAATCTATTTCTTTCCTGGCCGATGATTTGTCATTCTAGTCACTTCCTGCCTTGTGACCACACAGCCAGGGTTGACAAAGTTGTTCTCCAGATCAGAAAGAAGGGGGTTCCTGATCACACGCCAGTCCCGCCAAGGACAGTTTCTCTACAAGGTAAATTTTCCTTCTGGCTTTTTGTTGTCCCCAGGTGTCTATGATGTAGTTGTTTGTTACATAGCTCTGTTACTGTGACTGTGGACTTTGGCTTCAGGAGAAGCCCGAAGGCTTCTTTGGACTGGAGATAGCACCTGTCCTCTGCGCCCTCTGTGAGCCCCACCACCCTTTAACTGCCCGTGAAATCAGCAGCCACCTTGTGTTGCCGTCCAGCACGGGACCCCTCGACTCTCTGGGTTGGGTTCTTCTGAAGTTCTCCAGTTATCACTCTCAGAAAGAAAAAAAAAAAAGAACTATGATATTTTTCCTTTTTAAACCAAACCAAGTTCTAATTTATTTCAATTACTCTCCTTTAGGGAGGCTATATTTCCTGTGATTTTATCTCCTTTAAGATGTTTTCGGAAAGTGCATATTGATCATTTAGATTGTGCTGCTCGCTGGACTAATGGGGGTGGTTTAATTTTAGCTCCTGTGGTTCTATTTGTCTAAAATTTTCTTACGGTACTTTTGTGGGTGGGTTAGCATCTTGGGTCATGTGTGACTGAGTGTGCTGCTGGTTATTTGAGTCATTTTGGCGCCAAGGGTTTTTAATGGGTGCGCTTAATAACCACATGAAATTAGAGGCCGCCTCTTCTCCATTTGTTCTCTGAAAATAAAAGCAGTTTGGGTTGTTGAATCGTACTGTTTTTGTAGGATTGTCTGGACTGTTATGTTTATGCACATACAGAAGAATGCCCCATTAGATCTTGGGAAAAGGCTTCTATCTACAATAGAAATTCTTATAAAGTTGATACAGGATATTTATTCCAGAAACTTTGCTGAAACACAGAGACTTTGGGTCTTGTATTATCAGCCCTGTTGGTGCAGTGGTTAAAGTGCTGAGCTGCTAACTAAAAGGCTGGCAGTTTGAACCCAACAGCTGCTCCATGAGACAAAGATGTGGTAGTCTGTTCCTATAAAAATTACAGCCTGGGAAACCCTATGGGGCAGTTCTGTTCTGTCCTATATTGTCGCTATGAGTCGGAATTGATTTGATGGCAATGAGTTTGGTTTTTTTGGGTTTTAGTATCAGCTTTTATTTAATGATCATTATCAAATAAAATTAAGAACCAGAGACAGATGATAAATATAAAACCCATTAAGACTGGAAACAGATTCATTGATTAGCACACTTATCAAAACCCAATTTTTCTTAATCAAGTACAGTAACTTGTCTTGCAAAATTACTCCTTCAGGACAACTTAAAAAAACAAAAACTGACTATTAAGCAAATAAAGGCAGCTTGTTTTTGAATTTGTATAAATTTATCTTGATTTCTTTCTATTAAATGAAATTATTTAAAAGAACATCTGTGGAGGCAAATTTGAATGGAATTAACCCTTTACCCGTAAATGTGAATTTCTGGAAGCTGCAAAATGTGGCCATCAATATTGTTTTGTACGTCTCATCTGAATATTTTTTAAACTAGCAAAAAGGTGGAGTTGGGATGGGGCTCGAACCTCAGAAAAGAACAGATTTAGAAAAATATGCTGTGTCTTATTGTGTAGGAAAAATATTAATGAGAATAAAATTGATTGAGATATAAAGGCATGACAGTATTTTCCATGCGTTGGGAGGGAATAAAAAGGAATATGAAAAAGTTAATTTAAAGGAGAAAGTCTCTTGATCGAAATCAAGTTTAGATTTCAAAAGGATCCTAACAATAAAATATCCATTCATCTTGATTCTAGCTTATTCTCTAGTAAAGTCAGACATAGTCTTCTGTATCTTGTACTTTGAACAAGCACTGCTATGGTGGTGGAGGAGATGTGCTTAGGAAGACATTTCAGTAGCAATCCCAGAGATTCTTTCCTTTGTAGCATTTTAAATTTTGTCTCCTCTGTAAACTATATGTCTTAGGATTCTCTAGAGAAACAGAAATACATATTTATATATATAGGGGGAGAGAGAAAGAAAGAAAGGGAGAGGGAGAGGTATTTACTTCAAGGGATTGCCTCATGTGATTGGTGGTGGGGAGGGGTGGTAAGTCCAAAATCCACAGATCAAGTGGCAAGCTGGAGACTCCTGCAGGCTTGTGTCCCAAGATCTGTGGGTCAGGCAACAGAAAGAGTAAAGAGTGAGAGAAAGAGACAGTTTTGCCAAAATATCTGTTTATACTCTGGAGGCAGAATACACCCAAAGGAAACTCCCTTTTCAACTGATTGATTATATTAGATTAGATTACATTATGGAAGATGATTACATTGCATTATGTCACATTACAGAACAGCAACTAGACTGGTGTTTGGCCAAACCACTGAGAACCACAGCCTAGCCAAACTGACACAAAATTAACCATCACAGTATGCCTGGAAACAATCAGTAATTTGGGAAACAATTTCAGTATTTTAACTTCATTTATAATTCTATCTTTGAACACCTTGGGAAAGGGGAAGGCCAGCAAGTAAAGTCCCATTCAAATGTATCTATTTAAATTATAAAGGTGGGGAAAGTACAAATAACTGTGAAGATTGGTAAGCACATATTCTACCCAGCCACTCTGTATGCATTATCTCACTTAATATCTGAGCTACCTTTAGAGATGAGGAGTGGGTTTAGATGCTTGATGGAGCCTGGTCTAAGGCCACTGGGCAGTTAAGCAGAAGAGAGTAGCCAAGATTCCAGGCTCCATACTGCCTCTCTAGAAGCATCTGTCTGTTACCAGATTTTCTCTTCCATGCCAACATACTTTTCCCAGATATAGATGATTAGAGGCTTTTATTACTGAAGCTGACTAAAGAGATCTTGGCACTCACAGTTTTGGGAGAGAGAGAGAAGAAACTTGCAAGAAATCCAAAAATTATTTTTATTTTTATAAATGGAAGGTACCATCACAGGTTTCAAATAATAGTAGAATTAAGAAGTATTTTCTTTTAACTAATACATAATTTTACTAAAGAATTTTGTGCCTTCACAAACTTGCCTCAATCTACTTCTCCAACCTTATTTCTTGTCACTTCCTCCTGCTCAACGCCCTCATATCTCACCCCCGTTGCTTACCCACAATCTGGGTACACTAGACCACAAGCCACCAGAACGTTCTTTCACTCTGTGTGCTTTGCTCTAACAGTTTTCTGCAATTGCTTTCTGCTTTGCTTGTAAAAATTCTGGTCACTGTTCAAGGTTCACTTTAAGAGACATGTCTTCTCTGAGGCCTTCCCTGATTGTGCTTCTCCCCCACTAACTATTTTGTATCTGTATGTGTGTTTGCTTAGAGTACATATAGCATTAATCATAGTGTTTAAGTTTCACAGACTTTATCTGCTGACAGACCTGATTCTGCATCTCTCCTGGTACATAGTAGGTGCTAATGATATTTATTGAATTGAAAATTTGTCACAAATATTTTTTTCTCAGCCCCTTAAAGGTGCATGGATGTCTTCACTTTGATTTTTCTTATTAACTTAATACTTACTGACTTCCTACAGTGACTGCTATGAAGGAAGATAGAACCAATAAGTTAATATATTGCATTGTGCCACGCTTCATTTGTCAAAGGACTGTTCTTCATCTTAGCCTCAAAGCACTATATGGCCTCTGATCCCAAGGGATTTAGGAAACTGTACAATGGCAGTGGCAAATAGGCAAAATAATGATTTCATTATTTTAGTCTAAATATATTTATTGGGCTAAAACTTAGCTTCTCTTACCAAAACTATGTACCCAATAATGGACTTCTTTGGTGGCAAAGAATATAAGAACAGATGTCATTAACTTCTGCTTAGTCACTTCAGATTATTCTCAGAAAATTCTCAAGTCAACTTCTTGTTACCTAAAAAGTTTAGGCCTATCTGTGTATATAGGAGAAATGCAAATAAATTTTGAAATTAGGCTAGGTAAAATAAAATTAAGAAATTTTTTCATAAGATTACATTTACAAAGAGTCAAATACTCCCTTTACAAAGTAAGATTATAAAGGCATTGGTGGACTTTATGAATAATAACAGATGTTATAGCAGAGTGACATTGGATTAATCCAGTTGCCTCCCTAGGGTTTTTGATTGTTTATTTTTGTCTGCTAGAGTCCAGGAATTGAGGTTTCCTAAAACCTCCCAGCTCACAGATATCATCAAATGAAGCAGCACTATTCTATCTGCATATTGAACATTGCAGAAATAAAAAGCAGAATTAGAGCCCGATGAAATATACAGCTAATATACAAACTAATTGGTGTCAGCAGATTTGTCTGTGTTTTGCCAGAATAGCAAATGCAGCTCTTAAAGCAGAAGAGCTCATGTTTCACACTGCGTTCACTTGTAAGTTCTAACAAGTTCCCTCCTGCTTAAATATTCATCTTCTAGGGGGATCTGCCCACAGCTGCTGGAGCCACTGAGCTCCCCAGATGGCATCTCCCGGGTGCTTTCTCAGTTCTCTTCTGATCCAACTTCCCTTCTTGTGCTATTGACTGTCCCTGATGTTTTGGTTTGCCAATCTCAGTCATTACATCAGTCTTCCCAGCAATTTCATAGTCACTTCATCTTGTAAGATACGGCAAGCAGCAGAGGAAAGAAAAAAGTTTCAACTTATCTCCCTAATAATAACAGCTAATACTTATATATTGCTTACTTGGAATTGGCTGTTTTTCTAAGTACTTTAGCCACATTCATGCATGCTGTGAGGTAGTTACTGCTGTCATCTTCATGTTCGAAGGCCAGTTCATTCATTCACGTTTTGTTACTTAAATTTTTCTGCAATTGGACTTGTTTTATATTGACTGCCAAACTCAAAGGCAACCTCCTGGGATAACAGGCAGCAGACCATCATGCTTATTTGTACCTAAGCCATCGAGTTGAGCTCAAATAATCAGACCAGTTAACCAGTTGCTGTCAAGTTGACTCCAACTCATGGCAATCCCGTGTGTGTCAGAGTTTTCAATGGCTGATTTTTCAGAAGTTTTCAATGGCTGATTTTTCAGAAGTCTGTCAGGTCTTTCTTCCCAGGCATCTCTGCGTGGACTTGAACCTCCAGTCTTTCAGTTAGCAGCTGAGTGTGTTAACTATTTGCACCACCCAAAGATTCCTCCAGATAATAGTAATTTCCCCCAAATAATGCAACCGTATTATAATTGCTTTTAATCAACAGACTCTTCTTTATCATCATCATCATCATCATCATCATCAGTGTTTGCTCAGCTCCTCTGTGCATTTAACTATTTGGTTTTTAGCAACTTACTGGTCTCTGCATAGAACACAAAACATGTGCCCAATCCTCAAAAAATTTACAAGGTTCTTCATCTTACAAGTTTAGAATAATTTTAGCCAATTCACATTTTCTAGGGCTTTGTGACTGATAGGACATGAATAAATTAAGCAATTTAGTATTTATACCTAAGCACACATATTTATAAGTTTATAGTAAGGGCCAAATGTAAAATCCCAAAAAAATCCAACCTGTTGCCGTCGACACAGTTCTGACTCATAGCGACCCTATACTACAGAGTAGAACTGCCCCATAGAGTTTCCAAGGAGCGGCTGGTAGAGTCGAACTGCCGATCTTTTGGTTAGCGGCCTAGCTCTTACCCACTGTGCCACCAGGGCTCCTCGGGACAAATATAGGTGTCCTAAAAACTGTGAAGGAATGAAGGTTGTTTTAATTGTGAGTGGAAGAATAGAGAGCTAAAGTGACCCACTTACTGAGTTAAAGTAAGTTTTGCTCAACTTCAGAGCTGTGGCTGTCAGCCCCACTTACAAGTTACAAGGAGGCTGTTGCTTAAATATGGTCAGTTGTTTTTTCTGGCAGAAGGAAAAGCTAACATGTTAAATTGAGGAACTAGCAAAGCCACAGTTCTGTGGTTGCAGCATTGATTCTTGTTTTAGTCCAGCACCAGTTATATGGGTGGGTACACTCTTTCTCTCTGTCTCTTTCTCTCTCACACATGGGCACAGGCGTGCACATACACATACATACACACACACAGTCACATACACGCTTACATGTACTTCTTGACTGGCTGAGCTAAATTAAAATGAAATAAGAGATTATGTTCTTTATGGACAGAAAAACCAAGACACCAAAGTCAGCAGGCAAATTAATTCCACATGTGAATGGCAATCTCCCAGATAATTTGTTGTCTTTTTCCCTCTGGCTGCACTTTTAAAACAGAAGTGAATTAATGATATAATTACCTTGCATTTAAACAACATCCTGCATTTTGATCCTCGGTTTGGTAGTCCTCACTAAAATCTACCTGAGCTGTGTATCCAAATGTGTGAAGTAAGGAGGTACACAAGTGTATTTGTCTAACATTTGCATCTTTTTCCTATTTGTTGTTTCTTAGGCAAAATTTAGAATTAGGATTGCATTGTTGTCCACCTGCGGTGGAACATTTTAAATGTAGGCCCTTTGTACATCCTTGGCATCATCAGCTCGCGTTGCCTTCACCATGATTAAGAAAGAGGAGTAGGATATGTTTCTTGTGGAGGAAGCTGGGTAACAGGTACAAAGTGAGGTTCATGGAAACATGAAGAACATTTGTGCAGTGTTTCATTGTTGAGCATCCTTTCTTCATGTTAAAACCGTGAAATGAACTCTCCCTGACATCCTCAATGCTTTATAAACATTTTGGAAGTTTCCCCTGGGGAAAGACTGAACGTTGGGGACACCCCGGAGGACTTTCGGATTCCTCTCTTCCCTCGTTGTCTTTCAGGTTGAGACTTTTCATGAAAATATCACTGAGTCCCTGTTTTTTCCCAATGACCACAGAGAAGGACAGTTGTGACTCTTACACTGTCTGGTGAGGATCACACCGTCTTTCTGCTCACTCCACACCTATCCCGCTTGTTCATTGCACTTTCAGGGCCTAAATTCTTCCTCCAATGTCATATACGTTGTTGTTGTGTGCCACCGAGTCGATTTTGACTCATAGCAACCCCATGTGACAGAGTACAACTGCCCCCATAGGGTTTTCTAGGCCGTAATCTTTACAGGTGCAAATTGCCAGGTCTTTCTCTTGTGGAGCTACTGGGTGGGTTTGAACCACTGATTTTTTGGTTAGCAGCCCAGCACTTAACCATTGTGCCACCAGAGCTCCTTATATCATATATAGTGGCAGCTTTTTTAAGTTTATGAGTCTGAGGGTCTGCTGTTCCTGTGCATGAAAGAGGCAAGTGCGAGAAAAGAAAAGCAAATTTGGAGACAGACTTGGATTCATATTCTAGACTTTACTAAATGTGGAGTCTGAGAAAGTCTTAACCCTTCTGAGGCCCATCTTCCTCATTAATAAAATAGGGAAAGAATGATCTACTTCCTACATCTGCTCTTGGTCTTATTTCCCCTTCCCGTCCCCATTTTATCAGTTTATATGCATATTTCACTCTGCCATCACTGCTGACTTTATTGAGCCCTTACTATTTCCTAGGCAGCCTGTTAGGTACTTGACATATATTTGCTCTTTTATTTCCATACAATAGCTATGTAGAGTTGATACTGTTATCTCCTTGTAACAGATGACAAAACTGAGGTTCAGGGAGGTGTGAGTAGTTTGACCAAGATTAAGTGGCAGAGTCAGGATTCACAGCTTGGCGCTTGTCCATTTTATATTGGCAATTTCTTGAAGGTGCTTACTTTACTGTTTCTTGTTTAAACTGCATTACATTCTCTAACATTATTCACTAATTGCTTTCCGAGAACAAGTCTAAATATTCCTTTCTGTAATTAAGTATTGAATGATTATTCCTAATACCACACTTCTCATCAGGAAGGGATCCCAACTCTGCTTTGAGTAGTTCTGCTGGTATACCCAACATATACGAAAAACAAATCAATGCTTGAGAATTATATGGTACAAAGTCCTTAAAATGATGGCTATGAAGGTAGATTAGGCTACTTAACCACTTATAATTTTGACAAAAGGAATGTTATAGCATATCCCATAGTAAATTGGTTTGGAAAATATCTGCCAGCCAAACTGTAAATTCCAACCAAGTGAAGATAAGTGTAGCTCCTCAGATTAATACAAATTGCCTGACTCCATTAATCTCTACTTCCTTGTTTTGCTTTTTTCTGAGAGCAAGCTTGTCATTAGATATTTTAATAGAACAGCCTCAAGGAGCCTATTGAAAACAAGGTCAAGTTATTATGAATCAATAAAGTCTTCTGTTGTCATTTCTAATATGCAAATGTCTGCTGTACATAGTCTCAGGGTTTTTCCAGCTCAGACTAATGGAGAAAATGCCTGGAGAATTAGGGAAAGGAAGAGAAGATAGAAGGCAGAGTACAGGCTAACAGAATCGTGCCTTCGTACGCCTGAGAGTGAGGAAGTACTGCCCAGTGGTCCTCATCACAGATACTCAGAGATTGCTTTTCTTTTCTTGACTCATGATGGATGTGGTTAGGCTTGCTTTCTTAAAATTGCTGTATACCTTCTCACTCTGGTCACACTTCCTCAACTGTTAGAAGGTGCTTTCCATTGTCAGTATCTCAGGCAAGGCTAAGCCTAAAGCCCTTGACCACTCAACACAAGAACAGTTACTACCAAGGCTGTTGGCTTCTGGCTAGCATCACTTACAAGTTTTGTAGTGCCTCATGAAGCTATGGCTTCATAGACTCTGGATGAGATATATGGGGCAAGAACCAAACCAGCCAGGCTAAGGACATCTGGACATAGAGCACGCATGTGAAATCTAGGTTTATACCCCCATAAACACAAAGCCTACACACAATGAAGTGTGGTTTTTAGGTGGTGACTCTATATAATTTATAGCGGAAATTTAAGCTTGTTTCCCAAGATAATTTTATAAAAGTTCCAGTTCTTTTTTATTTTGCTTTTCCTTCCTTCCTTCCTTCTTTCCCTGCTTATTGTTGTTTAAACTTTAAACACATTGTCTCACTTAATCCTAACACAATCTTGTTGGCACTGTGGTTGCATTATTATTTTTTTTTTACTTTTATTTATTTTGTTGTTGTTGTTGAGAATATACACAGTAAAACATACACCAGTTCAACAGTTTCTACATATACAGTTCAGTGACATTGATTATATTCTTCGAGTTGTACAACCGTTGTTCCCCTCTTTTTCTTGTGGTTGTGTTATTAATATTTCCTTTCTACAGATGAGGAAACTAAGGCTCAGAAAATTTAGGTAACAGTTATGGTACAAAAACACACAGCAAGAAGTGGTTGAGTCAGAAAATCCAGCATCTCTTCACCATACCAGATTACTTCCTAGTTCATTCTTCTTTTTTACATAGTAAGCCTAATTTTCAAAAGGAAGATATGATCATTAGTGCTTGGATGAGGTATGTGGGGTGCTTGAAACACCTTTACGTTGGCTTAGACTGAATAGAAGTGGTTCTAGCATAGTTGAGGCTGTGAACTAAGGAGCCTGTGCCAGTCGTGAAACATGTGGAAGAAGAAAGTCCTCCCCAGATTCTCCTCTCCATCTGCGCATAAGATGTAACCTGTATTTCAAGGACTGTGTATTTTAAGGGTTTTTCAACTTCAGGTTCTTTAAATGCTAATTGACTTGTGTTTTTCTCATACCTTAACCTAGACCAAACCAAGATTCCGGAGATCTACTTCTCTTTTTGGACTCATCACTGACTCACCCTGAGGCTTTGGGGAGTAACTTCACTTTTCAGGGTCCCCATTTTACCATCTCTAACATGACAACTTCCCTCCTCACTTTGCAGGGCTGTATTTTCTACATGGGAGGTTGTGATATGAAGCGGAAGCTATCTGTGTACAGACCAACAGGCCAAAAGGGGTTCTAGGCATGGTCATTTTGTTGGTTGGGGAGGGTGAGGAACATTCATATCACTTGAAGTGAGTACAGTAAGCATTTTGACTTGAGATAGCAAGGAGAGCCAAGATTATCAAAATGTTCCTTCTAGAAACAAGAGCTAGTGAGGAAGAGAACCACGCTGCTACCTCCCCAACGTCTCCATTGTTCTACCTCACATCCCTGGCTTCAGCCACACCAAACCTCGCACAGCTTTCTCAGAGTGCTCTTTCTTGTCTTCCCGCTTTGAAGGCCTCTTTTCTCTTCTTAAAATGCCCTTCTCCATTTTGTAAGCTCCCACTGGTTCCTTAAGACCCTTAGCTCAATGTCAATATTACTTCTCTGGAAAGCCTTCCTTTTCCTTCCCAGGCAGAGTTAAGTGCTTCCTTCTTTGGGCTCCCATAGCATGTGATAACAATAACTGTAACGTACTCACGTTAGAGTAGTTATTAATTTGGAGAACCATTTCCCTTCACTACACTGTGTGCTCCTCAAGAGTGAGGATTACTCACTATTCATCTTTGTATCTCCAGTACCTAGGATGTGGTAAGTGCTTTATTAACTGTGAGTGAATGAATGACAGAGGTGTGGAGGCTGCTGCTCAGGAGGATCACTTTCCTCACCATAGACAGGGAGACACAGGCAGGAGAGGCAAGATCAAGCTTGGTGGTGTTCTAGTTCCCCCTTAACTCTCCTCAAGATGCTGAGGAACTAAAGAGAAGAGACATTTAGAACTTCTCAAAAAAAAAAAAAAGCCCAGGAAGGAAGGGCCCCAGTCCTAAGTAAAATGTTGCGAGAGTGTGTTTATCAACATGAGGTCAGAGGTGAGGAACCCCAACGAAGGGCAGAGAACCTTGAATTACAGGAACTCGTAGGCCAGATGGGCTAGGAAAGGAGCCCTCGAGTGAGGTCTGCATCCACGTTGGCCTGTGGTGTTGAGGGTACTGCCCTGCATCAGCTCTGCATCAGCAGCCTTCCCAAGCTCATAACTATGTGACCCAGAGCTGGTTATTTCAGTCTCAGTCCCCTCATACAGGTTGTAATAACATTCTAAGGGTTGTAGCAAGAATCAAATGCAACAATGCATAGAAAACATTTAACGCTGAGTAACCACTCAATAAACATTAGCTATTACACCTTCTCCTCACTTACCGACTATCTCGTTATCCAACATTTCACGTTTACAACGATAGTAAAAAATCTACTGGCTGTTTTCCCATTAATGAATTACATCTAGCAGTATCAAACGCCAAGGTGCAAAGCAAGAGTAACACTGGCTTTGATGGTTAAAGTTATGTGTCAGCTTGACTGGGCCATGATTCTCAGTGGTTTGGCAGCTATATAATAATGTAATTTGGAAGTTATGTGATGATGTAATTTGGCAGTTTCATAATGATGTACTTTGACAGTTACATAATGATGTGATTTGGCAGTTATGTAATGATGTAATTTGGCCGTTATGTAATGATGTAGTCATTGTCCATTTTGTGATCTGATGTGGTCATCCTCCATTTTCACATAGTGCCAATTTCGTGTAACAATCTGGTCTTTGGAATTTAACCATGTCAGTAAGGGAGGAGCGAGTATATTATTATAGGAGTCCCTGGGAGAAGTGCTCAGCTACTAACCGAAAGGTTGGAAGTTGGAGTCCACCCAGGTGTGCCTCAGAAAAAAGGACTGGCAATCTTGATAAGTTACTGTTCCGTCTCCACCTCACCATGATTCAGTGCAGAATCAGGCACTTTATGAAAATCACATTCAGGCAGACACCAGTACCCATTCTGAAAAATCAGCCGTTGAAAATCCCATGGAGCACAATTCTACTCTGACACACATGGAGTCACCATGAGTCAGAATCAATTCAACGGCAACTGGGTTTTTAAAAAATTATTATTATTGTCCAGCTGGCCTTCTCATTTCTCATTTAGCTATTGGCTTCTTTAATTCCAACATAGATGGACTTTTTATGGAGAATATAGATTAAAATTCCCACATGAATAAGGAAAAAGACTTAACTGATCTTCAAGTAATCTACTCATCTGTCAAAATCCAGTTCAAATATCACTTCCTCTGGGAGGCTATCTTTGGCCCTCCAAGGGAGAGGGATTTCTTCCTTTCTGTGCCTCTAAAAAGTCCCCCTAGGTGCCCAACTAAAGCACCCACTGGGCTGCATTCTAGTTACCTGTGTCTCTCCCCTACCAAACTGGATAAGACCATGTCTTATCTTTGTGTTCCCAGCAGCTAGCACAGGACTTGGCATATAGAAGGTATTAAAAAGAAAAAAAAAGAACAGTTGCTGTCAAGTTGACTCTGACTTATGGTGACCCCACATGTGTCAGAGTAGAACTGCACTCCATGGGGTTTTCAGTGACTGATTTTTTGGAAGTAGATTGCCAGACCTTTCTTCTAAGGTGCCTCTGGGTGGACTCAAACCTCTAACCTTTTGGTTAGCAGCCAAGTATGTTAACCGTTTGCACTACAGATGTTCATTGAAAGGAGAAATGTAGAAATAAATAAACAAATTTGCTTAGTGGCAACAGTTTGAATGACCTGATGATGAATTTCATAGCCCAGATAAGTTAATACGAAAATTACATTCAAGAAGATAACAGTAGCCCATTCCTAATTATTTCTTGAGTGGTCCTTGGTAAACTTAGTTCATCCCAGGAGATTTTACCCTCCTTTTTAGTTACTGGTCCCTCTCCACAATCCCTTCCCTTCCACCTCACCACAATTCAACGCAGATTTAGGCACTTTATACCTGGAATAGAAAACCACTGCTAGGCATCAGTCATCCACCAGGCAAACGGAGTTCACAGAAACGAGAAGCAGAAACCCTTCTTGGAACTGGCAAGATGAGGCCGGGGGAACATCAGCATAGGCTAGCTCTCAGACTGCCTGGGGACCTACCAGTTGCTGTCGAGTCGACTCCAACTCATGGGGACCCCATGTGTGTCAGAGTAGAACTGTACTCTGCAGGGTTTTCAATGGCTGATTTTTCACAAGTAGATCACCAGGCCTTTCTTCCAAGGTGCCTCTGGGTGGACTGAACCTCCAGCCTTTCAGTTAGCAGCTGAGCACGTTAACCATTTGCACCACCCAGGAACTCCTGCCTAAAGACTGTTGCTGCTTTTTAGTCCCCAGATCAAGTCACCAAAGTTTTTCCAGCAAAGTAGTTTCATGTAAACTTGAAGCATTCACTTGTCTTGTTCTAGGTGCTTCTACCTTCCAGCAGGAGGGACATTATAGGTATATATGCAAGAGTTGTTGTTTTGTGTGCTGTCAAGTCAATTCCTACTCACAGTGACCATATAGGACAGTACAGAACTGCCCCATAGGGTTTCCTAGGCTGTAATATTTGCAGGAGCAGATCACCAGGTCTTTTCTTCTGCAGAGCAGCTGATGGATTTGAACATCAATCTTTTGGTTAACCTTGGTGCCACCAGGGCTCTTTATAAACAAGAGTATTATGGTTAAACTCCTCAAAGAAGGTAATATTAGATTTTTCAGGCCCTGTGTATTATTAGTTTATGAGTTTGTTTGTTCATTTATAGAACTCGTTTATTGAGTATCTACTACGTGCGAGACCTCAGCTTGTGCTATGATATAAGACAGAGTTTGCGAGCTCATAGTCTGCTGAGAGAGATGGGTGTGGAAACAAGGAGCCACACTGCAGATGAGGGAGGGATTCACTGACTTCCACCAACAGCCAGAAGAATAGAATGTCTGAAATCATGCTGATTTTTTTTTCTAAATAAATCTTAGGGTATATAATATTCATCTATGAATTTGGTCCTTTGAACATTTTGCCTCAGGGTGTGCTGCTTTAATTTGGTTTGCTCTTTGGTTGCTAAGGAAGACGAGGGAGCCTTAACGCCAAGTTGAGAATCAACGTACAGATGAATACAGGGGTACTTACCTTGCCCGCGTCATTGTCGCCTAGAAGGGCCACACAGTGTTTGCACGTGTTACTTTCAACCTAAACTAGACAGTGCCTTCTTAACACTTAGATTAAGTTCTCCCTCATACACAGGAGAGGGGCAGTGGTGGTTCAGTGGTAGAATTCTCACCTTCCATGTGGGAGACCTGGGTTTGATTCCTGGCCAGTGCACCTCACGAGCAGCCACCACCCATGTGTTACTGGAGGCTTGTGTGTTGCTGTGATGCTGAACAGGTTTCAGTGGAGCTTCCAAGACTACGATGGACTAGGAAGAAAGGCCTAGAAATCTACTTCCAAGAAGTCAGCCAACAAAAATCTTACGGATCACAAGGGTCCAGTCTCACTGTGCCTGGGGTTGCCATGAGTCAGGAGCCGGCTTGACAGCAGCCAACAACAACAGCATGTGCAGGAAACATACATGTAATTACATTTGAAACTGAAATCATGAGGAAACTCTGCTATATGTTGAGTAGGTCTTACTTAAAGAGCAGAGTTCTATCTTAGGTTCAAAAATTGTTTATAAAGGAAAAGAGGGAAAAGGAGGAGGCCTGGACTCAGGCCCAACCACACCCGCCAAAGAGCCGTGTGATACTGAGCGCAGCTTTTAACCTGGTGTCATTTTACTCACATGTGACAGGAAGGAGGGTGGCCAGATAGGTCATCTCTAAGGCCCCTTGCCCCTCTGCACTCTAAGTTTCTGTTGGTCTTAAGTTCATCGTTGAACAAACTTGGCATAGACCCAGAAGATACAAAAAAAGAAAAAAATCTATGAAAGATTTGAAAAATAAGCCCTAGAAAACATCAGTTTAAAAGAATACAAGAGACCTGGTGGCCGGCATCACGGCATGTGATGGAAGTTTTATGAATTGAGCATTCTCTGTAATTCCCACTGTGAATAGCACAAGAAAGAGGGAGCTTTAGTTGTATCAGAAAAGATTTAAGTTACCAGGTAGAGAGATGAGACACCAGAGAGGTTGTCGGGTTTCCTTATTTGGTGATTTTTAAGAAAATAGTCGGTGGCTCTCTTTCTGGGACAGTTTGTGTACAGTCTTGCCTAGAAACCAGGAGTGAACTGGATCAGCGTGTCTTCAGCTGTGTGTGGTGACAGCCCAGAAAACAGACCCGCCTGCTGTTCTAGTGAGTTCCCTGTGCTCAGCAGAGCTGTGGGTCTCCAGAGCCAGTGGGCACCTGTCGTGGTCGTGAGGAGAATGCTGCCAGCCAGAGCTTTCTATGCTGCTGAGGTAAGAGCAGGAACAGAGGCCCTGGCCCCGGGAGCCAGGCGGGGCTGGGCGATGCTCACTCCCTTGCTGGGTCCTTTTCAGAGGAGGCTGGTCTGGGAGAAGCCACACTGGGGCCAAACCACAGCTGCTGAGGGTGCCTACACCTATGTCTGGGCTCAATTGAAATACTACTTGACCTGAATCTAATTTGTGCATACACTTGTCAATTACTGAATAGAGGAGTTCCTAGGTGGTGCCAGTGGTTAATGTGCTAACCGAAAGGTTGGCTGTTCGAGTCCACCCAGAGGTGCCTTGGAAGAAAGGCCTAGAGGTCTGCTTCTGAAATATCAGCCATTGAAAACCCTGTGGAGATTCTTATAGACTCCAGACTTTCTGGAGCCAAGGCAGTTGGATGAACCCCTGAAACTATTGCCCTGAGATCATCTTTAAAACTTAAACCAAAAATATCTCCTGAAGTCATCTTAAAACCAAGCAATAGCTTAGCTTAACTAGTAAAAAATGTCTGCCTTGAGCATTATGCTCTTTTAAGAACTATCTATATGCGATCAAAATGACCACAGCAACTCCAAATATTAGATAAGAGCCTTAGAGGGCAGTGAGTTTATGTTAATGGGGGAGGAACAACGCAGAAAAGGAGGTTGCACAACTCGAAGAATGTAACCAGTGTCACTGAATTGTACATGTAGAAACAGTTGAATTGGTGTCTGTTTCGCTGTGTATATTGTCAACAACAACAACAACAAAATTAAAAAAAAAAAAAATCCCAAATAACTGAAAAAGGAAGAAAGCAAGCCATGTGGAGCACAGTTCTATTCTGACACACATGGGGTCGCCATGAGTTGGAGTCGACTCAATGGCAACTGATTTACTGGTGCTGAGTAGAACTTTGGAACTTTTAAAATGGAAGGGACTTCATCTCTCCGTTTACAGATGAGGAAACTGAGGCACAGAGAGGCAAAATGCAGCCTGAAGTTGCACACGCAGGTAGTAGGTTATGTCTCTTGCCTACCAGGGTAGGCAAATTCTTCCACTTCCTGCCGCTTATTTAGTTCTGGTTTCTTTGGAGAAGTACAAGTGTATTCATTACCTGAATAACTTCATTGCATGGGCTGGTTTAGGTGTTCACTATTTTTATTTTTTGATAAGCTTCTGTGCCAATTTCTTAGTCTTACCTGGTCTTTCTTTTTCCCTTTGTAGCTCTTGTTCATATCTGATCTTCAGAACTTTTCTCATTGTATTAAGTGTGCCAGAGCAGAACTGCCCTGTAGTGTTTCCATGGAGCAGCTGGTGGATTCGAACTGCCGACCTTTTGGTTAGCAGCTGAATGCTTAACCAAGGTGCCACCAGGGTGTCCCGTGCCACAATAAGTTAGCTATAATTCATGGGTCACATTTAATACTTGACATTTAACTGAGGGCTTCTTGAAGTCCCGGTCTTTGTGTTCCCCATTGTTTGTAATCTCCTGAGCAACTGGAGCAGTGCTTTGCATAGAAACCATTTGTGGAATGAAAGAATGAATGGCTTTTGATATTGAGGTAATAATGTAATAGTGCATAAACAGCTGGCCTGTAATAATATTCAGCTTTTTGAAAAGGTATATTTGGGGTACTCTGAGCTTTTAGTATGGGAAAGTCAATTTTAAAGCTCCTATGGTAGAATGGGAAATGAAGGGTAGCCCCTGGTGGTGCAAATAGTTAACCTGCTTGACTGCTAACCAAAAGGTTGGAGGTTTGAGTCTACCCAGAGGCACCTTGGAAGAAAGTCCTGGCAATCTACTTACAAAAAAATCAGCCATTGAAAACCCTATGGAGCATAGTTCTACTGTGACACATACTGGGTTGCTGTTAGTTGGAATTGACTTGATGGCAACTGGTTTGGTTTGGTGGATTTTCAAGATGTTAGCATCAGGAGGATCATTGTCTACAGTCCAGGGGAGAAGAAAGCTCCTGCGGCACTGTAAGGGCTTCCCCAGCCACCAGCCTCGGGTACCGCCTCTGCTTGCGAGAGCTTTGTTCTATATCACAGACTTAATGGGTATGGCACCTTGGAAGACAGAGTCATCAGGGATGTGCTGGGGGAGAGGAGGCAAGGAGTGAGGACTCCTTAGCCGGCAGCAGAGCCGGGCTGTGTACTATACCTGCACCTTCAGAAGCCCCTCAACTAGATGATCAAACCACAGAAGCTTCCAAAGCCATCTCAGGTTCATCAGGTTTGGGGTAATCTGGCCACTGGCTCCCCACGAGTGTTTGCATGGAGGGAGATGGGGACAAAGGGGGGACTGCTGTGTCACTGCTGTGAATGACCTCCCCTGCCTTCCGCCCTGGGGTGTTTATGTTGGTATTACAGAGATATGAATTCCGTACTCTGGAGCAGCCCTTGGTAGTATTGGTGTTTCTAAACCAAAGCAAACACTTTGCCATTGAGTAGATTCTAACGCATGGCAACTCCGTGTATTACAGAGTACAACTGCTCCATAGAGTTTTCCTGGCTCTAATCTTTATGGAAGCAGATTGCCAGGCCTTTCCTCTGTGGCACCGCCGACCTTTAGCTTAGTAGTTGAGCACAAACTGTCTGCATCACCCCGCGACCTCTGTCAGTGTCTCTGTAGGGAGAGCAAAGGCAATCCAGAGGAGATTTGACTTGACAAAAGGACTCACAAAGGAGTTCCTGTGTCAGTCTGCATTTAAGGCCATTAATAATTATTTGGTTTCTTAAAAACAAAGTAATTTTTTAAATGTATTTTTAGAATCAACCTTTATGTAAAGTATTTCTGTATCCATAGAGAAATGGCATCTCAGGAACATTGTGATGGATTGAATTGTGTCCCCTAAAAATATATGTTGAACTTCTAACCCCTGTACCTGTAAACATGACCCTGCCTGGGAAAAGGGGAACCTTGGTGGTGCAGTGGTTAAGAGCTCAGCTGCTAACCAAAAGGTCGGCAGTTCAAATCCACAAGCCGCTCCTTGGAAACCCTATGGGGCAGTTCTACTCTGTCCTATAGGGTCGCTATGAGTCGGAATCAACTCTGCAGCAAAGGGCTTTGTTTTGTTTTGTTTTGGAAAAAGGGATTGTCTTTTGTTTTGTTAATGAGGTCATATTAGAGTAGGGTGTGTTCTAAACTTAGACCCTTCTGAGTGTTGTCTTATAAGAAGGGAAAACAGGCTTGGAGAGATAAGAGACCTTATGAGGAACTGTCTACAAGCCAAGGACACCAGAAATGCCTGGGGCTACCAACAAGGAAGGAGCCTTCCCTAGAGGAGCTGCCCTCATTTGGACTTCTAGCCTCTAAAACGGACAATAAAGCCACCACCCACTTTGTTACAGCTGTCCTAGGAAACGAAGACAAATACAGTAATTTACCCAGAGCAGGACCCCTGCAGACGTCTACTTGGGAAAACGTAGAGGGCAGGATTAAATGAAGGCAAAGTTCCTTCCTTATCTGAAACAATTATCTTGAGGGCTTTACAAATGTATCTATATGGGTATTTTATTTTGCTTCAGTGTCCTATGTAGTTATGTTTACTTCCTCTAGTCATCATCGTCTTATACTAAAGATCACAGTGTTAGTATTGTTCTAGACTTCTGTTGTTTTGCATTACTCATTGCTCATGGCAGTTCAGAAGTTGCACAATTTGCCCCTGGTTATGTACTGAAATTACTGAGGTAGAGCTGGGAATTTGGGCCTGAGTTCCCAGTTTTATCTTACTCCCTGAGTCAAGTTGCAAGAAAAGTAGGGCACATTCAGAAGAGTCCCTGGGTGATGTGATACCAGGTTACAGATGCCTCCCTGGTCCTGGCAGGTCATGTAATTGGACATCAGTGTATTGAGTTAGAATGCTGCCCCGCAGAGTACTAACGCTTTTAACAAAGGGTTCTGGCCCAAGCTCATCTCACTCTGAACAAGTCACCTTTTTCCAGATTTTCTACTGTTCCCTGTAGAGATGCGGGCACTGAAACATTCCATCTTCTTTTCATTATAAGTGTCTTAGCTTCCTGGTGCTACTGTAACAGAAATACCACATGTGAGTGGCTTTGAAGAACAGAAATGTATTTTCTCACAGTTCTGGAGGCTGAAAGTCTAAATCAGGGCTGGGCCGTGTTGATTCCTTCTGCAGGCCTGACTCATGGTTTCTGGTGTCTGCCGGTAATCCTTGTCATCCATTTGCTCGTAGGCAACCCTCACATGGCAGCTCTCTTCCCCCGTGTGTGTCTGTGTCTATTCTGCTTTTTTTATAACTCACGAGTGATTAGGTTTAGGATCCACCCTACTCTGGTTTGAAATTGTTAACATAACACAAAAAAAAAATCCTATTTCCAAACAGGATTACATCCTTAGGTACAGGGGCCAGGTCTCAATACATGTTTTGGGGGGGACCCAATTCAATCCACAATAATCAGTTATGAAACGTCTCAGAGACAACTCAGCTTACATTTTTATATTTACTTTCAAGAACGGAGTTCCTCTTGTAAGTTCTACAGCACTTGTGTTTTATAATAAACACTTACATATAGTTTCTCTCCAGATTTCAGGAAGCTTGAGTCAGATGCTTTTCTTGTGAGAAGCCATTCTCAGAAATTCCCTTTTATTACTGACCTGGGAAATACCAGACTCCTTTAAACAGAGGCTCAAAACTCACAGGCTTATAGGAACGAACAGGTGTTGTGGCTTTTGTAGTTTTGGGGATTAACATTGTTATAATTTTTAAAATAATCTTATTTAAAAAAAATGAAAAAGAACAACCAGTGCATTCTCTGGTGAAATGTCTTGGGATTCTCTAAGTATTGATTTAATACATTTAAGGGCTCACAGAAGAACCGACAACCAGACAAGACTTAGATGAACGATCTGAGATTTGTCTTCCTAGATTTATGACTTGGGCAGAAACTGGGTTCTAAAACTCACCTCAGGTTTGCAAGAGATCTTACAATCGTTCCTGGCAGGGCATAGTTAGACGGTGCGGTCGTAAGAAAGGGGTGCGGTCATGAGAAAGGGGTGCGGTCGTGAGAAAGGGGCACGCTCCATGCAGCTGGTGTTTTTATAGTTGATGGCCAACGTAGAGCCAGCAGTTTGCAAACTGAAACCCCTACCAATTGTCCTTAGCAATCTCACGTACATTATTATAGCCCATACCTTCCAATATGCATAAATTATAATGGGTGCATTTTCCCCCAGGCAAACATATTAATAGACTGTGTAAAGTAACTAATGGCTTGATTCTAAACTCAGTGTTCTTCTTTGAACAGTCTGATCTGCATGTTGTCTCCTCTTCCTGCTTCTCTGCCTTGTGAAAATGCTGCCATTTGCACATTCAGTTCGATTAGTGAAGAGGGGTCACTTCTTAGTTGTGGATTTTTATGGCCCTTTTATTGATAACTCCATCCTTTTCCTGCTTTGCTCAGCAGCAGCTGCGTTGCCTTGGGAACTTGTACATGGACAAAGCATTTCACCTCGTTGGACCTTCAGTTTTGTTGTCTGTAAGAGAGGGAGTTGTAATAAATTATTTCTAAGGTTCTGTATTGCAGGGGGCAGTGGTAATTTGGCGGTGGAATTCTCGTCTTCCACATGGGAGATCCAGGTTTGATTCCCAGTCAATGCACCTGATACACAGCGACCATCCCTCTATCAGTGGAGGCTTGCATGTTACTGCTTTACTGAACAGGTTTCAGCAGAGCTTCCAGACTAAGACAGACTAGGAAGAAAGGCCTGGTGATCTACTTCCAAAAATCAGCCAGTGAAAACCTATGGATCACAATGATCTGATCCACAACCGATCATGGGGATGACGTAGGAGTGGGCAACGTTTCATTTTGTTGTGTGTGGGGTCTCCATGAGTCAAGGGCTGACTCAACAAAAGCTAACAGCAAGGTTCTGTACTAGTTTTCTAGGGCTGCCTAAACAAAGTGCCACAAATTAGGTAGCTTATAAGAATGGCAATTTATTGTCTACACTTCCGGAAGCTGTTGTTGTTAGGTGCCATCGAGTTGGTTCTGACTCATAGCTGGAAGAGGCTGCATAGGTCCGGCTCACTATTATTACTCCCCGTTGCTAACCCCCACATTGTCTCATGATCTTGTTTTTCTCTCCCATTCCAGTCTCTATAAAAAGTTTAAGATTAACCGATGTTCCACTTGGAGGGTGGAAAACAAGTGATAATGATCTAGGAATGAAAAATTGAACAAAACACCCATCTTGAGACGTAAAAACCAAGATGTTGCCAGATAACCCCCAAGAAAAGATTAACTTATCTGGGATGTGACCATCTCAAGGGGGAACTAACACAAACTTCTAAGACCCATAATCCTGTCCCTATAAAGCCTTTGGCCAATCTCCAGTGGGGGAGACAGGTTTTTGGAAGAATCTATTCCCCTTTGTCTCCTATATATCAATATATAATAAAACTCTTGCTGCTCACCTCACCCCTGTCTCAGAATTGGCTATTGTGGCAGGCGGCTCCAATCAATCCATGTCATTGCGGTAACATAGCGACCCTTTGTACAACAAAACAACACACCACCTGGTCCTGCGCCATCCTCACAATTGTTGCTAAGCTTGAGCCCATTGTTGCAGCCACTGTGTCAATCCATCTCATTGCGGGTCTTCCTCATTTTCGTTGACCCTCTACTTTACCAAGCATCATATCCTTCTCCAGGGGCTGGTCCCTCGTGATAATATGTCCAAAGTACATGAGACAGAGTCTCACCATCCTCACTTCTAAGGCAGATTTTGGCTGTACTTCTTACAAGACAGATTCGTTCATTCTTCTGGCAGTCCATGGTATATTCAATATTCTTCACCAACACCATAATTCAGAGGCATCAGTTCTTCTTTGGTCTTCCTTATTTATTGTCCAGCTTTAGCATGCATATGAGGTGATTGAAAAATACCATGGCTTGGGTTAGGCTCACCTTAGTCCTCAAAGTGACATCTTTGTTCAAAATCAGAGTGTTGACTGAGTTGATTCCTCCTTACAAATCTCTTAGAAAGATACTCTTATCCAGATGCTCAAGGTTTTTTGTCTTGACCTACTTGACATGGCTTAAAATCACATGGTTTTAAAATAACTTTTCCCCTTTCCTACATGTTATTTGAATAGCTCATGTAATTTTTTTTCAAAGTCTTTCTTTTTTATTATTTGTTTTGTTATTGTTGAGAATATACACAGCAAAACATACACCAATTCAACAATTTCTGTATGTAAAATTCACTGACTTTGATTATGTTCTTCAAGTTGTGGAACCATTCTCGCCTTCTTTTTCTGAGTGGTTTCTCCCTCATTAACATAAACTCACTGCTCTTTAAGATTCTTATCTAATCTTTTGAGTTGCTGTTGTCACTTTGATCCTATATAGCTAGTTCTTAAAAGAGCACAGTTCTCAAGGCAGACATTTTTTACTAGTTAAGCTAAAGTATTGTTTGGTTTTTGAGGATGGTGAGACTTCATCTCACGTACTTTGGGCATGTTATCAGGAGGGACCAATCCCTGGAGAAGGACATCATGCTTGGTAACGTAGAGGGTAGCAAAAAAGAGGAAGACCCTCAGCGAGATGAACTGACACAGTGGCTGCAACAATGGGCTCAAACATAGCAATGATTGTGAGGATGGAGCAGGACCGGGCAGTGTTTTGTTCTCTTTCACCTAGGGACGCCATGAGTTAGAACAGACTCGATGACATCTAGCAGCAACAACATTGTTTGGTTTTAAGAAGACTTCAGGGGATAATTTTGGCTTAAGGTTTAAAGATTATCTCAGGGCAATAGTTTCAGGGTTTCATTCAGCCTCCATGGATCCAGGAAGCCTGAAGGGGTCATGTAATTTTTATGCTAAAATATTTTCTATACTTTTTTTACTCTGTCATGATCTTTAGATTCTTTAAATTCTCTTTTTTACCCAACACTCTGATTCTTTCATTTCTTTGTTGACTCCCCTCTTGACACTTAAAATGCAGTCACATTCCCTGCCTACTTCTGTTTCTCACCCTGACATCTGGAACTCTTGTGTCAAAGGATAGGGCCAGTTTGGATTCAGAGATCCCACTTATCCTCCTTACCTGTGACATTGTTTTGGTTCTTCCCTTATCCCTCATGCATTCAGGATAGCTCACTAGGTCAGTGTAGACATGCCTCATCTGAAGTGGAGAACAGTGCCTGGTTCATACTAGGCATTCACAGAATATTTGTTAAATAAATGAATTCACTACCTAACCCCATGAGTATCCACAAACAAGAGGTGTTAACACAGTTAAAAACAACAAGGGCCAATCAGGTATAGGGCTTTAGACCAGATGTTACCACCAGGCTATGCTAAAATATGATGAAGGAGAACCTTCTATTAATGAGTATTATTGAGTATTGGTCAAGAGTGTGAAGAAGAGCCAAGTCAAATTAGTCACAAATATTTAATAAGTGTATAAAGTTATGTGACTTATTTCTTAC
The DNA here is from genome assembly GCF_000243295.1 of Trichechus manatus latirostris. Lineage (NCBI taxonomy): Eukaryota > Metazoa > Chordata > Mammalia > Sirenia > Trichechidae > Trichechus > Trichechus manatus. The sequence goes on from NW_004443980.1 coordinate 8,555,573, forward strand.
AACAGAAGCCTCTATTTCTTAACACATGAAAGCAAAAGCTTTCTAAACGGAACCATCTAGACAGCAAGAGATTGTAGTTTTGTTGTTGTATTGTAGCAGTTTTTTCAATCTCTCATGGGGCTGTACATATTATAGATACTTAATGGATAACTGCTGGGTGAATGAGTAGGTGGATGAAATGAGTATCTGAAAGAAATGTGAAGGCATTGCACCTGAGCAGATATGTGGTGGAGAAGAAAAGACTTGAGAATTGGAGTCAGAACAGGGTACGGTCTTGGCTGGTCCTTACCTAGCTGTTTTATCTGAGATATATTTCTTAACTTCTCTGAGCTTCTGTTTCCTGCTCTATAAGATGAGAATATATGTACCTATGCCATCAGCTCAGAGCCCTGGTGGCACAGTGGTTAAGAGCTTGGCTGCTAAGCAAAAGGTCGGCAGTTCGCATCCACCAGCCGCTCCTTGGAAACCCTATGGGGCAGTTCTGTTCTGTCCTGTAGGGTCACTATGAGTTGGAATTGACTCGATGACAACAGGTTTCATGCCATCAGCTCAGGTATAAAGGCTACCTCTTACAAGGATATACTAAATCTCACAAGGGTCCTCTTCTTGAGGACTGGGTGAAGATACTACTATCAGACCCCAGTTCCGTTGCTCTAAGACAATTGGTTTGTGTGTGTCGTAAAGATAGAGTGAGTTATATAACTGGTGATATTCCTCATCTGCACTGGAACTAGAGAACTTGGAGCTCAGTCTTCAGCCTAATTCTGACAAGATGTGTAAGGTCTTAAAGATTTATTTTAACTGTTGAAGTTCCTCCCTGCCATCATCCTATTTCACCTTATACCTACTTGTCTTTCTTAACAAGTGCATCATTTCATTGGTTTAATTCTTAGGTTTGGATATATCTTTATAACCTGGCTCGAATTGTTTTTAGAACAAGACATGGAGGAAAGGAAGGGAAAGGAGGGAGGGGTGAGGGGATGAGAGGGAAGGAAGGGGAAGAAAGTCAGAGCACCAGTACCAGTACCTACCTCTAAGGGTAATTGTGATGCATGAATGAGATTGTGTTTGCTTTTACAATTAGTCCTCAACAGTTTTCACCTTCTTTTAGAGAACCCAATGGACTAATACCTTTTTAGATATGTAAAACAAATAATCATAAGATTTTTATTAGTAGCAAAAATGTATTTTCAAAGTAATCTAAATAATAATGGCATATATAATTCCCTGACTTTCAAATCATGCTCCCTGGAGTTCCCACAGATACATAAGATGACAAGAAGGTAGGATAGTGGGGGCAGGGGGTATGTTTGGGTTTCTTCAACCAAAGGCTCTACCCATTGTTACTTTCGTTTGTTCACCCTTATTCATGTGTAAGGTTTTTGTTGATATAGGGTTCCCTGGGGAAAAAAAGTTTGAAACCACTGAAATATGTAAGTGGCGGGATAGTACACTGGGGAATACTAGATGTGGATTTGCAAAATAGAATGTCATACATTTTGAATTATAGGTTTGACTGTTAAAACTGTTTCCTTTTTTTGTGTGGTTGTTGGTTGCCATTGTTGGTCGCTACAGAATGAAGTGAAAATATAGAAGAGGAAGTAGATTTACAACAGCATCCTGTCACAGATTTAACATAGTTTTAGAAATTGGTAATTGCACCATTATACTTTTACTGAAGTACAATTATGCTTAGAAATTCTCCATTTTCCAGACTCCCACCGCACCTATCCTCTCCCCAAGAGGAAATCTAGCAAGTTTCAGTGGAACTCCTATTAGAAACATTCTGGTGTAGATTGGCACAGTGGTTAAGAGCTTGGCTGCTAACCAAAAGGTTGGCGGATCGAATCCACCAGGCTTTTCTTGGAAACTCTCTGGGGCAGTTCTACTCTGTCCTATATGGTTGCTACTCGACGGCAGTAGGTTTGGTTTTTTTTTTTTTTTTTTGGTGTGGATTAGCTAAAAGCATAGAGAATGTAATCTGTCTTCTATTTCATTCTCTTCCTACCCACTAGAGGGCAGCAATAACGCAGCAGAAAAGGGAAATTGCTCAAACGGTGGAATTTTCTCAGCAAGACTGTATCCTGTGTGGGCAGAGAACACCAAAAAAGTCCCTCAGTGCCCCATGTATGAGTTACTAAGGGTCAGCTTCCCTTCCTCCTTCTCTAAATATTTAGGCAACTTAGATAACTCCTTTTGAAGTTATAACATTTATCTGTTGGTTTGGCAAAACATTAATTTTAAAAATGAACATTGAAGATATCTCTCTAAAAAAGACATTTATGTAAAAATTTAGAGTGTTTTAGTTGTCTATTGCTCTGTAGTATACTACTCCAAAACTTCCTAATTTAAAACAACAGCCATTGTATCATCTCCCTTGATTCTGTTGGTTGACTGGGCACAGCTGGGCAATTCTTCTGCTGCATATGAGGTTGACTGGGGCTGTAGTCCCCTGGGAGCTCAGTAGGGCTGGAAAGTCCACAATGGCCCACTTAAGTGGCTGGCTATTTGTCATCTGGGGGCTCAGTAGGCACTGTGAACCAGAGCACCCAGTTTTCCTTCATTAGTCTCTTCATGTGGCTTGGGTGTCTCACAACATGGCAGATGGGTTCCAAGAGGGAACATACCAAAAGGAAGGAGCAGAAGCTTCCAATCCTACACATCCCTTCCACTACCTTCTAATGGTGAAAGCAGTCACAGATCAGCCTAGATTCAAGGGGAGGAGAAGTAAGCCATACCTCCTGATGTGAGGAGCAGTGTGTTTACAGGTAGGGGAGGAGTTATTGAGGGCTGTCTTTGGAGATCATGAGATAGACAGTTAAGAAAAAAGCTATTTCTTTTTTTTTGAAAGATAGTTATATGTCATGGGGGATGCAGAGAAGAATTTCTTCATTTAATAAACAGGAATTGCCTCTTTTTTTTAAGAATAAAAATGCACAAAAGTCATTCCTTGTGTCACCCCCTCCCCTGCAGATCTGTTACCTAAAGCAATAAAAAATGGCCAGAGGATCAGTGTCCGATGAAGAAATGATGGAGCTCAGAGAAGCTTTTGCCAAAGTTGGTGAGTAGAGCTGGTATCTCCAGTTGCACAATTCTCTTTATTAAGTAGCTTCAGGACAGCTCCAGTGAAACGGTAACATGAGCAACATAGTGGCGGCAACAGGAAGCCAGCAGTGTTGGTTAGAGGTGCTGGAGGAAGTCAGTTGAAAGACATAATACAAGAAAATTAACTTATTTCCTTGTCAAATAATGGAATATGGACCTTCCCCACTTGTAGCTCTTTCCTGGTAATGGCCTCTAATTCTCATCTTTGTATCTTTTCTGCTTTTTTTGGGTTCCTTTGTTTTTCTGCTATTAAATACTATCTCTTACTCTAAACCTGTGATTCATTTTCCCTTCTGTTTTATAATAGTTCCTTCACATTCTGTTGCCCAAACCTCTGTTCTGAAATGGGCACTCATTAACTCTGGAAGTTGGAAGTGATGCTAATGCGCATATCCAGTAGCAAGAGGCCTCTTGTGAGACATTGACTCTTTATGAGATCAAGCCATGACCCTTACATAACTGCCTCCCTCGCCCCCTTACCTCTATCTAGTCTTCTCTCGCCTCCCTGATGCTGTTATCTGAAACTTCAGTATGTCCTTTGCATCACAGATACTGATGGCAATGGATACATCAGCTGCAATGAGTTGAATGACTTGTTCAAGGCTGCCTGCTTGCCTCTGCCTGGTTATAGAGTGAGAGAAATTACAGAAAACCTGATGACTACAGGTGATCTGGACAAAGATGGGAGGATCAGCTTTGATGAGTTTATCAAGGTGAGTATGATGCAGATTGATACAAGGAGACACATTTGAAACTTGGAACTTATATTCGGTTTCAAAAAATATTCAGAAAAAAAATTCTCACTTGCTATATATGGGTGCTTCAGCATTACTTACATATTCTTTCCTTCGTGGTTTTCTTGATCACAACTTGGGTTTCTAAGGACGCCTATATACGTGTGTGTGTGTGTGTGTGTGTGTGTGTTTGTATAGAACATTTTATTGTGGTTTGGGTGAAAGTTTACAGAGCAAATTCGTTTCCCATTAAACAATTTATACACACTTTCTTTCATGACATTAGTTGTAATCTCCTCAATGTAACAGCACTCTACCCCCCTTCCTCCCTGGTTTCCCTGTTTCCATTTACCCATCTTTCCTGCCCCTTCTTGCCTTCTGAACATTGTTTTTGGGCAAATGCTGCCCGTTTGGTCTCATATGGTTAATCTTCTGGGGAGCACGTTCCTCACAGGTGTTATTGCTCACTTTATAGGCCTGTCTATTGTTTTGCTGAAAGGTGATCTCTGGGAGTGTGGTCTGTTCCAGGCTTGAAGGGTGTCTAAGGGCCATAGTCTCGGGGGTTCCACCAGTCTCTATCATACCAGTAAGTCTGGTCTTTTTTATGAATTTGAATTTTGTGCTACAGTTGTCTCCCACTCTGTCCAGGACTTTCTATTGTGATCCTGATCAGAGTGATTGGTAGTGGTAGCTGGGTACCATCTAGTTCTTCTGGTCTCAGGCTAGTGGAGGCTGTGGTTCGTGTGGGCCATTAGTCCTTTGGACTAATTCTTTCCTTGAATCTTTTATTGTCTTCACTCTTCTTTGCACTGGACAGGAAGAGACAAATAGTTGTGTCTTAGGTGGCCACTCAAAAGCTTTTAAGACCCCAGATGTTACTCACCAAAGTAGGATGTAGAACACTGTCTTTATGGACTGTGCTATGCCACATGACCTAGATGTCTCCTGAGACTATGCTCCTAAGCCCTTAAGCCCAGTGACCCAGTCTCTCAAGGTGTTAGTTATGGCAAAGAAGTTTTGATAACTTTGCCTCCTTTGTGCTCTACTATATACATGGATATATTTGCAGCACATACAAATATGTATGTACAGATATTCTCTGCCAAACCTATATATGCTTGTGGGTGTACTCCCATATGCCATCCCACACCTGTTCAGCCTACTTATCTACCTATGTCCTTCATAAATTATTACTGTTATTGCAGGATTGTGTATGTAATAGTATTTATTGTTGTTTCCTTTTACTCTTATGTTTCTCCCAGTGTCTTCCTTTGCCTTAGTCAAGTTGTGCTGACTTCCCCCATAGTGTGTATTGCCTTTCCCTTCACCCAGGTTAATATGTGTCTATTATCTAGTTTGTGATTTTCCCTCCCTCCCCCTCCCACCCCTGGTAACCATCAAAGAATATTTCTTTCTGTGTGTAAACCTTTTCTTGACTTTTTGTAATAGAGGATACATTATATTTTTTTGCAGATTTTTCGTGGGCTGAAAAGCACAGATGTTGCCAAGACCTTTAGAAAAGCAATCAACAAGAAGGAAGGGATTTGTGCGATTGGTGGCACCTCGGAGCAGTCCAGTGTTGGCACCCAGCATTCCTATTCAGGTATGTCAGACTAATGGGAAGAAAGCAGAGGTGGAGAGGGTGTTGGGATGAAGAGAGAACTGAGGCAGAGGGAAAAGGAAAAGTATAGAAAAGACCCATGCCTTCTGGGGTTACAGATTCTAACCCTGATAACTCAAACCTGAGGAGGATCAGCAAAGACAGCCATAAAGTCAAGTTTATTGGTTACTACCTGTTTCCTTGTGCATAAGTGGGCCAATTCCAGGTACATAAGATAGGAGCTGTCCTAGCTCCAGGTAGGGTCTAACACCAAATAATACCACCGCAAACACACCACACATACCTGTTGCCATCGAGTCGATTCTGACTCATAGCGACCCTATAAGACAGAGTAGAACTTCCCCATAGGGTTTCCGAGTAGCAGCTGGTGGATTTGAACTGCCAACCTTTTAATTAGCAGCCATAGCTCTTAACCACAGTGCCACCAATAATACCACCACCGTTTAAAATATATATATTAAAGACTGCCAAAATATCTTTGTAAATGCTATGGACAGAATTAGCTACTTGGGCATTTACCTCCAAATTTCATGATTATTCTCAATGCCTGCTGAATAGTCAAAAAAAAAAATTATGTGTTTATGTCAGGAAATAGGTTTCTGTATGATTTTGAAAAGAGTTGTGTATTTATTCAGAAGGCTGCCATCCAACAGCCTTAGGGGAACCTTCTAATAGCAAACAGTGCAGTAAACCAATATTTCTCACACTGAGTTCTTCAAAATATTAGTTGACCTTAAAGATGAGTTACGTGGTTAAATACTGTCTATAATTGCTGAGACAAAGTTAAGCCTTTTATTTTTAAATACATGCCTTTTCAGAACTTTTTCTCTGTACATGTGCACTTTGAATCTTCAAGATACTAATATGCTGTGTAATGTTTCCCAAACATTTGTGACTCAGGATTCTTTTGAGGGGATATGACGAGTTTTCCATAACACACAGTTTGGGAAACACAGTGTTTGTCTGTAAAGCATAGCTTGAGGTTTTATTAAAACTTCTCAAATCAACTTCTGGCAGCTTCAATGATAGGAAAGAAAGATTACATCGTAAATAATTTCGTTTCATAGCAATTTCATTATAATTGTATGAAGAAGCTCAGTGACATTGCAAAGATTAGCTATGGTCAGCCAGCATTTCAATCTGCAGGACTTAAGGGCTAAAGAGTCTGAGCTCCCCCGCTCCAACCAGAGCAGTTCTGCTTTTGGTATTTTAGAACCCTGCATTTCATCCTGTACATGTCAGATCACGTTCATATTTACAATTTCCAGATACATATAAAGAGAGAGAGCGAGATATGCTTCTTAATCTGCTTCCTGTATGTTTTATGTCTTGGAGTGAACATAGATTCTGTGCTTATTTTCCAAATGCTGTGAGATTTATATATACATATATATAACAACAACAAACAAGCCATTGCCACTGAGTCAATTCCAACTCATAGCAACCATATAGGACAGAGTGGAACTGCCCCACAGGGTTTCCAAGGAGCGGTTGATGGATTCGAACTGCTGACCTTTCGGTTAGCAGCCGTAGCTCGTAACCACTGTGCCACCAGGGCTGCTATACATATATAATTTTACTTATTTTGTTGTTGTTGTTGAGGATATACACAGCAAAACATGCACCAGTTCAGCAGTTTCTACATGTACCATTTAGTGACATTGATTACATTCGAGTTGTGCAACCATTCTCAGCCTGCTTTTCTGAGTTGTTCTTCCATCAGTAATATAAACTCACTGCCCCCTAAGGTTCCGATCTAATCTTTTGAGTTACTGTTAAATGATCTGAGATTTTTAAATGTCAATAAATGTGAGATGACGGGATAATGACCAGATAATCTCGCAATGTCTTTCCTGGGCAAGAGATTCTTAGATCGATGTGTATAATTTTGTTTATACCGGATTTTCTCTTTGCAAATGAGTGATTTTAATCATTTGCTCACAGAGGAAGAAAAGTATGCCTTTGTCAACTGGATAAACAAGGCCCTGGAAAACGATCCTGATTGTCGGCACATCATCCCAATGAATCCCAACACAAACGACCTCTTTAGCTCCGTTGGGGATGGCATCGTTCTCTGGTAAGTAACGCTTCCTCCTTGGTGTCTGAAGGTTCCCACCAACAGGCTTGCCCATTCCCTAGAGTGTTAACAATGAACTGGGGCTTGCCCTGGGCCAGCTTCCCCTCGCACTCAGCATGCTTTCCTGGCCTTCCATTTGTCAAGTCCACAAGTGTAAACAAAGGCAACCTACAAAGAGAAATGTAAAAGTGCTTTTGTCGAGGGGCACCAGGGAGAGATAAGCATAGACATAGTCATACAAGATCAACAGCGATTACTTTGGGAATATCATCTGAGCATGACATACCATGAGAATACATGTCGTTGTTAGCTGCCGTTGAGTAGGCGCCGAATCATGGCGACCCATGTGCAATAGAACAAACGTTGCCTGGTCTTGCATCATCTTCATGATTCCTGGTATGCTCGAGTCCGTCTTTGCAGCCACTGTGCATTTTGAGTGCCTTGCGACCTAGGAGGCTCATCTTCCAGCACTATATTGAACAGTGATCTGTTGAGATTTATAAGGTTTTCATTGGCTGATTTTCAGAAGTAGAGCAGACCTTTCTTTCTAGTCTATCTTAGTCTGGTAGCTCCGCTGAAACCTGTCCACCACGGGTGACCCAGCTAGTATTTGAAATACCAGTAGCAGAGCTTCCAGCATCACACAAGCCACCACAACATGACAAATGGACAGAAGATGCTGAGAGTGCATAGGGTTCATAATAGCAGCAGGATAATTGAAGTGATCCAATGCAAGCTGTAACCCTCAAGGAAAGGGACTCGAGTGTTGCAGACATAGATATAACTCAAATACTGAGGGCATCTGGACAGGGAAGAATGTGTACCCTACAAAAAAACAAACCAAACCCATCACCGTTGAGTTGATTCCAACTCATAGTAACCCTACAGGACAGAGTAGAACTGCCCCATAGGGTTTCCAAGGAGCAGCTGGTGGATTTGAACTGCTGACCTTTTGGTTAGCAGCTGAGCTCTTAACCACTATGCCACCAGGGCTCCGCATCCTTTATCCTCTAAACACAGTGCTGCTCAGTTCACAATGCTCTTTGAAACTGCCTCTGTAGCTCTTGCCTTAGCAGCTTCTCTGCCATTGCAGAACACGATGCTAGTGAGGAGGCTTGAAGTACCCAATGTGAGGTGGGCTCAGGAGGTGAAGGGAAAGGCGGGTGGCAAGACTTTGAACTCTCCCTCCTCTACTCTGACCAGAGCAACTCTGCTTTGGGTGTTTTGTTTATTGGAGCTCAGCATGAGATTGTATTCTGAAAAGGTTCAACTGCTGGAAAAAAAAAAAAGCATAAAAAACTAGCCTGCAGGTTTATCTTAATGGTGGTGGAATGATTTGGAAAAGGATAGCACGAATGGGTGCACAGCTTGAAGAATGATTACACAATGTCCCTGAATTGCACATGTAGAAATCGTTGAATTGGTGTACGCTTTACTGTATATATTTTCACCTAATAATAATTAAAAACAAACAAACAACCTAGCCTACAGAATAAGTCCTGACTCCTTAGCTTGGCACCCAGCACACTCCATAGGCTTCCTTTAATCTCCGGGTCTTACCTCCCAAGACCCAAATGACTCAGTGGGACCAGCCCAGGGACCAGCGTGAATGATTGCATGAATTTCTGCAGGCATCAGCAAACCTTCTCTCCCCCGTGCACACCCGGCTTGTAACTTAGAACTGTGGCTTTGCCCTTTATTTTCCTTTTTTAGAAGGTCCTTCCCCATCTTCTTCTATACAAATCCTTTTACCATGAAAATTTTCTCGTGTATTCAAGCCCTCTGAGATCTGTCCCTTCACTGAATTCTTAGAGGGTATACTGTTTATAATACCTTGGGGCTATTAGAATGTACTGCTGCTGTTATGTAACTTTATATGCATGTATTTTGTCTCTATACTTCGACTGTAAGCCTTTCAAAGGCAGGGAGGAAGTCAGACCCTCCCTTTCAATCTCCCAGAGCTTCTAATTAACTACTAGTCTCATATTTTTCAAATGATGATTTAGGAGATTGCTTTATTTAAATTCAAATAAAATGCCTTTTAACATACACATACACATACGCGCATGCTTGGAAAAGTTATGGAAATACATCTTTAAGGAACAATAATAAAAAAGGTAGTTGCTTAAAAAATATTACGGAACAATGTGAATGCTCATTTTTCGTCTCCTTAAAAAAGCTATAGTCACAGCTGAGCTTACTGCTCTTTGATTTTGTTGTTATTTCTTTCGAATTTTTTTATTTCAATTTCTCTTCTTTAAATAAGATGGAGGTGACCTAAGGAAACTTATTTTTCATTCCTCATTGAACATTAAACAGATGCTAAAAAAAAAAACCAAACCCGTTGCCGTCGAGTCGATTCCGACTCATAGCAGCCCTATAGGACAGAGTAGAACTGACCCATAGGATTTCCAAGGAGCAGCTGGTGGATTCAAACTGCTGACCTTTTGATTAGCAGCCAGGCTTTTAACCGCTGCATCACCAGGGGTAGCATGGTATAATACCACTGAAATTTAAACCCAATGTTACTTGCTTTGTTATTCACAATTCTTTCATTAAATTCTTTAATCCTTTCTCTTTCAGTAAAATGATCAATTTATCAGTGCCAGACACAATAGATGAAAGAACAATCAACAAAAAGAAGCTCACCCCCTTCACCATTCAGGTATGTGTTTCCACGATTACTGACAGAGCGTTGTGCTTAGAATGAGCACCATAGCTACTGAGTGCTCAGATGCTATTCCCCAAACCCAGGCTTTGGGCCAGTGATTTGTCATGACTAGCAGAGATTGAAGGAGCCCTGGTGGTCCAGAAGGTTGACAGTTAGAACCCACCCAGCGGCTCTGCAGAAGAAAGACCTGGCAATCTGCTCCTAAAGATTACAGCCTAGAAAACCCTACGCGGCAGTTCTGCTCTGTCACATGGGGTTGCTGTGAGTTGGTAATGAACAAAAACAACAGTGGAGATTGAGGGACACTTGTTGTTAGGATAGCAAGGGGGAAAGAAGGTTGGTGGGGTGTTAGTAGTTGTGGGATTATATGTTTGCTTTGGCCATTTGTGGATGAAATTCACATTGGCTGAAGTTTTAACTCAAACTTTCCCTAACATAGAATCTTTGAACTGATGCCAAATACATCGCATTTTAGCTGAAAAGATAAGCTTTTCTAAGAAGTGAGGGTGAAAAACAGGGAGTGCTCTGGCAGCCTTTGCTATGGTGCTGGCCACAGCCAGAAGTGTGATGAATATAACCTGCTTCTCTTCCTTCAATTTGGTGATTAGCTGGGACAGTAACCAGCAGCAAGTAAGCTGTCTTTCTGGGTTCTCTTCCAGTATTTTAACATGATTGTTATCCTCCAGCTCCGAAGCTCCACCTCACCTCTTAAGTTAGCTACAATATATAATTTTCTGTTTGGATTTAAGCAACTCTGTGTACTTTTAAAATTGAAGTGGTGAACAAATTGAGAACAACTACTAGGCATATATAAATACGTGTAATGTTAAATTTACCAGTAACCTCAGCCATACATAGAAATAGTATTTCTTACTCACCACTTGAGCTGCACACTTGAGTAGAACCTGCTTTTCTTCTGATAATTCCCCTTCTGAATTTGCTGGTGGCCTGGTTTTGTGTTTTGTTTTGGCTTTGTTTTTGTTTTTTTTATTTGTTTGTTTGTTTTTAATTGGTCATTGAAATAATTCCTATATACCAGACACTGATATCTCCTCCTCTATGGACCTAAAAATAGTTAGTAAACCCTAGACTGAAAACATCGTTGACTCTACTCCAACTTATTCCAAGTGCATGTGAGTTACATTATATGCATTATTGTTAATCAAAAGAACCTATAATATATCTATGTATGTATAGGTCCCTGGGTGGCACAAATGGTTGTTCTTGGCTACTAACTGAAAGGTGCCATGGAAGAAAGGCCTGGCGATCTGCTTCCATAAAAATTACAGCCAAGAAAACCCTATGGAGCTCAGTTCTACTCTTACACACATGGGGTTGCCATGAGTTGGAATCAACCTGACAGCAACAGGTTTAAAATATATGTAATTGTTCAAGTTCCCTAGATATTACAGATACTCAATAAATTGTTCTAGTGAAAATCATCCCATCTTTTCCAAGAACTTGATTTGTACTTTTTTCATTCCCTTAATACCCAATCTGCAAGTCAAACAGCTGTTCTGTTACTCTGTTTTATGACCTTTATTTACATCAACAATTGTGTTATTAATGGCAACCAGTGACAAGACAATGACTTCCCTCAAAGTCTAATGGGGATGTTGAGTGTGTAGCCTCCATCACAGAGTAAGATGGAAAAATAGGACTCATTGGCTTCAGACTGACCAAGATGACCTTCAATTCTGGGTGCCGGTTTCATTGAGTACCCACCGTGTCAACCCAGTGTCTGGGTTACTGGATTTTCACTTTCAGTTGTTTGCCACTGCCTTTTCTCAATGTTTAAATCTAGTGAAGACACTGCCTTAGACCTGTGAACTTTCTAGAAGGAAAACATTACTCTTGCCAATAATCATCATTATTTGGCATCTGTGAAGTCAAAGAACAAAACTGGCTTACCTTTTCTGCCTCAGGAAAATTTGAACCTGGCTCTGAACTCTGCCTCAGCCATCGGGTGCCATGTGGTCAACATAGGAGCTGAGGACTTAAAGGAGGGGAAGCCTTACCTGGTCCTGGGGCTTCTGTGGCAAGTCATCAAGATTGGCTTGTTCGCCGACATCGAACTCAGCAGAAATGAAGGTACGAACAAAGTCTCAAATGTTGTTCATGGCTTGGCTTTCTACTAATGTATGTGTTGGGGGCTGTAGGAGGAGGATATCGGAACGGTCAAGCTCAGAATTTTCAAGTCTTAGAAATTATACAAAGATATATTGAATTCATTATATTAATGTAACAGATTCTATCCACACTGACCTTCTTTTAAAACAAGGGAGCAAAAGCTCTTTATGATCACTGACAAATAGTGCTTTTTTTTTTTTTTTTTTTACAACATATAGCTCATTCTAGCTGTCTGGACTCAAACCACAAAAGCTTTTCTCAGAGTTCATTTGTCTTTAGATACTTCATAACAAACAAGATTACTTGTAACTTGTGTTTTGTGAAGCATTCCATGATTATATACTGCAAAAATCACTTCAGATTAGGAGAATTTAATGTAGTATATTTCTTACCAAGATTGTAGAAAATTACATTTAGAGTTTTAAAGTTCTCGACTAAATGTGCAGCTACCAGTTTTATTGTCTGCTCCCACCATGGTATCTGCACGTAAACAGTTGTAGTCCAGTTGCTTAGACAGAGGTAGTAGTCCTTGATAAACCCAAACCCATTGCTGTCAAGTCAATTCCGACTGATAGTGACCTGATAGGACAGAGCAGAATTGCCCCATAGGGTTTCCAAGGAGCGGCTGGTGGATTCACACTGCCGACCTTTTGGTTAGCAGCCAAGCTCTTAACCACTGTGCCACCAGAGCTCCATCATACAATAGACATTGTTACTTTTGAGTTCAGGAACAGATGCTACCATTATGAAATCTATAGCCCAAATCTAATCTTTAGTTATATATATTTTTTATTTATATGTCCAAATCCCAATAACCAATGAAAAATCCTAGGGTACAACTTTAAAATCAACATATTAAACATAGTTTAAAGGAAAAAAAAAAAAAAGCAGATAGAGATCTTAGAACCCAGGAGAAAGAACATTGATTTGCACATAATGACCTCAGCTAAATTTAAACCCTCTAGCTGAGCAAAACGTATTCTTCAAAGGAAACAGAGAAAAGGGTTGGTTTCATTTTTGGATGCTATAATTATGCAAGTAAGCATTTGAAATCTAAAACACCTACGGGAATAGGCAAGAGAACATTGTCGTTATTACAGAATTGATCTCTTAAAAGCAAAAATGTCCTCTTATGAAATGTGATCTGAGGGATCCCTCAGGGAATTCTGAGTTAATTGTCCTGGCTATTTTCATGACGGTGCTGCAGTGTTCTTAGGTGTAGCATTGAGATTCATTGGTGCCCTGTCTTCTCCATCTGAAAAATGAGGATAATAAATAATTTTGCAATACTTTACACCTTCTTTTAGGGAATAATGTCCCTGGGTGGCGCAAACAGTTAAGTGCTCAGCTACTAGTGGAAAAGTTGGAGGTATGAATCCACCCAGAGGTGCCTCGGAAGAAAGGCTTGGTGATCTACTTCTGAAAAATCAGCCACTGAAAACCCTATGGAGTACAGTTCTACCCTGACACACATGGGGTCCCCATGAGTCAGAATTGACTTGATAGCAATTGGTTGGTTTTTGGTTTTTTAGGGAATACTAATAAATCCTTTGCCATCAAGTGAATTCCGACTCATAGTAACCCTATAGGACAGAGTAGAACTGCCCCATTGGGTTTCCAAGGCTGTAATCTTTACAGAAACAGATTGCCACATCTTTTTCCTGCAGAGTGGCTGGTGGGTGTGAACCCCCTACCTTTCGGTAAGCGCCCAGTGCTTAACCATTGCGCCACCAGGGCTCCTTGGAATACTAATGAAGTGTTTATTTCATGGGCAAGGCTGTAAGTACTTTTACCTCAAGGAGATAATGTTGCTATCTTCAGCTTTCCAACAGTGCTGAATGAAAGCTATAAGTAATCCCCCATGTGCCCCCTTGTATTTACTTGTCTTCTGCTTTTGTGCTTCTCAGCTCTGGTTGCTCTTTTGAGAGAAGGAGAGAGCCTGGAGGATCTGATGAAGCTCTCCCCTGAGGAGCTCCTGCTGAGATGGGCAAACTACCATCTGGAAAACGCGGGCTGCAGCAAAATTGGCAACTTCAGTAGCGACATCAAGGTAGGAGGCGTGGACTGTGGACGCGTGACCGACTGTGGCCTGAAGGGGAATCTGGGTGTTAATGGAAAAAAGACAAAGATCCAGGGCCTTGTCTTCTGACAACCCTGGCTCGGTTAGTGAGTACCTGGTGCTGTTCTGGCTGCTCCTTGTTTTCTAAGCAGTCTGTCTGTAGCCCTAGTACTGAGCCAGCCACACAGACATGTTCAAAGTCCTGGTGCCTGGACAGCATCAAAGGAAGATGAGTCTCCCTTGGAATTTCAGTAGCAGTTAGCAGGAAGTGGAGGGCCAAGAGTGAGGAGAAAGGGCAAGAGATAAGTCCTTGCTTTCTCAAGGAGAGAGTATGTGGAGGACTGTAATGCTTTCCTAGTTTTACAAACAGGAGCACCAGATGGGATTCCTTTAAAACAAATTAAATGAGGATGGATTTCCTAATCATACTAAAATAGCAAACACAGTGCCCACTGTGTGCCAGGCACTGTTCTGACTGCTGTGTACAAGTATTAACTCATTTAGCGCTCACGATGAGGGATGAGGCAAGGATAATTACCTTCCCATTTTACAGATAAGGAAACCAAGGTAAAGAGAATTTAAGTAACTTGTTCACATTTACGTAGCTGGGACACAGGGCCATGATTCAAATTCAGGCAGACAGACTCCGTGGTCCAGGTACTTGACACCATACTAGACTGCCTATCCAAAATGACTCAAGAATTTCTTGAATGCTTTTCATTTGTAGAAATTAGAGTGATTTTTAAAAATAATGATGGCAAAACTGTAGAGACAGTAAAAAGATCAGTGGTTACAGGGATTGACTTGGGGTTGGGGGAGAGGAAAGCAATGAACAGGTGGAGCACAGGGGATCGGTGCCTTTGTTATCATTGATGAACCAATATTGATACATTATCATTAACTGAAGCCCTAGTTCACATTAGGGTTCACTGTGTGCTGTACAGTCCTACAGGTTTTAGTAAATGTATAATGTCATGTATCTACCATTACAGTATCATGCAGAATAGTTGTACCACACTAATGCAAGATATTAATAACAGAGGAAACTATGTAGGGGCAGAAGTGGGCGTATGGGAATGCTCTGTACTTTTTCTGCTCAATTTTTCTGTAAACCTCAACTGCTCTAAAAAAAAAAAGTACAAAGCAAAAGGAGAGAAAAAAATGATAATGATTGTGGAAATCCTCTAGCAATGGGAATTTATCCCAGATCATGTAGAAGACACAATCAGTCCTAAAACAGAGATCCAGAAGGGGAGAGGCTGAGGAAGGCGTACACTGTGGTGGTCAAGTTTATGAAAAGTTCTTGTTAAGGTGAAAGGAGACAGCTGTTTGCATTGATGATAGGTAGACCAAGACAGCAAGCACTTAAGGAATGTCGGAAAGCAGTTCCTAGCAGTACATGGTGTGAGATGTAGGAAAACGTTTTGGTCTCCTCCTTCCCAAAAGTTGAAGAAATGTTTTCTAAAGTGTAAGAGTCAGAAGAAAGGCACATGAGCCACCAAAGCCGACCCAGGTTTATCGTTCTGTCAGTGACGCCTTCCCTTGCAGTGCTATTCAGACTCAGGGTCCGCCAGACACAGTGCCAGTTAAGAGTGAAGCTTCTAGATGGAACGGCCCCGTTTCCTTAGGACCTATGCCAACAATTTCAAAGTCATTCAGCTACGACGTTCACTGATCATGAACATTCTTCTAGCACTGCCGGCAAGCAGGGGCTTAACAGAGGCTAGACGTGATGGTCTCTGGTTGTGCTCACCAGTTAAGCTCTGCAATTTTAGAACTCTTCTGCTAAAATTAGGTTGCTTGATCTGAGCCATGAGCTTGCCTGATTTCCCATCACTAAAAGGCTGTGTTCTCTAGGATAATAATCGTTTTGGACTTTGGAAAGTATCTGTATGAGTTAGGAACGGGCAAGCAGAGCACTTATCCCGTGGTGGTTCTGTTCTCAGGGTGCAGCTCTCTTTGGCTGAGGTCAGTGCTGTCACGTGTGGGTCTGAGTGCCGGCATGTTTGGAACAACAACCAACACGCTGTTGCCCTCGAGTCCATTCTGACTCATGTAACCCCATGTGGGTCAGAGTAGAACTGTGCTCTACAGCAGCACTACCCAAGGGCAGCACCTCTGGAGAGGCCCTTAAACACACAGAGTGGTGTCTTAGGTTGGGTTCTCTAGAGAAGCAATACCAGTAAAGTGTATATATCTATATATATAGAGAGAGAGATATTTATCTCAAGGAAATGGCTCACGCACTTGTACAGGTTGGCGAGTCCCAAGTCAGGTCAGGTGGGTCAGGCATCAGGCTGAAGGCTTCTCCTGACTTACATAGCTGCAGAGGCTGATGAACCCAAGATCGGCAGGTCAGATGGCAGGCTGCTGGCACGTGGGCTTCAGAGGCTGACGAATCCCAAGATTGGCAAGCAGTATGGCAGGGGGCTGGCTCAAGTCCCAAAAACAATACGTAGGTCAGATGATGATGGACTGTATGTAGGATCCAGAGTGAGCAAAGGCAGCGAGCTTTGCCAGAAGGTCCATATAGACTGGATGCAGGCCACACCCTCAAGGAAACTCCCCTTATAACTGATTGGCTGATCATATCATGGAAGTGATTACATTATATCACAAAATGGAAGATAACTACATCATTACATAACTGCCAAATCACTGAGAATCATGACCCAGCCAAGCTGACATACAACCTTAACCATCACATTTCGCAAAAGTGGGGAAAGTGACTATAAGTTGGCAACAGGAGGGAGAGCGCCGTGCTAAAATGAGTGAGAAAAGTTTATTAGGGGTAAGGTAAAATGAGGTTACTCTTAGTAAAGCTAAAAGGATGTATTATGTGGTAGGTAGATTTTATTTGTGCCTAGCACCTGCATGGAACTTTCACAGAGTTCAACATAGTGACAACAACAAAAAAAAAAGTAAGGGGGAGGGCGAGAAAGAAAAGAGACGAAAATCGATTTCCCCAGGTTCAGCATCAACGGCTCACACCCCCTCTCTCTCAGCCGTCTGATGTCACAAGGGGTGAGCAGTGCTCCACCCTGCCTCCGATCCACCTAGTTTTATAAACAAACAAAGCAATAGCTGATGTGTCAGTCTTTAAGAGAAATTAAGATGCCTTTAAATGATTTAAATAAATTACCGGAAGTTTTGTATGGTTTTATTGCATACGAATAAACTCAAAGTTCTGAGACTATGATTCTGAGAATTCTTTTTGACAATAAGCTTATTTCCAGAATCTAGAAAACTTGAGAATTCAGTACCTAAATTCAATCTCCTGTAACTAAATTTAACCTTTTTTTCTAGTCTCTAAACACTAAATGCACTTATCATCTTAATCTCTCTCCTTTTATGTAAAGACTGCCTGTTAAAACTTCAACCTTCAGCTTTGAAATCTGTGTTTTTCCTTTGCTGATTGTTCACTTAAATGCATTTTTAAACTGTGCTTTAAACTTCTGCTTCCTTTTTCTGTCACTTCTTTTTTTAACCCTTAGCTGACTGACTTCTACACCAATATAAAGGTATATATTTTTCCTGTATACAATTTAATACATATGAATTAATTGTTTTTCTCCCCTAAGGACAACAGAATAGTATCTGTGTCTTTGGGCTGCCTTTGTATATATCCTGTATTTTTAATTGTTTCCTTTTAAGAAGAGAACCCAATACATTATACAAACAAATAGAAAATGCAAATCAGTGAATGTGTTTCTAGCTTTGTTAATTAAGTTGCATTCTTGAATGATAGTCGAATGAGAAATAAAGTATGTTTGCTTTTGGGAAATTACTATCATGCTAAGTATGTAATTAGCTGCGCTGTTTTGAAATTGTTATTTCTTAATTTCTCACAGGACTCGAAAGCTTATTACCACCTGCTTGAACAGGTGGCTCCTAAAGGAGATGAAGAAGGTATTCCCGCTGTTGTCATTGACATGTCAGGACTAAGGGTAAGTGCGCGTCCCAAGTTGTGTTTAGAGAACGCGGTGCTGCCTTCCATTGTTAACCATTGCTTCACTCTGCCTACAAGGGACTCTGGAGTTCCATGAGTGGGCATTTCTGTTTCAAGCCAACTGTGCCTGGTAAAACCCATAGTTTTGGACAATAATTGTGGGAAATTGAATCTAGGGGGAAAAAAACTTTAAGGAGGGAAAGAAACTAATACTAATTAAGTGCCATCCCCCATGCTAGCCGTTTCTGTATATGTCCCATCATAACCTAAAGGTTAGTAGTTCAAACCCACCCAATGGTGCTGCAGAAGAAGGGCCTGGCTATCTGCTTCCATAAAGATCACAGCCAAGAAAACCCTATGGCGTAGTTTTACTCTGTAACACACGGGGTCGCCATGAGTCAAAATCGACTTGATGGCAGCAGGTTTTGTTTTGCTTTTTTGGTACAGCACCAAGAAGTACTATTATTTCCATTTTTAGGTACTGGAATCTTATTTCTGGAAATAGATGGGATATTTACACAAATAAATAAATTCTCATTTTAGAGAGGAAAGAAACTGACCCAGAAGGGTTCATTAATATTCCCAAGATGACAGGTTGGCAGTCACGTGATTCCAGGCCGGGGCTCTTTTCTCCTAACCACAGTAGAGTCATCATCACCATCTCTACTTGCTGAGTTCTACTCTGTGCCAGGTACCATGCTAGGCACATCACACACACTACCTCTAATCTTCGCAAACATCACTAAGGTAGGAGTTATTAACTTTGTTTTATAGTTGAGAGAATACAAGGTCAGAGAAGCTAATAATTAGCTTATGGCCCCAGAGCTAGTGTGTGGTATCTGGCAAGGATTGAAACGTAAGTTGGTCCAAAATTTACCCAGCCACACCATTGAGGATAACAGGAGAAAAGAAGTGGGCAGGATCCTGTGAGTTCTCAGAAGGGTCTGATATGAGGACCCTTAAAACCACAGCAGACAGCAAGGGGCTAAATGTTAAAATGTCAGTTTTTCCACTTTAAAACTGATCTTGAGAAGTCACCTTACCCATTTCTGTGCCTCATTTAACGTCATTGGCGTTAAATCCAATGAGTTGATATTGGAGTTAACTCGCCCCTAAATGAGAAGTAAAGCTCGTGAAATGTATAGTGTTATCTAGCAAAGTATCACATTAAGAAATAATTCTAGTTTAAAGTTCTGTTTTCTGAAAATTGGTGGTTTCATAGACTCTTAAGATCTTTCAGGACAGTGGATCATATTTCAACAAAACTTTAATCTTCTTATAAGAGTTTGTTTACAAATGACTGGGGATTTTCTAGAACTATTTGAATAGGCTTTTAATATGTCCTCTATCTGAAGTCTGCAAAAGTTTGATTGATATTATGTATTTATCAGTGATAATATTTTATAGGCTGACTATATAATCAAGTTTATTTTTTTTCTTTTTCTTTTATTGTGCTTTAGATAAAGGTTTCCAGAGCAAATTAGTTTCTCTTTAAACAATTAATACACGTATTGTTTTGTGACATTGGTTGCCAACCCCATGACGTGTCAACACTCTCCCCTTCGAGACCTTGGGTTCCTCATTACCAGCTTTCCTGTCCCCTCCTGCCTTCTAGTCCTTGCTCCTGGGCTGGTGCGCCCATTTAGTCTCGTATACATGGTTGAGCTACGTGTATCATTGTTTTATGGACCTGTCTAACTGACCTCAAGAGTGACTTCAGTACTGAGTTAAAAGGGTGTCCAGGGGCCATACTCTTGGGGTTTCTCCAGTTTCTGTCAGACTAGTAAGTCTGGTCTTTTTTGGGGTTAGAAAATTCTTCTACATTTTTTTCCAGCTCTGTCCCGGACCCTCTGTTGTGGTCCCTGTCAGAGCAGTTGATAGTGGTAGCCGGGCACCATCTAATTGTTCTGGACTCAGTCTGGTGGAGGCTGTGATATTTGTGGTGCATTAGTCCTTTGGACTAATCTTTCCCTTGTGTCTTTGGTTTTCTTCATTCTCCCTTGCTCCAGGTGGGGTGAGACCAGTGGAGTATCTTAGATGGCTACTCATAAGCTTTTAAGACCATAGATGCTACTCACCAAAGTAGGATGTAGAACATTTTCTTTATAAACTGTATTTTGCCAATTGAGCTAGATGTCCCCCGAGACCATGCTACCCAGCCCTCAGCCCAGTAATAATCAAATTTACTTTGCTTGGGCTGCAAGTATACCAGCTCAGAGTGGGAAAGGGGGTTATCTCATACTGACAGATGTTCTTACTGGCAGGTATGATATCTTTGAACTAACTATAGGAATGTCAATGATTACTTAATAAATAAACATTTCGGTGGACAAAATCTCAGGAAGTCTGTGTAAGAAAATAATGAAGAGGAAACTTAATAGTTGAAAATAAGACCAATTTAAATGATAAGACTGTGGAATCTGCTGAATCTCTTTAAAAACAGAGCAACCAACCATTTATCTGAAATGATCCCATAAAAAGATGGGAGGACTCAGTGCCTTAACTTCTAAGATTCCTTTTACTTGTGACTCTCTGATTTTGATTTCTGGCAAATTTAAATAATAGTGTGCTGTGATTAAAAGTCTATGGGCAACAGGTTATGTTAATGAGGCAGTGGTGGTTCAGTGGTAGGGTTCTCGACTCCAATGGAGGAGATCCAGGTTCTATTCCTGGAGGCGTACATGTTGCTATGATGCTGAACAGATTTTAGCAGAGCTTCAGACTAAAATGGACTAGGAAGAAAGGCCTGGAAATTTACTTCCGAAAAATCAGCCGATGAAAACCATATGGATCACAATGGAACATTGTCTGCAACTGATATTGGGGATGGTGCAGAACGGGGCAGTGTCTTGTTCCATTGTTCATGGGATTGCCATGAGTCAAGGCCGGCTCTACAGCAGCTAACAACAACATTAAGTGGCTACCTTAGATAAACTGCAAGGGTTTTGGTAAGATTCCTGTTGCTTTTTCACGGTATACGCGTCGACCTTGACCCAGCCTTGCACCCTCCTTGTTCACTGCAGGAGAAGGATGACATCCAGAGGGCAGAGTGTATGCTGCAGCAGGCGGAGAGGCTGGGCTGCCGGCAGTTTGTCACAGCCACTGATGTGGTCCGAGGGAATCCCAAGCTGAACTTGGCCTTCATTGCCAACCTCTTCAACAGATACCCTGCCCTGCACAAACCAGAGAACCAGGACATCGACTGGGGGGCTCTTGAAGGTAACTGGTTGCTTAAGATGTTAGGACAAGCACTCACAGTTCTAATTCAATGGCAGTTCAAAATCACCTCCCAAGCAAATGCAAACCCCTCACACACACTGGGAAAGATTTGCAAACAGGTCATCAATTCTCTAGTATATAACAAAGAGAATAAACAGATTAATCAAGTCAATTACAACCAAGCAGGAATAATTAAATACCATTATATCACATCCATTATGCGTAGGCTGCATCCGTTATCAGAATTAAATGTTTTAGGGGAGACGATGTATTTAATTATAGGATGAAGTAAATCCTGAGTCCCCAAAACCTAATTTATGTACTTAATGGACTGAGTGTTAATTCCTGGAGGCAAGAAATTGCAACCACTTATTATTATATTTGACTTATATAAGCTAGCAGATGCTTACTGAGTTTTTTGGTTTTGTTTTATTTGTTCAGTTTGGATTATGGGGGCACAGAGTGGTATTTTGAGGCAGAACTCCTGACATTTGTGTTTTTTGGGTTAGTGCCCAGATATTAGCGGAAAATCATATAGCTTTAGTCAGCCTCTAACAGATGAAAGTGCCAGAGATGTTTACTTTTCTTTCTCCATTATGAACTAGTCCTAATATTGAGATAGGAAAATAAATACAAAAATTAAAAGTAATAATCACCAAAGCAAAGAAATCCGAATCTAAAGTATCGGTTGATCCTTTTCCAGTAATGCTTTACTCCAGCTGGACATGCGGTATCCATGTCCATGTTCCATGTTCCAGCACTGCTGCATTCCTATCATCTGATAAACCATAGTCAGGCTCTGTGTGTTTGGTCACTTCCAAATGTATGTATCACGCCTTCTAATCACCCATTTCCAGCCACCTCTAGGACATCCCCATTTGGGCCTTTCACTGTCACCTGAAATTCAACATATACAAAACGGAATTAGTGACGCAACAGTTAGACACTCGGCTCCTAACAGAAAGGTTGGCGGTTTGAACCCAACCAGTGACTCCGAGAGAGAAAGGCCTGGTAATCTGCTTATGTAAAGATTACAGCCTAGGAAACCCTATGGGGCCATTCTACTCTGTCACGTGGGATTGCTACAAGTTGAAAATCAACTGGATGGCACCCAACCACAAGCTCCCCCATTGCCTTTCCAGAGTCCCTTGGTGGTGTGAATGGTTAACACACTCTGCGCTAACAGAAAGGTTAATAATGGTTGGAGTCCACCCAGAGATGCCTCAGAAGAAAGGCCTGGCAATCTGCTTCCAAAAAATCAGCCTTTGAAAATCCTATAGAGCACTGCTCTGATACACATGGGGCCACCATGAGTCCTAATCAGCTCATTTTTATTGCCTTTTCTCCTCCACCCCTCATCCACCCCCTGCCCACCCCCATCCTGTCCGCATTCCTTTAGAAATTCTCCATTTTCATCAGTCAGACCATTTTTCCTTTAGTTACCAAAACTCTAGACCTTGGGTTCCACTTTGATTCCTACTTTACCCTTCTATCTAGTAAATCAGCAAATACTAATAATTCTTCCTTCACCATGGCTCTGAGCTTGTTATTTTTCCTTTCTGCTCTTCTGGACTCTTATTACCTTCTACGCCAGTTGTTTCAGTTGGTCTCAGGGGCCTGTTCCTCCATTCATCAAACATGTGAGTGGGTCCCAGTGCCAAGCACTAGCCCTTCTGTGTGTTTAATTTACATTCATACCACCTTCCAACCATTCTGCACACCGCTGCAGGTACATAACAATGCGGCTTTCATTGTATCTGTGCCTTGCTCAAAAATTTATTATAGTAATAAAAAAAAAGTCTAGAATGACTGACATTGTCTGATATATCGAGTATAAGATCTGCTACCTGGCATTCGGAGAACCCCGATCCCGGTTTCAGGCTCTGGACAGCATTATCTCTGTGTACCGTACAGCACATATCCCTGGCACATCAGTTCCCCACGTTATTAATACAGGCCTTGCCTACCACCCTCTTTGAGTTCATATTTATACTACCTCCTACCCTACCCCTTACCATCCCCTCAAATTCTCTCCTCTTTCCTCTATACTATCCAGCTTTTACTAGCCCTTTAAGGGGAAGCTCAAATTCTACTCCCTCCAAATTTAACCCACACTTTTCTTTCCCCCGGTGGTACAACTGTTAAGTGCTCGGCTGCTAACTGAAAGGTTGGAGGTTCAAACCCACCTAGCTGGTCTGTGGTAGAAAGACCTGGCAGTCTGCTCCCATAAAGATTATAGCCTAGGAAACCCTATGGGGCAGTTCTACTCTATCACATGGGGTTGCTATTAGTCAGAGTTGATTCAGTGGCACCCAACAACAACAATAACATTATTTCCCCAGAGTTCCTGGGTGGTGCAAGCACTCAAATGCTAACCAAAAGGTTGGAGGTTTGAGTCCATCCAGAGGCACCTCAGAAGAAAGGCCTGGTGATCTACTTCTGAAAAATCAGCGATTAAAAACCCTGTGGAGCACAGCTCTACTCTAACACACATAGGGTCGCCGTGAGTTGGAGTTGACTCAAGGGCAACTGGTTTTACTGGTATTCTTTCCCCTGCTTCAGCTCAAATATCACATGTATCTGCCTCAGATCTTAGGCCTCTAGCTTGCATGATCTCTAGTAGTTTGATGCCTTAAATTTCTTGTTTACCCAGAAACAATGGAAACCTGTGAAGACAAATTTTGAACAGTTTCCCCACGGGGTATCTTGTGCGATACTAATAGGTGTCTTAGAAATACTTGTTAACCTGAAATGAAAAAATTAGCATAGAATAGCAGCCCTCAACCAAATTCATTAGGGTTTATTTTGTTATTGTTGTGTGCCCTCCAAGACAATTCTGACTCAAAGTGACCCTGTAGGATGGAGTAGAACTGCCCCATAGGATTTCCAAGGCTGTAGTCTTTACAGGAACAGATCGCCATGTCTTTTCTTCTGCATAGATGCTGGTGGATTCCAACAGACAACCTTTCCATTAGCAGCCAAGCGCTTAACGATTGTGCCACTAGAGTTTATTTTATTTACCTTTTCTTTTTTCATTCTACTTTCAGTTTTTAATGACCTCTTTAGTTGAGCTTAGGCAGTCCTGGTAGTGCAAACGGTTAAGTACTCAGCTGCCAGCCTAAAGATTGGAGGTTCGAGTTCATCCAGAGGTGCCTTGGAAGAAAGACCTGGCAATCTACTTTTGAAAAATCATCCATTGAAAACCCTATGGAGCAAAATTCTACTCTGTCACACATAGGGTCACCATGAGTCAGAATAAACTCGACAGCAACTAGTTTGTTTTTTTTTTTATTTAGTTAAACTTTACTCCTAAAAATGGGCATGTTTTCGAAGGGTCTGAAAGATACCCTGTCTTTATTAATTTAGGTGAGACGAGGGAGGAGCGGACATTTAGGAACTGGATGAACTCCTTGGGCGTGAACCCTCGAGTCAATCATTTGTACAGGTAAGAATATTCGGAGTCTCATCCTTAATGTGAGATGCAGAGACCTTAGAACAACCACAGGGTTCCAGATAGCACAGTGGTGCATAATTCTCTTCACAAAAATGTATGTTCTTTGATGAGAAGAGAAAACAGTGCCAAATTGAGCTGTACATGCTGGATGTTCAGCTGAGAAACCCACTTCCATACACCAAACTCACTGGGTGTCTAATACAGTCATATTTCAGCCAAATGATGAGCTTACTACGTCGTAAGCCTATGATTTGCTCATGAGCAGTTAAACAAATAAGTGTTAAGTTTGCAGTTGTTAAGGGTCTTCTAGTCCCTGGATAGCGCACTTGGCTGCTAACTGACAGGTTGGAGGGTCAAGTCTACCCAAAGGCATCTCGGAAGAAATGCCTGGTGATCTACTTCTGAAAAATCAGCCCTTGAAAACCCTATGGAGCACAGTTCTACTCTGACACACGTGGGGTCACCAGGAGTTGGAATCGACTTGAAGGCAACTATTCTGTTGTTTGTGCCATTTGTTAGAGCCACATTCCTTTTCCGGGAGGCAGCGTGTCTTGCTGAAGGGACATAGGTAGTCACACCTGGTACAAGTCTCAGTTTCCCTGAGTCATAGTTTCTTCACCTCTAAAGATAGAACTACTAATGCCAGCTTTGCAGGATTGTTGTGAATGGGCCTCGAGCTAAGACATAAAGAAGTGCCTGGAGCCCTGGTGGCACAATGGTTAAGTGCTGGGCTGCTAACCAAAAGGCTGGCAATTTGAATCCACCAGCTGCTCCTTGGAAACGCTATGGGACAGCTCTACTCTGTCCTATAGGGTTGCTATGAGTTGGAATCAACTCAACAGCATTGGGTTTGATTTGTTGTTGGGTATCTGAGCATTCTTTTGTGTTTGTTTTTGTTCAGTGACTTATCAGATGCCCTGGTCATCTTCCAACTCTATGAAAAGATTAAAGTCCCTGTTGACTGGAACAGAGTGAACAAACCACCATACCCCAAACTGGGGGGCAATATGAAGAAGGTAAACAGTGACTATTCTGGTGTTCCAATAGGCAGGTGAAGTCATAAGCCTGCAAGGGCACTATGTGAATCTTTATCAGGAGGCCAGACCTAGATAAATAATGTTTGTCCAGGGATTAAATTACAGCCCAACACTCAGAAACCTGCATACTTTTATTAGAGACAGTCCGTTATTTCAGTTGATTTCCTATTTATACTTCTATGTTGGATGTCTGTAACTTCATGATGTAAAAATTCTAATTAAGATAATTAGAGCAAGCAGACCTACAGTGTTGTTTTTCCCTCAGCAGGATCCTCAGTGTAATTTTCCAAAGAACTGGAGCTTTTTATCAGCAGTGTGACTTGTACAAATAGTTTGTCTACTGTCAACATGGTGGGAACACGTTGTTTTGTCAAAGCAGCAATAGGGTTGAGTTGTCACAACCATTTCTCACCACTTCACATCTCTGCGATTCTTAATGATCTCTGTGTAGCCACAGGAATACCTGCCCCACATGTCAGCCCACTATGTGCATATAGGATAGAGAATATAAATTTTCCATGTGGTGCTCTATGAATTTAGCTCTTTTTAGGAATATTGTGGACAAGTAACTGAGGAGTGTTCTGTATTTATGTAGTGTGGTATAGCCATGAAAATGTTTATAGTAAGAGTCCCTGGGTGGCACAAATGGTTAAGCGCTCGACCGCAAAGTTGGTGTGTGAACACACCCAAAGGTGCTTTAGAAGACGAGCCTGGTGATCTGCTTCCAAAAGGTCACAGCCTTGAAAACCCCATGGAGTGCAATTGTACTCTGCACACATGGTGTCGCCGTGTGATGTAGCCATGACCGTGTTTAGAATAATGAATTCATTTTGGTTTTGCACTTAGAGCACGCTCTGAATATTTTTGGTGGAAGTGAGGGGTTCTATTTAAGAAAAGATGGAAAATCCTTGAACTAGTTTGGAATCCTAGAATTGCAGAGCTGGGAGAAACTTGGGAGATCATTCAGTCTGACCATACATGGTTCATTCTGTGTCTTTATTTTTATTGTCTTATTTTACATGGTATTTCTCATCATAGAGATGATGACCTGAAATTATTTTACTTCATGCTCATTAACAGCTAGAGAATTGTAACTATGCAGTGGAATTGGGGAAGAATCAAGCTAAGTTTTCCCTGGTTGGCATTGCTGGACAAGATCTCAATGAAGGAAACCGCACTCTAACGTTGGCTCTGGTTTGGCAGCTAATGAGAAGGTAGGAAACTCATGGGAATGGCTTTTTATTGAATGTACTGTTTACCTAGAAAAATACTAGCAAATTTCCAGGAATATGGTTTAATCCAGGAAAGCTTCGTTTTAAGCTAAACTTAATAACCAAAGAAGTTGTTTTTGTTGTTGTTGTTTTTATTTTCCCCCTTTAATTTCCATCAGTTTTTGTTTCAGGTATTTTGAAGCTCTGTCATTAGGCTCATAAACATGTTAGATTGCCACATCCGCTAAATGAATCACCCCTTGATCTTTATGGGATGACTCTCTCTCTGCCTGGTAATATTCTTTTCTCTGAAGTCTACTTTTTCTGATATTAATATAACAGCTTCCTTTTGATTTGTGTTAGCATGGTATCTTTTCCCACCCTTTTACTTTTAACTGATTTGTGTCAATAATAGTTAATCAGCTTTTAAAGAGATTTTTTCCCAGCCTCTGCTAGTTTCCTCGTAAGCGTGCGCTGAGCAGTACTCAGCTGAAGACTGGAGGGAGACCCTCTGCAGGTCTCAGGGGCTCTCTTTCCCTAGGACTGTCTCCTTTCCGTGCAGCTCTCTCCTCTCCGGCATTTTGCCCCACAAATTCTAGCCACCTAGGCTTCCTTGGAGTCTCAACCCTGTCCCCTCACCTCTTAGGGACTGCCATTGCTCTGTTTGGGTTTTCTCTCCCTGCCTGCAGCCTGGAAACTCCCTCTACACATAAGATGGGGCAATTTTAGGGCTGTTTGTTTTCCTGCTTTCAGGCACCACTGTCCTCTACTTCCTTTTGTTCAGTGTCTGAAAACCATTGTTCCATCTGTTTTCATGTTTTTGTTTTTAAGTGTTTACAGTGTAAGAGCAAATCTGGTCTGTCATGTCCAGAAGCAGAAGTTCCCGCTATTTCTTTAATAGAGACCTTT
The DNA here is from genome assembly GCF_000243295.1 of Trichechus manatus latirostris. Taxonomy (NCBI): domain Eukaryota; kingdom Metazoa; phylum Chordata; class Mammalia; order Sirenia; family Trichechidae; genus Trichechus; species Trichechus manatus. Next base: position 8,583,749 of record NW_004443980.1, read on the forward strand.
AGATACTTTTTGAAGCTAAATATAAATGTGACTAATGTGAGAACTCTAAGGCGTATTAGTTAAACTGTGTTGGTGTTGTTGTATAGTAAGAGTCGGCTGTGACTCATGGTGACTCCGTGTATATGTAAAAGAATGAAATGTTGCCTGGTGCTGTGCCTTCTTCACAGGTTGGTGTGCTTGAGTCCACTGTAGTAACCACGGTGTATTTTGAGTGCCTTTCAACCTAGGGGGCTTAGCTTCTAGCACAGTATCAAACAGTATTCTGTTGTGATCCGTAGGGTTTGCATTGACTAATTTTTCGAAGTAGGTTGCCAGGCCTTTCTTCCTGGTCTGTCTTAATCTGGAAGTTCCATTGAAACCTGTCCACCATGGGTGACCCTGCTGGTATTTAAAATACTGGAGACATAGCTTCCAGCATCATAGCCAACACGCAAGCCACCACAGTATGACAAACTGACAGATGGGTGGTGGTTATTATAGTTAAATGATAATAGAATATAATAAGATACACAAATAGAAAATGAATCATAAGAAAAATAAATAATTTTTGGTATAAAAGCACAGACCTTGGAGGAAAGTTAGATAGCAAATCTTAAGTATAAAATAGTTCGCCTTTAAATGCTTTGCTTATTCCCCCTATGCTGATAGTTCTGACCAGACAGAAATTTTACATCCTTAAATAGAGCTTATATTACTATGACTTAATTCATTTTTCTGCATGGAAGGAAGCCCCAGAAACCATACATGACATTACATTATATCTAACAAGGTAATGGCAAAGACAAGGTTTGTATTGTTTCTAGGTACTTCCGCTTTACTCCCAGGCCACTGTCTGCAGACCCTAATATTTGTGAGAGGTCTTCATTGTAATTGTGTCAGTGTTTCCAGATGACATAGGGTCATCAGAAGTGATCACAATAGATTTCACTGCCTGATTCACATTTTCTTTACCAGATATAAATCTCCACTACCCTGCTTTCAACTGGGCTGTCTTTAATCGTGGAAGGCAGATGCCACAAGGTTCCTCTGGCACAAAGTTCCCCAGAACTATATAGATTTCAACACATCTTCTGTTTTACTGTATATATCTAGAACCTCTCTGAAGATTCCTTAGGGCCATTCTCCTCAGCATATTTTGAGAAATAATTTCTAAACTATTCATTATTATCTTTCATATGTGTTTTTAATTCTTAACGGGCTGACTTTTGGTACTGATTACTTGGAAAACAAGGCAAAAGTCATTTTAGCTGCAATAGTTAAATTGAATTGTGTGTTTCAGATATGAAATACTCTTTGAAATATTCTGTTTTAGTGATAAGAAATTCAGGCCAACTCTATTCTGTTTTGAATTTCATAACGTCGGAAAAGCACCTTGTAATACGATCTTTGTTTGAAAATTTTTTTTTTTTTTTAATATTTTATTGTACTTCAGGTGAAGGCTTACAGAACAGATAGTTTCTCATGTAACAGTAACACACATGCTGTTTTATGACATTGGTTAACAACCCCACAACATTTTAACCCTCTAAATTCTCAACTTTTTTTTTTCTTTGGTGAAAATACACATAGCCAAAGATACGCCATTTCAAAAATTTTTTTTACATACACATTTAAGTGACATTGACTACGCTCTTCTAATTATGCTGTTATTCTCACTTAAGATGAAGGCTTACAGGACAAAATAGTCTCCCATTTGACAGTTACTACAAATGTTGCCCTATGATGTTTGAAAATTTTTTAAAATACAGCCAGAAGCCATACTTTATATGATAAAGTAGCATGTATATATGTGTATTTGTGTGTGTGCATATATATATGACAAGTCCTACGTATATATATACACATATGTATATATACATGTATGTATGTATATATATTCACACACACATATATACACACACACACATACACACACACACACACACACACACATATATATATATATATACATATATAGCCCTGGTGGTTAAGAGTTCAGCTGCTAACCAAAAGGTCGGCAGTTTGCATCCACCAGCCGCTCCTTGGAAACTCTACGGGGCAGTTCTACTCTGTCGTCTAGGTTGCGATGAATGTGGTAAGTCCTAATCCACTGCTGCCTCCACCCAGTTAATAAGCCATATTTTTCATTAGTATTTACTACTCAAGAATTGGGCATATAAGAACCTGGACAAACAACTACATTACTTTTGAAGGAGAAGAAATGACTGATAATTATTTAACTGGCACCAGAAGAGACTTTTGTTTGTTTGTTTGCTTGGCACGTTAATGGATCTATTAAATTCACAGCCAGCTCTAGCTGGAATTTATTTCAGTGGATTGCACAGATGTGCTAATTTGCTCATTTATCTGGCAATAAATAGTGTGTCATTTTCCCCCCTAAGAACAAATGAGAGATATGTACGTAAACCTCCCTTTCCCCTTCAGCAGTTTGGAAATTGTTCTCCAATTGGAAAGCTGGCAAATTGTATGTGTACAAACTTGAAGACAAAGGCCTGAAACAAGGAGGCCGATGGCAGGCAGCGATGATAATTAGACTCAAGCAAATGAACAGAGTCTGAGGCAGGCAAATGAGTAGACATGCCATGACTAAAATGACCTTGGGATGGAGGGAGGCCTCGTGGTGCAGTGATTAAGAGCTCGGCTGCTAACCAAAAGGTCAGCAGTTCGAATCTACCAACCACTCCTTGGAAACCCTATGGGGCAGTTCTACTCTGTCCTATAGGGTTGATACGAGTCGGAATCAACTTGACAGCAGCGGGTTTGGTTTTTTTACGGTTTTGGGATGGAGAAATTGGAATAGTCCTTGAAAACCAAAAAATATCTTATTAGATTTGTCTTTCTGCACCAAATGTTAAAGTATTGGAAGGCAGGAAAACAAGCAATAATTGTACCCCCTCGTATGCCAGCACATCCACACCTTCCCAATTCTGTTTTGTGGAATGAAGAACTGGATAAAACTGGGGCTTATATGGCTGTTTTGTTTTGACAGAGAGCTTTTCAGCACAGTGCATTTTGCAAATACCAGTGATGTTGGGATCCCATCTAGAGGGTTCCATTTAGTTGCATAGTTGCCCCAAAATGTGTTTGACGATCTGGAATAATTGTCTCAAAAGGAAAATTCTGAATAAGACACTGGCCAAATTAATTTCTTTTAAAATGTTGATTCTACATTTAGATGAGTAATTGCCTAGTGGACTATCTCAAGTTGAGGCTCCAGAAGTTCTATCCTTTATTTTTATCATTGTATTTACAACCGGGTATCTCATTCATTTTAAACTCTGCATCTCACTTGAGGTGACAGAAAAGCTATTTTGTGTTCGCCAAACTCTGGGTCTCACTGTGAGGGGCGACTCTTAAACCCCAGAATGCAGTAAGCCACCCCCACAATTTTCTGCATCTCTATAAGTATCCCTGTTCCTTAAACCCATTGCCGTTGAGTCAATTCCGACTCATAGCTACCCTATAGGACAGAGTAGAACTGCCCCATTAGATTTCCAAGGAGTGCCTGGTGGATTTGAACTGCTGACCTTTTGGTTAGCAGCCGTAGCTCTTAACCATTATGCTACCGGGGTTTCCAAATGGCTTTTTTATTTTCAGGAGTAGATTTTTATGTAAAGGTAAGCCTCTCCCCTGTACCGTTTACTTCCGTAGTTCGGGAGGTGGGTCAAAAGTACTGCTTCTGGTCACTTGAGTTTGTCAATAAAGCAGAGCTGTAACTCCTAACAAAAGGAGGTAAGAATTAAGTCCTAAAATGAGTGGAGCTACTAGACGATTAAAAAATTAGCTTGTTTCCTCAGGTGAGGAGCACTGGTGGCATAGCGGTTAAGGGCTTGGCTGCTAACTGAGAGGTCACCAATCTGAATCCAGCAGCCACTCTGCAGAGGAACTATGTGGCAGTGTGCTTCCGTAAAGATGACGGCCTTGGAAGCCCTATGGGGCAGTTCTAGTCTGTCCTATAGGGTTGCTCTGAGTTGGAATTGACTCATCGTCAGTGGGTTTTTTCCTCAGGTTATACAAGGACATGACCTAATGAAGCAAGCGTTTATCTACCATTTCTCAGTGGAAGGCTGCTAGGCAGGAATTTCTAAGTGTTACAGCAAATGCTAATAACAGAATACACATGCTAACTATCAGGGAACAAGAAACCAGTTATGCCGTAAAATGTAACCTTTATGAACAGGTCAGAACTAGGACCTTTTCCAAACGGGGAAGATTTTGAAAGTCCACCTGAGTCTTCTCCCATTTGTAGTCATTATTCCTTAGCATTTTGGTCCCAGCTCTGGGCCCAGACTAAGTAGTTCTCATCTGTACTATCTCTGGATTATTTCATCCCTTGATTTCCCTGGGAAAAAGCCGCTCTTCATTTATTTTACCCGCCACTCTGCTCTTTCATTTGCTAGTTACCTAACATGCACTGAGGAGTCCCTGGGTGGACAAATGGTTAACTCACTCAGTGGCTCACCCAAAGGTTGGAGTCCGCTCAGAGGCACCTCAGAAGAAAGGCCTGGCAATCTACTTCTGGAAAATCAGCCACTGAAAGCCCTATGGAGCACAGTTCTACTCTGATACCCACGGGGTCACCGTGAGTTGGAATCAACTCGGCAGCAAATAGTTAATATGTACTGGGGGCTCGGCTGACCCCTGGAAAGACAGGATGATCGGGGGCCTTGGACATGTGGGAGGGGGGTATGGTGGACAGGTAGAGATATACACATCAGCTGTATCAAAAGTTTGAGCCAAGTGTAACAATGATGATGAATATACTGCACAGGCCAGTTGGAAAAGTGACACTTGAGCCGGGTCTGGCTCAGAAGACTAGACATTTACTGAAGGGAAAGGGCAGCTCAGGCAGAGAGCACGGCTGAGTCACGGAGGCAGGATACAGGGCGTGGCTGGGGAGCTGAGGACTGCTCTGTGTGGTTAAAACGTTAGTGTGTCTGTGAGGGAGATGGCCACAGGCACGGGGCAGAGAGAAGGGAAGAGGGAAATTGAAGATGGGCGGAAAAGGGACACTTGAGCCAAAGCGTGAGGTGCCTTGTACACCATGGGGTCCCTGGGTAGTGCAAACGGTTAATGCACTCGGCTGCTAACCTAAAGTTTGGAGTTTCACCCAGAGGTGCCTCAGAAGAAAGGCCTGGTGATCTACTTCTGAAAAAATCAACCATTGAAAATCCTATGGAACACAGTTCTGCTCTAACACTCGTGGGGTTGCCGTGAGTCGGAATCGACTCGACGGCAGCTGGTTTGGGTCGTTCTGGTTTGGTATACCATTCTAAGGAGTATGACCTCCATTTTCTGAGCTATGGGGAGTCACTTGGAATGACGTGACCAGAACTGTACTTTAGAAAGATAATTCTGGAGATCCTGTGAGGAAAAGAGGCAAGTGAAGGGGAACCAGTTGATCTGAGGGGGATTCAGAAGGTGTAATTGAGAGGACTTTGCTGCCAGTTTGGTAAACAGGATTTTTTGGCAAAGAAAAGTTGCGAAGCCATTCCCTACCCGCCCCCCACCCCCATACACCTTTTTCTTTGGCCAACTTCTTAACCTTCCAGTACCAGGCAGAGTCACCCTCTCCAAGACTGAATTG
>NW_004443980.1:8589435-8624039 GCF_000243295.1 Trichechus manatus latirostris
ATTTGACCTAGAGGAAGCGAGGCACTGCTCCTATTTCAGGGATTTGACATGACAACCGCGTGGAAAATCGTGGGAGAGTTGTGCTCCCATGAAGTAGTAACTGGAGGAAGATACCCGAGGGATTATGTAAGCAAAATCCCGGGGCACCCAAGTGGTGAGTGACTTCATTTAGGTCAGCCCTTGCAGGAGAGATTTAATCTCAGGAGACTTGAGTTTCAGTTGGAAAAACTCACACAGCAGTCCAAGCCTTGAAGGTCTTTGTTGTGTCATTTGACCCCTCTGGCACACTGAACCATGAAGTCAACACACCTGCTTATTGTCCAACTGCTTGGCCCTCATCCTTGTATTTCCTCTTTCGGAATACAGTAGCTCTAGCAGAGTGCTGGTTCTTCTCTGCTCCATACAATGTTAGGGTCTCAGAGTGTCTTCATAAGTGTTTCCCAAAAAAACTCAATTCTCATCACACTATGAATCTGAGGCGATTCCTACCTTCACACCAGAGATTACCTTTTCTCAGTCTTTGCCCATCATTTCTGCTTATAATTAATTATAAAAAAGAAACTCTTTTCTATTTTCCCTGTGTTCTTTTTGGCTACCTGGGGTTTCTTCACGTCGAGTTGTTCTTTGATTTTTATGGTTCCTTTAAGAAAAATGTCACTGGTTCGAATTCTTTGCTTCCTTTTCACTTCCTTTTCTTCTCTTCCGTTCTCTCCTTCTGCACAGAGCACTGACAGTACTTAGAAGGAGATATTTGCTTTACATTTTGTTGTAACAAGACTATAAAGTTGCCTTCTAAGTTATTTTTTTAACGAATGCTGTTATATATTCTTTTTTCTCAAATGTGATGGTGGAAACTCTATGGGGCAGTTCTACTCTGTCCTGTAGGGTCGCTATGAGTCAGAATCGACTTGACAGCAATGGGTTTGGTTTGGTTTAATGGTGCCTACACAATCTTCTGTGGTACACCTAGAAAGAAAAGACAACTTTGACCCTAGTTGCTTTCTGTTACATTGAATTCTATAGCAACTTTGTTCCAGAAATCATTCTTGATTTTGTTCAGGTACACACTGAATATCCTTGAAGAAATTGGTGGTGGGCAGAAGGTCAACGATGACATTATTGTCAACTGGGTGAATGAAACATTGAAGGAAGCTGGGAAAAGTTCATGCATCTCCAGTTTCAAGGTAAAATTCCTAGCCTACCACGAGGGCCACCTGACTCTCTGCTTATCTTTGTTGTCTGCACTGTATTTTAAAGTGAACTTCAGTGTTAGGCACTCGAGGCTCCCCCTCCCATTTTGATTTTGCTTGGACCATCCGTTATTGTTTTGATGTTCATAGGCCGTTTCATTAACAAATTTCTTGTATTTCACTTTCTGCCATAATAATTAATAATAATAAAGGCATCGGTTTTTATGTATCATTTTAGGCATTGTTCTTTCAGAGTAACATAAAATATGATAGTCTTATTTAAATGCTCACAGTTCCATGATTCTGGTTTTTAACATTATGATGGTTTTAACATTTTTAACATTATAATTTATCATTATGATGGTGAAATGTTTAATGCTCTCCCACGTGGTGTTTTTTGAGAAAAACTGTTGTATAACTGTATCCAAACCCCATTTTTATTAATTACAGCATTATTTTTTATTCAGTTTCTTGACTCGGGTATCTTACGTTACTCACAGTCTTCCTTAAACAACCTGCACATGTGACTAGTATTAGAATGCATGTGCCGCCTTAACTACGCTTTTGTAGCTTTAAGGTCAGCATCAAGGGAAGGGGGAAACACCTTCGGAGACGTTTAACACGATCAGCGATGCCATTCTTCATGATATTCATCCCCGGCCCAAAATCTACAGCAAATTCAAATGTCTCCCCACCAGTAAGAGAGTAAGGGAGTCCCTGGGTGGCACAAATGATTAAGTGCTCAACTAGTAACTGAAAGGTTGTCGGTTCAAACCCACCCAGAAGTGCCTTGGAAGAAAGTCCTGGTGATCTGCTGAAAAGTCACACCCTTGAAAACCCTATGGAGCACAGTTCTACTCTACACACGTGAGGTCAACATGAGATGGAGATTTGATGGCAACTGGTTTTTTTTTTTTTTTTTAAGGGCAAACAATGTCTCTGGGCAGGGCTGTACCAAGAGTGCCACTCCTTGTAAGCCACCACAGATAAGGGTCACTTCAGCCCTACCTCCAGCCCACTGTTCAGTCTGGAGAGCTGAGCAAGTATGGGAGCAGAAGTGACTCTGTGGTGTCGAGTGATAGAAGTGAGCCAATTCTTCCAGAAAGATTTGGAAAGGCAGCGGAGAAGGGCAAAGGGCACTCCGATATTGAATGCACACTGAGTGCCAAGTACTCCTCATTCTTGTTCTCTCATTTCATCCTCACAGACATTGGAAAGTAGACTTTACTATCCTCCTCATTTCATAGGTGAGGAAGCCAAAGCTCAAGTCTTTTCCTAAAGTAATTGCCAGTGATGGTCCATAAGTGAGGGGAAAAGACCTTTCACCTATGGGATGAGGTTGTAGAAGCAGAGTGTATTATAGATATTTAACTACTACTTATGAGGTGACTGAGGCATTGGTGGTTCAGTGGTAGAATTCTCACCTCCCATGAGGAGACTCAGGTTCAATTCCTGGTCAAAGACCTCGTGCGCAGCCACCGCCTATGTGTCAATGGAGGCTTGTGTGTTGCTATGATGCTGAACAGGTTTCAGCAGAGCTTCCAGACTAAGACAAACCAGGAAGGAAAGCTGAGGAGCTAATTCCAAAAGATTACAGTGGAACAGTATTTGATTTCCAACCAATCATGGGGATGGGGTCCATGAGGTCGCCATGAATCAGAGCCCACTCAATGACAAAGAACAACAACGCAAAGTGACTAGTGAAATAGCCCAGGATACATCTTTGTCTACTGTTCAGTTAGCAGCCAAGCTCCAGCCCATTGCATTACCTGTGGCTCTCAGGGTGCTCTGGGAATGAGGTTTGGCAAGCTATGCTGGGGTTCACTCTTGGGAATGTATGACAATTCTTTTGTTCCTTATGATGCTCTGGGGTAACTTTCTTCTGTCTTTCCACTAAGACGTTACACAATTAGGTCAATAGAAAGGACCACACTGTGTACCAAGGGAAAATGTCACATCAGCCCCACATTTCTTTTAAATGTACAAAATCCTTAGAAACAATGAACACAGCCTACTCCTGATTAACCATTTTGGAAACAATCCTGTTTCCCTCCTCATCTACTTCCACTATCTCTTGCTGGCCCGTTTCTCTGCCTGTCAACATGTTCACAAGACTGTGGACAGAAAATAAGAAGGAAGATGAACTACAAATCTTTCCATTTTGCTTCCTCTTGCTTCTTCACCAAATATTTCTGTGAGGGTAGAAGCTAAAGCTGTTGGTGAAAAGTTGGATTATGATTACTGAGTTTAATTTCATGATAGTCCTTTTATTAACCAGGAATAAATAAAAATGGACCCATTATGTTAAACATATTATTCTACCTAAGTAGCAGACTGATACTACAGACTTAGCATCTTACAAGGGTCCTGGGTCCTGTCTCTTGCTTAGAATTTATTCTGACTTGAACCCTCAAAGTTCCAAAGTACTTGGGCTTCACCGTGCTTGGACAGTGACGTGCAGTTGGCCCTCCTTCTCTGCATCTCACGGTTCCCCAGGATGGAGGTTTCCTGTTTGAGCAGGAGAGAGAGTCAGGTGGGCACAGCAGATGCTGTGGAGTTCTGTGCAGTCACACCTTAGGAGCTGTCACCACTCTACCTGTGAACATCAAACTATTTTCTAATGCCAAAGAAGGAGCCCAGGATTTAATGTTAGAATAAAAAAATAAACTAGTTGCCGTCCAGTCAACTCCGACTCATGGTGACCTTATGTGTGTCAGAGTAGAACTTGGCTCCACAGGGTTTTCCAAGGCTGATTTTTTGGAAATAGATTCCCAGGCCTTTCTTCTGAGGTAACTCCAGGTGGACTTGAACCTCCAACTTCCAACCTTCCAGTTAGCAGCCAATCACTTTAACTAGGGTCTGCTATGTCAGAATACTCGGGTCCAAATCCTAGCTCCACTGCTTATCAGCAAGTGACTTGACATCAGAAACTTCCATTCCTCTCTGTAAATTAAGAGTAGATGCCTACATCTAGGGCTTCTGGTGATAATCAAGTGAGATAACCTATGAGAAAGTGCTGGGAGCCCTGGTGGCGCAGTGGTGAAAGTGTTTGGCTGCTGACCAAAAGGTCAGCAGTTCAAACCCACCAGCCATTCCATGAGAGAAAGATGTGGTAGTCTGCTTCTGTAAAGATTTACAGCCTTAGAAACCTTGTGGAACAGTTCTTACTCTGTCCTGCAGGGTTGCTATGAGTAGGAACGCACTTGATGGCAATGGGTTTGGTCATTGCCATTAATCACAAAATTGTCCTCACTGTCTCCATGGGCCTATGGACTGTTCTGTTTTCCTGAGGTATCCAAAGGAGCATTCACTGAAGCTTATGCCCATCTGCACCCTCATCACTCTCCCTGCCAGTCACCTCTAGGATGTCCTTTCAAAATGAAGCAAGAGTTTCTCCAGATGCCTTTAGTCTCTCCTTTTTTTTTCAAACATTCCTTCTCCCCTTCTATCACTACATCGCCCATAATTAAATTAGACAAATTGTATTTCAACCTCTGTGCTTTTCTCAGGAGCACCGGTGGCTCAATGGTTAAGCAGCTAGCCAAAAGGTTGGCAGTTGGAACGCACCAGCAGCTCTGTGAGAGAAAAGACCTAGCAATCTGCTTCCATAAAGATTACAGCCTAGGAAACTCTATGGGGCAGTTCTACTCTGTCACATGGGGTCGCTATGAGTCGGAATCAATTTGACAGCACCTAACAACAGCAAGATGCTTTTCTCTAGTTGTACTAATGGCCTTCCCTTCACTATTTGAGAATAATTCCATCTCTGTTGGTAGACAGGAGTCCCTGGGTGGTGCGAACCGTTAATGTGCTCAGCTGCAAGGTTGGAGGTTCAAGTCTGTCTGGAGGCACCTCAAGATAAAGTCCTGGGGATCTGCTTCCAAAAGGCCACAGCCTTGAATACCATATGGAGTGCAGTGGTACTCCGCAACACAAGAGGTTGCCATGAGTTGGAACTGACTCAACCACAACTGGTTTCTGGTTGGCAGACAGACAGTGGGTTTCTCTGCTTAGTGAACCACCAGGAACTTACTGATCCTCCTACAGAAACTACCGTTGGTTTGAAACACTATATAGAATACTGTGGCATTTTCCATACCAGTCTATATAAATTTTATATTGAAGAGGAAAGAATCATCCATTTCCCTTGAGCCAAATTGATGTAACTTTTGGACATGCTGAAACACTCTCCTTTTCTCTCCATGCAGGACCCAAAGATTAGCACCAGTCTGCCCGTTCTGGATCTCATTGATGCCATTCAGCCAGGTTCCATTAACTATGACCTTCTGAAGACTGAGAACCTGGATGCTGAGGAGAAGCTCAACAATGCAAAGTACGTAAATGAACCTGAGACCTGGACCGAAGGACCAGACTGGCAATGAAATAGCTGGAAAGTCTATTGCTAGTGCCTTCATGTGTTATTATTATTGATGCTTGTTTTTCCGTTTCATTATTTATTATAGTCTCATCATCGTTTTCGATGTGGTGCAATACCAGTTTAAGGCTCCTAGTGTTAGGATGGGAACAAGAAAAAAAACACGAATAGTCTTGCAATTGATAAGCAAGCCTGTACAGGTAGTCCCAACTTACGACAGGGTTCTGTTCAGACAACTCTGTCACAAGTCGCTGATGTAAGTCGAGTACCTCATTTTTTTTTCAGTTTTCATTATTATTTCCTTTTATTATCAGTGTCTTTATAAACCTGATCTTTATTTGTCTTTGGGAGTTGGAAACATTACATATAAACTTATAGATATATTTTAATACATACATACATTAAAAAATACACAAATCATAAAAATTTACTTTGACGATGAGGAAAAGTTGGGTGACATTGCATTTTGACAGTTATAGTAATAACTCCACTTGTGGAAGGTTCTGGATCCTCTGGATTATCCCTAGGAATGGGGATGGCATTTCTAGTTAGAAAATTAGTGAAAGCTATCTGTATGGTCCGTTTCTTCTATCTTCATGTATTTCTCAGTAACATCTCACAGCTTCCTGAATCTGCCTGTCGACTTCAGCAAAGTGATCAGCATTTGGGTCCATGTTTTCAAGCAACTGAAGCCCCTGATTTAGTTTAGAAAACTAATCTGTATGGCAGTGTTTTGAACAGTAAATCATAAAATTGAACATCTTTGAGTGAACATCTGAGAATAACATCAGCAAATTATGCGTGCAACAGTGTATGTAGTACATATTACTAACGATAAGATGTCCAAAACAAAAAACAGACGGTTGGAAGTATAGTTCGTCGTAACTGGAATACGTCATAAGGCAGGGACTACCTATAGTTTCATAAAACCGATTTTCTAATCATACTCTATAGGAGACTTCCTAACTAATGTTTGTATATGGCAGGCCCCAAATGCAGTCATCCCATTTGTGAATATCCATGGATATGCAGGGGCAGTGGTGGGGTTCAAAGCCAGAGTCTTTACCACGTGGGGAACAGCTGCCATTTGCTTTTCAATTGGGCCACCTGCCGAATGATGACTACAGAGCCCAGGTTCGGCAAACTACAGTCTATGAGCCCAGCCTGGCCTGTGGTCTGTTGTTGTAGATACAGTTTTACTGAAACACAGCCAAGCCTGTTCCTTTGCTTCCTATGGCTGCTTACCTACTACAGGCAGAGTTGGGTAGTTTCAACAAAGCCCAAAAAGCTGAAAATCCTTACTGTCTGGTCTTACAAAAGCACTAGCTGACCCCTCCTCTAGGGAGGCACGTTTCTCAGAGCAGAAATAAAGTACACAAGCGCTCTTGCCCAGCAGACCTGCTTCTAACCCAGCAGTGCCCTTCCCTCTGTCCCCAGTCCAGGGAAGTGGGGACCTGTGTTCCTGGCATGCATATAGTTAGCACAGTCAAGATAAATGATTAAATAGCAGTTACAGTGGGGTGTGATGGGTGCTATGAAGTGGGGTGTGCAGGGGACGCAGGAAGGGGACTGAACCCACCAGAAGGCCTTGGAAGGCTCTGCAGAGCAAATAACCTTTAAGCTGAGATGGAAAGGATGAGTGAGAAGGAAGGATTCAGGTGAAGGAGACAGGAAGAATATCCCAGGCAGGGGGAAAAGTGCAGATGAAGACACAGAGATTTAAAAAAAAAAAAAGCCTTCAGTCCAGACGTTCAAGGGGGATAGAATTAGATTTAAGAAACTTGCTCAAGGTCACAGGATTATTAAATGGCACAGTTAAGATTCAGAGTCTGACTTCAGATTCCTAGGCACTCTCCTGTAGGGCGAGATATAAAATTACTTAGACAAGTGGGTAAAGGAAGTACGCAAAATGCTAAGCATGGTCATGTCACGGTGACAAGGATTGAGCATGAATTTTTTAAAAGCTTCTTTTCTAACTTTTAAGCATTTTTTCTCTAGATTTTATAGTAAAAAAGAAATGTTACTTAAAAAGTATTAACGATTAAAATTTTGTTGTGTGCCGTCGAGTAGATCTTGATTCATAGCAGCCTCATGGGATGGAATAAAACTACCCTATAGAGTTTTCTTAGCTGTATTCTTTACAGGAGCAGATCGCCAGGTCTTTCTCCCGTGGAGCTACTGGGTGGGTTTGAATCGCCAACCTTTCGATTAGCAGTAGTGCTTAACCGTTTGCACCACGAGGGCTCCTTAATAATTAAGAGAGAAGAAAAAGAATGGGACTACTCCTGCCTGATGCTCTGAATTTAATTTGATGAATAAAGTGGGAGTTAAAGTTATTTAGGAGAGCCGAAGGGAGAATGGGGCCTTGGGTAAAGTGGAGAGACTGTGGTAGCCATTGTGTGAGGCTACCAGGTAACAATGAGGAGAGTAAAAGAACTGCCAGGGAGTAGCACGGCTTCATTTGGAAATAAATTACAAGTAATGAAAGTTATCTTTATATAACTATAAATAAAGCAAAAATGTTCTGATGCTGCTGTGATAATTTTATATGAAAACGTGTAAGACTCTGACTATTCTCATATTATGGTAACATAAATAAATATATGTTTATGTGAGCAAGGATTAGAATGGAACCAGGAAAAAAGAATTGATGTGTGAAGTCTAGGTATTCTAGGTTCATTTTTCCTTTTTTCTTCCTTGTAAAAATGTTTATGTGATTATAATATAGGCTGCAAAATTTTCCTAGCACAAATTCTAATTCTGTTCTATGACATTATGCTGTATAACCAAACCAGTTGCATCGAGTCAGTTCTGACTGATGGCAACCCCGTGTGTGTCAGAGTAGAACTGTGCTGCATAGGGTTTTCAGTGGATGATTTTTCAGAAGTACCTTACCAGGCCTGTATTCTGAGACACACCTCCAACCTTTCAGTTAGTAACCAAGCGCATTAACCACTTGCACACCCAGGGCCTCTGTATGCTGTATAGCCCAAGAGAATACTCGCAGTTCTAGGCATCTAAAGGAAGTGAGGGCTGGGGAAGTCTCCAAGGACAGATAATAAATGTGTAATTTTCACAAGCCTAGACAGCAAGTCTGATGGAGTCAGGAACTTTGTCGAGCCAAGATGTGCCCATAAAAACGGGAGGAAGCCAGTGACTGGCTCCTGGTATACCAGGAGTGAGTTCTGAAAGTTGATCAGCAGTAACCAGGATCCTGGGGGTCCCCATCCTACTTTGTGGTCAACTCTGCTCACCTTTTTCTCTCTTCTCCCTTTCAGATATGCCATTTCCATGGCCCGAAAAATTGGAGCACGAGTGTATGCCCTTCCAGAAGACCTGGTTGAAGTGAACCCCAAAATGGTCATGACAGTGTTCGCTTGCCTCATGGGGAGAGGAATGAAGAGGGTGTGAAGTCCAGTGGGTGGGTTGAGACCACCACTCCCTGCCTGGCCGCTTGGGCCAGGACACCCCCAGGAAGCCCATGGATCTGTTACAAGCCTCTCCTCTTTCCCCTTCTCCACTCTGTCTCCCCGTGACTTTGCTCTCCACCCTCCCAGAAAGTCACCCCTCTGTGGCCCACCTCTGCTGGCCATCCTTGTCTCTGGGCCTTTGGAGCATCTGACAAGCCAGTCAGCCTGTTTGAGTCCCAAGAGATTTGGATGGTCTACAAAAGTAGCCTCATTACTAGAAACTTTCCCCAGAACTGGGGTCCCAAATGTCATCAATTTTTATGTTTTCCACCAGGAAGAAGCTCTTTGTTTTTAACCGTAGGATTTGGGCTTGTTCTAGAGCTAACACATCTTTAATATCTGTGCTGGCAGGTAGAATCTTAACTCTTGGCCAAAGGTTGAATCCACGGAAGGTGTAATGGAACAGACAACCACTAGAGGACAGCGTGGAGCTATAACTAAGATCTGTCCTTTAGGGTGCTACCTCTCTGTATGTTCAGCCCTGCATATTAGACCTAGTTATTGTGGATGTCTAAATAAATATGTGGTGACATTTGGAAGCAATCCTACTCTGCTTTCGTTTTCTCGCAGATCTTAGAGTATCTGATGACTGCCACGCTACATTATCAGTGTTTATTTTTTTGGTACTATAGAAGCCTTTTGGCACCTCCCGCACCCTAGGGGACCGCTTGTGCCAATGAACACACACACACACACACTCACACACACATCCAGCCAGATGTCACAGGTAAAATGAATACAAGCTGGATGAGACTTGGCTGAATTGCTTTACGAAGAGCTTTTTTACTAGACATTTAAGCAGTTGCAAAGCAAAACCGGAACAGTGTAAATTTAGCAGCCCTAATAGATCACGCAATCTCCACCAAACCAACTGAAGGCGAAAGAGCAGCAGAGGTTTGTGAACCAACACCGAGCTCCCTCTCTCGTGGTGAAAGGGCTCAGCAGTGAGCTGTCTTCTGTAGAGAGGGAATGGAATGGAACTTAGCCGTTTTCCTAAGTGATTAAGTGCATCACCCTGGGTCTGCTCCTTGGCAGTGGGCTCCAGAAGCTGATACGTGACTTATCTGGGCCCATGACCCATATTTCTGGTGCATCTGAATGCAAAGTGGTCGGCTTTGTCTTCGTCTGAACCTCATGTAGTCTCAGCTGATTTTCTTCCCCATCTGCTCCCAGGAAGGAAGACTGTTACTGCCTTAGTGGAAAATGAAGATAAAATAATGCTCGAGATCTCTCCAAATAAAATATTGCTGTATTTTTGGTGTCTGTAGATGTTTCCTTTTGAAGATTTATAGGAGTGTACTATAACTTATTCAGTCATTCCTTGGCCATGGTGGGGGTATGTATACCACAGGAATGATCGAACCCTCAAAATTGGGGTTTTTTTTTTCCTCCCAGAGCCCTGGCTTATCATCCCACCATTGCCTCTGTGCCAGGCCTTCAGTTCCTCTCCTGGGCAGCCACCACCTTACCAATGACGTTTGTGTCCCTCCAGAAATACTTAAACACACACACACATCCCTTTTTTTATACACGTTAGCATACCATACACATCATTCTGCATCTCTCTTTTTTCACTTAATACCCTATCTTGGAGATTATTCTGTGTTTGTGCAAGTAAATCTACCTCAATCTTTTCTATAGGTGCATAGTATTCTATTGTAATTCCAGTTCCCAGTTGCTGTCAAGTCGATTCCAACTCGTGGCAACCCCAGGTGTGTCAGAGTAGAGCTGGGCTCCACAGGGTTTTCAATGGCTGATTTTTCAGAAGTAGATCACCAAGGCTTTCTTCTGAGGCACCTCTGGGTGGACTCAAACCTCCAGCCTTTTGGTTAGCAGCGAAGTGCATTAACCATTTGTACCACTTGAGAACACATTCTGTTGTATGACTGTGCCAGAAGGTATTCAGCAAGGGGCCTATACATGGATATTAAGATGTTTCAATCTTTTGCCACAGCAAGTAAGGCCACAATGAATAATCCTCTACCTGGTTTGTGCCAAGAAGGTTAATTTTAATTCCACAGGTACTTACTTATTTCTGTTCTAACAAAGGTATTGAACACTGGGGAGTAAAACGTGGATCCTCCTCTTAAGTTGCTTCAAATTATTTTGCAAAGAATCGCGAAGCCAAGACAGACCCCTGAGCCTATCTATTCCATCCTCTCTGTTACGGCTAAAGAAGCAGTCAACCCAACAGGAAGATAATGTGCGCATAGTTACACACACACTATGCAATAAAAAAGCAAAATGTGATCAATGCTCTAAGAAATTTGTCAACAAAGTATTATGGGAGTTGGGTGGAAATGAATTCTGAATAAAGGGTCTATTAAGTTTTGCAGAAAAGCTGAGATCTGACAAATGAGAAGTGAGTAGCAACCACGATTTCTGTTAGTAGCCGTCGAGTTAGCTCTAACTCATGGCGACCTTATATACAGCAAACAAAATGTGGCCCCGTCCTGCGCCATCTCCCTGAACCATACCTTGCAGATGTTAATATACGCCCAAAGAGTCTAGCACATTTCTAGGTTTTTAATAAGAGCTCAGCAAATTTAAAAAAATGATTTACATTAGGTAAACAACAGTTTCCTGACCGGGCAGGGGTGCTAAATAGATGTTATTATGAGAAAAGTTGTAAAATTCTCTTGCTTGCAGAATTTTTGGAATAAAATGGATTCCCATCTGTCTGGAAATTATGACGCTTTAGAGCCTGTCTGATGCAGTGGGGTAGATTATTTAGACTAGATGGCCTCAAAGTCTCAGCCAGCCTAGTGATTTTATCCACTGGAACACTCACGAACACACACACAAACTCGCACCCACACATCTAGTCTGTCCTTTGAAGCACAGTTGTGGCCTCTTGATTGTAAAGACTGTAAACTCTTAGCCCATCTTGGACCAGCCTATCTCAGGCAGATGCTTAATGCATGAGAGACATTTCCACGTGCTTCCCAGTATCCCCGGGATGGCTCCTAAGCCCACCCATCTTTTCTTTCTATGTATTTATTTGTCCTGAAATAAATACAGCTAAACATTTGCCATTTCAACCATTCTTACATGTACAGTTCAGTGGCATTAATTACATTCATCATGTTATGCAGCCATCACCACTATGCGTTTCCCATTTTTTCGTCTCCTAGTGTCTTAGCCATCTAGTGCTGCTGTAACAGAAATCCCACAAGTGGATGGCTTTAACAAAGAGAAATTCATTCTCCCACAGTCTAGTAGGCTACAAGTCCAAATTCAGGCTCCAAGCGAAGGCTTTCTCTCTCGGCTCTGGAGGCAGGTCCTCGTCATCAATCTTCCCCTGGACTAGGAGCTTCTCTGCGCAGGAACCTCGGGTCCAAAGGACGTGCTCTGCTCCCAGCACTGCTTTCTCGGTTGTATGAGGTCCCCAACTCTCTGCTTGCTTCCCTTTTCTTTTATTTCTTGAGAGAGAAATGGTAGTGCAGGCCACACCCCAGGGAAGCTCCCTTTACATTGGATCAGGGATGTGACCTGGGTAAGAATGGTGTTACAATCCCACCCTAATCCTCTGTAATGTAAAATTACATTCACAAAATGGAGGACAATCACAGAATACTGGTAATCGTGGCCTAGCCAAATTGATACACACATTTTTGGGGGGACAAAATTCAATCCATGACACCTAGTATGGATTGAATTGTGTCCCCTTACAATATCTGTTAAGGAATCCTGGTGGCACAGTGGTTAAAGTGCTTGTCTGCTAACCAAAACGTCTGGCAGTTTGAACCTACCAGCAGCTGCGTGAGAAAGATGTGGCAGTCTGCTTCCGTAAAGATTACCCAGTGCCATCCAGTCAATTCCGACTCATAGCGACCCTGTGGGACAGGGTAGAACTGCCCCATAGGGTTTCCTAGGCTGTGTGAAACCCTGGTGGTGTAGGGGTTAAATGCTACAGCTGCTAACCAAAATGTCGTCAGTTTGAATCTACCAGGTGCTTGCTATGAGTCGGAATTGACTGGATGGCAATGGATTTAAAATATCTGTTGGAATCTTACAGATCACCTGTATTGGTGAATGTAATCCTGTTTGGGATTAGGGTTTTCCTTATTATGTTAGGAGCCCTGGTGGTGCAGTGGTTAAAGCGCTAGGCTGCTAATCAAAAGGTCATTGGTTTGAACCCACCAGCCACTCCGCGGGAGAAACAGGTGACAATCTACTTCCGTAAAGATTTACAGCCTTGGAAACCCTATGGGGCAGTTCTACTCTGTCCTATAGGGTTGCTATGAGTCGGAATTGACTCTAGGGCAGTGGGTTTGTTTTGTTATGCTAATGAAGCCACATCAGTGTAGGCTCTGTCCTAAATCTAATCAGTTTTGAGTTATAAGGAGCAGCCTAGACACAGAGACAAGGAAGCACCTACTGGGGAAGACAGATGCCATGTGAGGATTACCAGAAAAAATAAATAAATGAGGAACAGAAGCTGAAAGAGACAAAGATCTTCCCCCAGAGCTGACAGAGAAAGAGAGCGTCTTCCCCTATAGCCAGTTCTCTGAATTTAGATTTCTGGCTTCTTAAACTGTGAGGAAATAAATTTCTCTCTTTAAAGCTGTCCACTTGTGGTGTTTCTGTTACAGCAGCACTAGGAAACTAAGACGTCATCTTTAGTGGGGACTAGTGCCCCATAAGCAGCACCTCCCCATGAGCCCACCTTTCTTGCAGTTACTGTACCTGTTGTCAGACAGCAGCTGCCGAGGTATCATCGACCTTTGTTCTTCGTCCGACCCAGACGTGCCAACAGGCTTAGGTTAAATGCCTGCAGTGCACTCTGGGTGAACCTGATGTTGATTTGCCCAGCAGGTCTCTTCCAAGCTTAGGATCCAGAAAGGAGAGCTGTTGCTCAGAACAACTTAGCAATACTGCCTGATCCTCTCACGAAATCTAGACACTTGGACAGTTTCCTAATAAAATTCTGGAAATTAAACTCTCAGCTGCCCAAGAGTGCTTTTTACCCAGTGTCATTCCATCCCTATTTCTGAAAGACAGAATTTATCAACTAAATGTGTGGCAAAAATTAAAAAATAAAAAGGAAAGAAAAGAAAATTGTTTAGATGTTTTTTCATGTCTAAATCCAAATCAAATCCATCGCCGTCAAGTCGATTCCAACACATAGTGACCCTATAGGACAAAGTAGAACTACCCCATATGGTTTCTAAGACTGTCATCTTTATGCAAGCAGACTGCCACATCTTTCTCCCGAGGAGAAGCTGGTGGGTTCAAGCTGCCTACCTTTTGGTTAGCAGCCCAGTGCTTAACCATGGTGCTACCAGGGCTCTTTCTTTCATGTCTAAAGTCTACAAATATTTAGTAATCCATCCTATATCAGGCACAAAACGTAGATGATCTAGTCCATACCCACTACCTCACCGTTAACAATTCAGGGATGGGTTAACAAAATGGCAGTGATTTATATATTATCTGGCATATCAAGAAGAGGGGGTCCATTTAAACAAGTAGTTTGGTTAATAGAGAGTTACAATATATCATTTTTAGAATAGCAACTTTTAGAGAATTAGGATGCCAGCAAACTTTTACTTCTAAAGCTATATGGATCTCATGTCATAACTGATGACTCCATAGGCATTTCTGGACTCAGCTATACCACAAGCCCACCGTTATGGGCCCGGACTGTTTAAAATAGGGACACCTGGGAGCTGGCTAACAATGCAGAATCTCAGCTCTATTCCAAACCAACTGAATCAGAGTCTACATTTTAATAAGATCCCCCGTACACACATTAAAGTTTAAGAAGTACTTTCCTAAAATAATTATTGTTGTTGGGTGCCATCGAGTCGATTCCAAGTCATGGAGACTCCATATGACAGAGTAGAACTGCCCCATAGTGTTTTCTTGGCTGCAATCTTTACAGAAGCAGATTGCCAGGCCTTTCGCCACAGAGCCACTGGGTGGGTTCAAACTGTCAACCTTTCAGTTAGCAGTCCAGCACTTAGCTGTTGCTCCTCCAAGGCTCCTTTTCCTACAAGAATAGAGGTCTCATTAAAAGACCTATAGAAAGTGAAGAGACAACCTATAGACTGGGAGAAAATTTTTGAAAACCATATATCAGATAAGGGTTTAATAACCAGAATACATAAAGAACTCCTACAACTTAACAGCAACAAAAAAAAAAGACAAACAACCCAGTTGAAAAATGGCCTCAAGACTTGAATAGACATTTCACCAAAGAGGATATTTGAACGGCCAACAAGCACATGAAAAGATGCTCAACGTCATTAGCCATCAGGGAAATGCAAATCAAAACCACAATGAGACAGTACTTTACCCCCACTAGGATGGCTAAGATTAAAAAAAAAAATGAAAATAATAAATATTGGCAAGGATGTGGAGAAATTTGGAAATTGGAACGCTCATCCATTGTTGATGGGAATGCAAAATGGTACAGCTGCTCCATAAAAATTTGGTGGTTCCTCAAAAAGTTAAACATACAGCTACCATATGACTGGGCAATTCCACTCTTAGGTATATACCCAGGTGTTATGGATTGAATTGTGTCCCCTAAAAGTGTGTGCCAACTTGGCTAGGCCATGATTCCCAGTATTATGTGATTGTCCAACATTTTGTCATCTGATGTGATTTTCTTATGTGTTGTAAACCCTACTGCTATGGTGTTAATGAGACAGGATTAGAGGCAGTTATGTTAATGAGGCAGACTCCGTCTACAAGATTAGGTTGTATCTTGAGTCAATCTCAATCTCTTCTGAGATACAAAACAGAGAAGCGAGCAGAGAGACAGAGGACCTCATTGCCACCAAACAAATAGAGCCCAGGAGAAGAGTGTGTCCTTTAGACCTGGGGTCCCTGTGCTTAGAAGCTCCTAGACCAGGGGAAGTTTGATGTCAAGGACCTTTCCCCAGAGCTGTCAGAGAGAGAAAGCCTTCCCCTGGAGCTGGCACCCTGAATTCAGACTTCTAGCCTCCTAGACTGTGAGAGAATAAATTTCTCTTTGTTAAAGCCATCCACTCATGGTATTTCTGTTATAGCAGCATTAGATAACTAAGACACCAAGAGACTTAAAAACAGACCCATGTACACCAATGGTCACTGATGCACTATTCACAACAGCCAAAATGTGTAAACAACCCAAATATCCGTCAACAGATGAACGGATAAACAAAATATGGTACATACACAATGGAATACTGCTCAGCCATAAAGAGAAATGAAGTTCTAATGTGTGCTGCCACATGGACGAACCTTGAAAACATTATGCTGAGTGAAATAATTCAGTCACAAAAGGACAAATATCATATAATCTCACTGATATGAAATACCTAGAATAGGGAAAGGTATAGCGATCCAAGTTTAATAGTGGTTACCAGAAGTAGGAGGAAGGTGGAAAAGGGGAATTATTGTTTAGGAAGTATTGAGTTTCTGTTTATGGTGATGGAAAATTTGGCAACAGACATCAGTGATGTTTGCACAGCATAACTGTGCAATTAGTGCCAGTAAATTGTACACATGAAAGATGTCGAATTGGCAAATGTGTTGTCTATATTTTTACAACAATAAAAAAAGATATGTAGAAAGGTTAGATCAACCAACTTTAAATTACACTTTCCCAGTTATACTGGATTTGAGAGATTAAAATCGCTTTTTACTAATATTTTCACATCATCAGTCGTCATTCAAGGTTGACAAGGTGGCTCTCTTCTCCATTTGGGTGCATCCCCCACCACCCAGCATTGCCCTTTGGTGTCCCCTCCTCCTGGGTCTCCCTTTTCCCTCTGACACTCACTCCAGGCACATGCCCCAAGAACAGCATCTCCCTGGTCCTGCTGGACACATTTGTCTCCTGGCACAATCTCTCCATGCCAGCTGCCCAGAGAGGCCACTTGTAGGGACCCCATCCAGTCAGTGCCATCTTACCCAAGTCTTCCTTCCTGCCCCTCTACCACTTATACTGGACCTACCTGACTTTTCTCCCACTGTCTCAGGGCAATCACTCTATTACTTCCAACCAACAGCCTGGTACAGTTCACCTAACTGTCCCAAGGAGAGGGGATCATAGTCCTTCCAGTGCCTACTCTTTTCTCCCTCCAAAATTCTGGGGTTATAGCCTCATCACTCTTATCTCTGCCAAATTCCTGGTGGCAAAGAGAGAAAGGCAAGTGTCTTCTCAGTAGAAGCACTACAATCTACCAAGGTCCTGAGATAGAAGCTCGATATCTTTGAGGAACAACAAGACCAGTGTGGTGGATGGGGAGACAGAAATGCCACATCATGAGAAACAGATGGACTGGTGAGCAGTTTAGCAGTGGTTCTCAGACTTCAGTGTGCTTAAGAATCCCATAGGGAGCTTGTTAAACACACATGTCCCAGACCCCACCTTGATATTGGGGGCCTATAGGGCTGATGGGCTTAGGAATCTGCAGTTCCCACAAACACCCTCAGACACACAGACCAGACTTGGAGAAGCAATCATCCAGACCAGCCATTCTCAAGCTTGGCTGCACATTGGACTCATCTCAGGAGCTTTAAAAAATGCTGATGCCTACCCCCACCCCCGAGATTCTGATATGATAGATCAGACATGCAGCTGGTCCCCGGATGACTCTACTATGCAGTCAAGTTTGAGGACCACTGATCTAAAGCTGGAGACCCCGGGTGGTGTAAATGGTTAACAAATTTGGTGGTTTGAGTCTACCTGGAGGAATCTTGGAAGAAAGGCCTGGCAAACTACTTCGGAAAAATCAGCCATTGAAACCCTCTGGAGCACAATTATACTCTGACACATACGGGGTTGCCATGAGTCAAAATCCACTCTACAGCGATTGGTTTGGTTTGATTTTTTTTTTTTAATAGTCCGAGGATTCTATTCCAAAAGGCAGGCCTGCATGGGGCATCTTAACAGGAGGCCTGGTGGGTAGGGGACTGGCGATATTGAAAGGGGGAAATGAAGGGATGGAAATGTTCCAAAGGTAAGCTTTGCATTCTTTACAATTTAGCCATCTAGTCAACAAGTATTTGCTCAGTGCCAGTTGGGTGGCAGTAACCTTCTGGGTACCACTAGTCCTATGCTCCAAAGCAAGAAAATCAGAATCTGGGATAGAGTTTTCTGCTTTGAAGCCTTAAAGCCCCCTCTTTTTAATGGCTTCTGAGATGGCATGACGGGGCACCAGATACACAAAGCCTTTGTGCAAATTATTAGGCTGTTTCATTTTCCATGAATAAACATGAGAGAGAATGTGTGAAGGGAAAAACCATCTATCAATTATGCGTCTTCAAACCCCTCCCCAAGTTATGCAGCTTTAATGGCTGAGTGATTTTGAAAGGAAAACATGTAAATTGTGCTTCGCCTGAACTCATAATAAAAAGCCATTAAATTAGTTGAGTCTCTCAGTGCCTACCTAACAATATGCCTCAACTGTGTATCCAAGTTGCACTAGCCAAGATCACAATGGGGTTTGCCCTTACTCTCAGGCAAGACAGGCCATTTATCAGTTGGGGAAGGTTATGTTCACAAGCACAGTCTTCATAAGGGTAGAGGGTCAGGGCTCTTGAAGAGATACTTGGCATGTTATTTTTGCCACCTAGTGTTCCAAATGGGCTGGAGAACAAATGTACAAATTAGCTGGCTTCCAGGGGAATGACTCAAGCAGCTAGATCTGCCAGGACTAAACTAGGTCCTGGGGTGATGACTTATCACCTACTTCATCAGGAAGCAGCAGAGGAAGAGGACAAGCCCTCTCCAAGTTCAGCAAGACCTGGATAGTGCCGGGGGAGAGAACACATGGGTCGCTGCCCACTCCCTTCTGGTTTATCATTTTTGTATGAATGAAATATATTGAACACCTATTTTGTGCCAGTTGCTTTTAAATGTTATCTCATTGAATCCTCACAGCAGGCCTCTGGGGTAGTTATTACTAACCTCGTTTTTCAGAAGAGGAAAATGAACCTCAGAGAGGCTAAGACATTTGCCTGTTATGAGTCAGAATCAACTCCATGCCACACAGCAGCAACACACAGGTGAAAACATTTAAGTACTTGACTACTGGCTGAAAGGTTGGTGGCTCAAACCCACCTCCAGGCCCTTGGAAGACCAGCCTGGTGATCTGCTTCCAAAAAGTCACAGCCCTGACAACTCTATAGAGCAGTTCTACTCTGTACCCATGGGGTTGCCGTGAGTCAGAATTAACTCAACAGCAACTAACAACAGCAACACAGCTAGGAGTGGAGTTCATCTGATCCAACGTCTCTGTTCTTTTCACTCTCCCCAAGAGGTCCCAGGATCACAGAGGGGAATCTCAAGGAGAGATGAAGAGGAAGGCAATACACTTGTGTCCATTCCTTTCTTTTTTTTTTAATATCAAATAAAAATCAACTCTTAGGTAACAAGATTGAGGAATTTTGATAGTATACAATTGCGTAACTACCACCACAATCAAAATAGAAAATTTTCCATCACCCCCCAAAATTCTCCTGTACCCCTTTATCACTAATCCCTTCCCCTCAGCCCCAGACCTTGGCAACAACTAATCTGTTTTTTATCCCAATAGTTTTGTCTTTTATATGATATCATATAGGTAGAATAATACAATATAAATTATTTAGTATCAGACTAGTTTTACTTGGCATGTGTCTCAGTCATCTGGTGCTGCTATAACAGAAATACCACAAGTGGATGGCTTTACAAAGAGAAATTTATTCTCTCACAGTCCAGTAGGCTACAAGTCCAACTTCAGGGTATCAGCTCCAGGGGAATGCTTTCTCCATTGGCTCTGGAGGAAGGTATGTGTCATCAGTCTTTCTTTGGTCTGGGAGCTTCTCTGTGCAGGAACCTCAGGTCCAAAGGACACGCTCTGCTCCTGGCACTGCTTTCTTGGTGGTATGAGGTTCCCACGTGTCTCTGCTCACTTCTTTCTTTTATATCTCAAAAGAGATTGCATTAAGACACTAATCTTGTCAACCTCATCAGTATAACCTCATCACAGTGATAGAATTTATAACACACGAGGAGATCACATATAATCTCATCATAGTGGTAGAGTTTACAACACATAAGGAAATCACATCAGATAACACAATCATACAATACTGGGAACCATGACCTAGCCAAGGTGCTACACACATTTTTGGGGGGACACAGTTCAACCCATGACAGGGTGATACAGTGAAAACAGTGAGAGCCAGAACTCAGTGGGACTGCCTTACTTTTCCAGATCTCGAAAGTTTTCTGCCTTTGACAGAGTGCAGTCTCACCACTTTTCTACTGCTCCCTTTTAGTGAAAAATATTCAACTTTTCCTTCTCTTACAGGTTTCCACCTTACACAGTTTCTGGCTTTCTCAGGTTTTACTGTATTACATACA
Organism: Trichechus manatus latirostris; assembly: GCF_000243295.1. Classification (NCBI taxonomy): domain Eukaryota; kingdom Metazoa; phylum Chordata; class Mammalia; order Sirenia; family Trichechidae; genus Trichechus; species Trichechus manatus. The sequence continues at coordinate 8,609,818 of NW_004443980.1, forward strand.
TTATATTACGTATATTGTGTTACGTATATTATATTGCATACATCACGTACATTATTACATATACATATTCACATTACACATATACATTACATACTAAACATATATTTATTTTTATATAAAGATTAATTAATGGAGGTAAAGAAATAAACAAGGGAAGAAAAAAAGAGAAATACAAAGAAAAGTACCCAAAAAAGACAATAGAGGAAAGGTGCAGAGAAAAAAATTAACAAAATACAAGAATGCAAAGAGAAAGATAGATTAAGAGAAATAAAACATTCGTTGTAATGAAGAGACCCATAGACAAATGCAGGCAGAGAGATTTCCAATCTAGATGACGTGAAGAAGTCATGGTTTAATGACACTCCCCCAGGCCCTGCTCCAATCACACAAATGACAAAAATACCTATGAAAAGACAAACTCAAAAAAGACACAAATCAGAGGCACGCTAGAATACAAGAAATGGAACAGAAATGCAGAGTAGTGAAAGGTGCTGAAGATGCAAGTAAGGCCGTGGTGGCCAGAAGGGTGACTCCTGAGGACAGAGGCTTCAGGCTAGGGCACCAGAATGCCTGGAGCCAGGGACCAAGATAGCTTTCCTCCGCTTGTATCAATGTTATTTTCCTGGTTCGGTGGTTAGATTGTGGTTATATAGGAGAATGTGCATTCTTTGTAGGAATGGGATCACCATGAGTCTGAACTTTCTGGGGTGATGGAAATTTTCTGTACCTTGATAGACATATCGGTTACTCAAGTATAGATACTTTTCAAAACTGATCTAACTGTACATTTAAGATCTGTGCATTTCATAATACGTATCTCAATTTTTTAAAACTGCTGCCCAGTACTGGCTTATAGGGAGCTGCTGGCCTGTGGAAGACAGAAGAGTAACTAAATCAGGAGTAACTGACCCAGTAACTAAATCCAGCCATCCCTAGCAGGTGACCGGATCTCTGAAATCCACAATACAGGCAGTCCCCAGGTTACGAATGTCTAATTTATGTACTACCCACGGTTACGAATCAACCCCCATAAAGCCTGTTACATTAAAAATTCCAGGTACATACAATGGTTCATAATAACAAATGGGTGCTACTTTGCCACACGCATCCAAACATCATCATTATTATTACTGTATTATGTTAAAAATGTTCTAGTGTATCTGGAAGTGTTTCTTTAATGTATTTTTAGGAATAGAAAGGTACACTATATACTAGCTACTAACACAAGCATTTGACTAATTGACATTAGATATGAGCCTTACCTAACTTCACATACGTTCTGACTTAAGTACAAATTTGACTTAAAGACAGACTTAGGAATGGAACTCGTTTGTAATCCAGGGGCTGCCTGTATAAACATGGTACAGAAGCTCCAAAAAATCAGTGTAAGACAAGGTTCCGGATTGGAAGCCCAGGGGTCTGCTTGGAGGCATATCCAAAACAGAGGTGAGTGTAGAGGGAGAGAAAGATTTGTTGTTGTTAGTTGCCATAGGGTCAGCTCCAACTCATGGAGACCTTATGTGTAACAGAATGAAAAACGTTGCTCAGTTCTGTGCCATCTTCATGATTGTTGTTATGTTTAGGAACACAAAAGACTTCCCACTTAACATGAGCTTGCAAACCAAGCTTCCAATCACAGAAGAAATCAAATGCTAAAAAAGTCAGCTAACAAAACCAACACTCTGAACATGAACTCATCCCGAACATAATTAACTTTATCTCTCAGTCTGACAAAGACTTTAAAATAAGTATTCTGAGGAATCTCAAAGGGAGATCTGAAGGAACCATACTTACACAAACTGAGCAATAAATTATAAAAAAACAAATGTTGGGAAATATGAAAAATAACCATTATTAAAAGTTGGAAAAGATTTATATAGTTGTAGGAAGAAAAAAAAAAAAACACGCCTGAATTGACTATGTAGTCTAAACTAGGCACAAAGAGAATTAGTGAATTTGAAGACAGTGCTGAGAAACTCACCCAGAATACAGCATAAAAAGACTGTGATTTTTTTAAAACATGAAAGACTGTTAAGACACACGGAGGCTAGATCAAGGCACTCCTATGAAAACCCTTATATGGGACTAAAAAAAAAAAAAAAAGCCAAACCCATTGCCATGGAGTCGATTCCAACTCATAGTGACCCTATAGGACAGAGTAGAACTGTCCCACAGGGTTTCCAAAGAGCAGCTGGTGGATTCAAACTGCCAACCTTTTGGTTAACAGCTGAAGTCTTACCACTGTGCCACCAGGGCTCCTACAAGGGACTAGCAGAGACACCATAGTTGAAGAAATAATCAAATGATTTTCCAAAATTAAAGAAATATATAAACCCTCAGATCAAAAGTGTATTCTGTGCACTGAGCAAGCTAATACAAAATAAATCCACAGCTAGGTCTGAGTAATAGATCTGAGGAGGATTGAGGATAAAGATAATCCCTCAAAAGTCATCAAGTACCAAGTATGGCTAACCTGCAAGGGAACTACAACCAAGCCGACAGCAGATTCCTACCTTACGACGGACGGAAGATGCCAGAAGACAACGGAGGACCTGTCAAACTCAGCTAAGCCTGTATTTCAAAGTGAGGGCAGAATAAAGTTATTGTTAGATAAACGTGTGTAATAGAATTTACCACCAATAGATCTTCACTAAAAGACATTTTAGAAGACAGCTTCAGCGAAAAGAAATGTTAACCCAGAGAACAAATACAGGATACAAGAAAACAAAATGGAAAGCCCATAAATTGATACAACGTGTCTGTGCATTTTGTTAACTATTGGCTGTGTTTCTAAGTTGCTCATCGTGTTTAAAGACAGATAGTTGTCCCTCCACTTCAGTGAGGTTATGCTACTCATTTGAAACACAGTTAGGTTCATTTGCTTATGTTTGTATTCATTTTATTTTTGTTTTAAGTATGTAAAAAAATTAACATGGTTCTAAAATTCTGAACTATTTGAAAAGGTATAATCAAATGAGTATTTCTCCTCTCATTTCTTTCTACCCTTTTCTTATCTCCATCTTTTTCATCCTCTTCCCACCTTCCTCTGTGAACAACCAATCTCACTGATTTCTAGTTTATCCTTTCTGTGTTTTTTTTCCCCACAGGTAGCAGATTCACGTGGTGGTAATCTTTTATATATATGTGTGTGTGTCATAGTTTGAATTATGTCCGCCAAAAAATGTGTGTATCATTTGGCTGGGCCATGATTCCCAGAATTGTGTGGTTGGCCTCCATTTTGTGATTGTAATTTTATGTTAAAGAGGATTAGGGTGGGATTGTAACACCACCCTTACCCACGTCACATCCTTGATCCAATGTAAAGGGAGTTTCCCTCATGTGTGGCCAGCACCACCTTTTACCTTACAAGAGATAAAAGGAAAGTGAAGCAAGCAGAGAACTGGGGCCTCATACCACCGAGAAAGCAGTGCCAGGAGCAGAGCGTGTCCTTTGGACCCAGGGTCCCTGAGCAGAGAAGCTCCTAGTCCGGGGGAATATTGAAGAGAAGGTCAACAGAGAGAGAAAGACTTCCCCTGCAGGTGATGCCCTGAATTTGGACTTTTAGCCTACTTTACCGAGGAAATAAACTTCTCTTTGTTAAAACCATCCACTTGTGGTATTTCTGTTAGAGCAGCATCAGATGACTAAGACAATGTGTGTAGCAATTATATTATGTTGTTGTTGTTAGGTGCCGTTGAGTCAGTTCTGACTCATACTGAGCCTATGTACAACAGTATGAAACACTGCCTGGTCCTGCACCATCCTCACAATCTTTGCTTGCTTGAGCCCATTGTTGCAGCAACTGTGTCAATCCATTTTGTTGAGTCTTCTTCTTTTTTGCCGACCCTCTACTTTACCAAGCATGATGTGCTTCTCCAGGGACAGGTTTCTCCTGATAACATGTCCAAAATACGTGAGATAAAGTTTCACCAAACCCCCTTCTAAGGAGCAGTCTGGTTGTACTTCTTCTAAGACAAATTTGTTTGTTCTTCTGGCAGCCCATGGTATATTCAATGTTTTTCACCAACACCATAATTCAAGGCATCACTTCTTCTTCGGTCTTCCTTATTAGTCGTCTAACTTTTGCATGCATATGAGGTGATTGAAAATACCATGGCTTGGGTCAGGCGCACCTTAGTCCTCAAAGTGACGTCTTTGCTTTTTAAGATTTTAAATGTTTTCTACATGTACAATTCAGTGACATTAATTATGTTGTGTAACCATCACTACTTCCATTTCCAAATTTCTCCATCTCTTGTAACGGAAGCTCAGTGCCCCCTGTACAATAGCTCCCTCTTTCCCACTCCCTCCCACCTGACATGTGTATACTCTTATACACATGTTTTTTTGTTATACAAAAGTTAGCTTGAGTAGAAATTACATCAATACATTAAATGTGTTTCAGGAGCTTTGAATCTCAGAACGTGATGTTTAAAATCCCAACACTTTTCTTCTCAGAAGTCCATTGTGGGGAGTTGATTTCTTCTGCAAATTTACCTATTCTGTCCCCAAGAACATTCAATGCATTTGCCAGGAAGGAGTGCCACGTTTTCATCCACTTACAGAGTATAGATGTAGCCTTGCACTAGACACTATGTCATACATTGCTAACTCCAGAACAGTGCTTGGTAGGCCTTTATTTAGATGATGGCTATTACAGTGGTCTTCCCTAAATAGAGGTGATTCATATAAAAGTGGTGTCTTTATTGCTCTAAAGAGCTCCCCACTACGTGTTATTCGTATTCACTTATGGATGGACCCACCATTCCATATAATCAAGTGAAAATATTTTGAATGCAGATTGTGTAATCCTCCATACAACTGAACTTTGTATCATACACAAATGTGAGAAATTCACCTTCTGTGTCTTCAGCCAAGTTGAAAATATTGGGAAGTGGGGCCAAGATGGCAGAGTAGTCAGATGGTTCCTGTGGTGTCTCTTACAACAAGCACCTGAAAAAACAAGTGAATTGATTATGTATGACAATCTAGAAGCCATGAACATCAATGGCAAAGTTGAGGAATAGGACTGAGTGGCAGGGAGAGACTATTCAGAAGCAGCAAGGAGTTTCCAGACCTGACCCAGTGGGAGCCAAGCCCTTCAGGCAAGACTGGTTCATGTGTATGGTGAGGCAAGCAGCGGCACTCAGGAGGCTTTTTCCACATCAGGAGAGACCCAAAGGCAGAGTCTACTTGGGCATCCAGAACCGGTGAAAAGTAGTGCTCAATTAGCAAAAGATAAGTACTTGCACCTGGCCTACCACTATCAAAAAACACCCCTTTTGGGAAAAACTTCTCTCCACTTACCACCTGCCTCTCCACTCTGCACTGGGTCCTGGGCTGGCTTCAGTGGTTGCCAAGTCCCCTGGGCCAAGAGTAGGACCTGGCATGTGCCCTGAAGCATTCTTCTGCCCTTGGAGAGGGAACAAATTAACAAACAGGGAAAAACTAATTTGCTGGCTCCCCTAAGCCAGGAACTCAGGGTAGGCACAGCTCCTTTGCCTAGGCACAGGCATAAGGGGTCCACGGATTTTGAATGCCTTTCACCACTACACAGGCCTGTGTGGGCCTATTTCAACAGTGTAGGCCCTCATTATCACAGTAAAACATAGTATATACCTGAAGTCTAACTTCAACTGTTTCAGCTGTATGGTGAAGTGGCAGGTTTGTGACATTTGACACTGCTCTGCCCATTAAGCAGGGTTGTCACCTACCTACATCAGGGACCTGAGGTCTGGTGGCTTCACTCACACCACCTGGCCACTAGTGACAGGGGTCCAAGAGTAAGTGCTGCCCCCTGGTCCTTACAGCCAACACCACCAGGTGCACATAGTCTGGCTGCAAAACCCACACACCTATGTGCTCTAGGGAACAGAGAGAAGCTTTCCTCCCAGACACTCAGGGACAGGCATCAGCCCCCTGCCTTGCTCAGCACATGATCCCTTACTCCAGCCAGATACCTGTGCCTACACCAATCACCCCTGCCTGTCTACGACTGTAGGTGAGAGCCTACACCACACAATTTGTGACCAACTACCTGGACACCTGACATGAATTCATAAAAGAAAGGTAAACAGACTCCTGAGCTCACATACCTAGTAATAGCTCTAACAGCCTGGTGACAAGACTTTAGAGATTCAGAGGTGCCAATAATCAAACTAGCTCACATGAGCAGCCTATTTGGGCATATCAAAACAAAACAAGAAGCTAGGACACAATAAGCAAACATAAAATAAATAAATATAATAACTTATTGATGACTCGGAGACAACAGTCAATATCAAATCACATAAAGAGGTAGACCACAATGGCTTCAGCAAGCTCCTAAAATATAGAATCAAGAAATTTTTCAGAGGAAGAGAAATTTCTTGGAATTACTGGAGGTAGAATTAATACACTGAACTCTTCAAGATATCAGGAAAGAGATCAGGCAAAACACAGAACATGTTAAGGAACACACAGACAAAAGCAATAGAGGATCTTAAGAAGGTTATTCAAGAGTATAATGGCAAATTTAATGGGGTGCAAGAATCCACAGAGAGGCAGCAATAAGAAATCCAGAAGATTAATAATAAAATTTCAGAAATAGGCAACTCAATAGAAAGTCATAGGACCAGAATTGAGGCAATGGAAAGCAGAATTAGTGAGATTGAAGATAAAGCACTTGACACCAACTTATTTGAGGAAAATTCAGATAAAAGAATTTAAAAAAATGAAGAAACCCTAAGAATTATGTGGGATTCTATCGAGAGGAGTAACCTATGAGTGATTGGAATACCAGAACAGGGCAGATAACAGGAAATACAGAGAGAATTGTTGAAGATTTGTTGGCAGAAAACTTCCCTGAGATTGTGAAGGATGAGAAGATATCTATTCAAGATACTCATCAAACCCCACATAAGGTAGATCCCAAAAGAAAGTCACCAAGGCATGTTAAAATCAAACTTGCCAAAACCAAAGATAAAGAGAGAATTTTAAGACTGGATAGGGATAAACAAAAAATCATCTACAAAGGAGAGTCAATAAGAGTAAGCTCAGTCTACTCAGCAGAAACCATGCCGGCAAGAAGGCAATGGGATGACATATATAAAGCCTTGAAGGAAATAAACTACCAACCAAGAGTTATATATCCAGCAAAACTGTCTCTCAAATATGATGGCAAAATTAGGGCATTTCCAGATAAACAGAAGTTTAGGAAATTTGCAAGAACCAAACCAAAATTACAAGAAATACTAAAGTGAGTGCTCTGGTTAGAAAATCAGTAACATCAGATAACAACCCAAGACTAGAACACAGGACAGAGCAGAGCAACCAGGTATCACCTCAGATAGGTAAGTCACAAAAGAAGTCAAAGCTAAAAAATACTGAAAATAGGGAAACAGAAGTCAATATGTAAAAGATGACAACATTAAAACAAAAAAGAGGAACTTAAAAAATGTAGACATACATTTTCCATATGGAGAGGAATTCAAAGCAATATAAAGAAATAAAAGACTGGTATAAACTTAGAAAAATAGGGGTAAATATCAAGGTAACCTCAAAGGAAACTAACAATCCTACAAGTCAAAATAAAAAACAAGGAAAATATAAAGACTCAGCAAACACAAAATCAACAACAATGAAAAAGACGAAAAGAAAATACATAAAGAAAAAAGACCCAGCACAGAAAATTAAGTGGAACAAAGAAACTGTCAACAACACACAAAAAAAATACATCAAAATGACAGCACTAAACTCAAACCTATCAATAATTACACTGGATGTAAATGGACTAAATGCACCAATAAAGAGACAAAGAGTGGATATTGGATAAAAAAACACCATCTGTCTATATGCTGCCTACAAGAGACACACCTTAGACTTAAAGACACAAACAAACTAAAACTCAAAGGATGGAAAAAAATATATCAATCAAACAACACTCAAAAAAGAACAGGAGTGGCAATATTAATCTCTGACAAAATAGACTTTACAGTAAAATCCACCACAAAGGATCAGGAAGGACACTATATAATGATTAAAATGTCAATACACCAGAAGGACATAACTATAATAAATATTTATGCACCCAATGACAGGGCTCCAAAATACATAACACAAACTCTAACAGCACTGAAAAGAGAGATAAAACAGCTCCACAATAGTAGAAGGAGACTTCAACACACCACTTTCGGTGAAGGACAGAACATCCAGAAAGAAGCTCAACAAAGACACAGAACAGCTAAATGTTACAATCAACCAACTTGATCTCACGGACATATACCAAACACTACACCCAACAGCAGTGAAGTATACTTTCTTTTCCAATGCACATGGAACATTCTCCAGAATAGACCACATATTAGCCCATAAATCAAGCCTTAACAAAATCCAAAACATCAAAATATTACAAAACGTCTTTTATGGCCGTAAAGCCATAAAAGTAGAAATCAATAATATAAAAAGTAAGGAAAAAAATCAAACACACGGAAACTGAACAACACCTTGCTCAAAAACTACTGGGTTATAGAAGAAATTAAGGATGGAATACAGAAATTCATAGACTCAAAAGAGAATGAAAACACACCCTACCAGAACCTTTGAGACACAGCAAAAGCAGTGCTCAGAGGTCAGTTTATAGCAACAAATGAACACATTCAAAAGGAAGAAAGGGCCATAATGAAAACATTAACCCTACAACTCGAACAAGTAGAAAGAGAGAAGCAAAAGAAGCCCTCAGGTGCCAGAAGAAAGGAAATAATAAGAAATAGAGTAGAATTAAATGAAATATAGAATAAAAAAACAACCGAAAGAGTTAACAAGACCAAAAGCTATTTTTTGAAAAGATCAACAAAATCAATAAATGACTGGCCAAACTAACAAAAGAAAAGCAGGAGAGGAAGTAAATAACCCATATAAGAAATGAGATGGGTAATATCACAACAGACCCAACTGAAATGAAAAGAATCATAACAGAGTAGTATGAAAAATTGTACTCTGACAAATTTGAAAACCTAGAGGAAATGGACAAATTTCTAGAAACTCATTACCTACCTAACCTAACACAAACAGAGAGGGAGCAACTAAATAAACCCATAACAAAAGAAGAGGTTGAAAAGGTAATTAAAAAACTCCCAACAAAAAAAAAAAACCCTGGCCCAGAAGGCTTCACTGCAGAATTCTACTGGGCTTTCAGAGAAGACTTAACACCACTACTACTGAAGGTATTTCAGAGAACAGAAAAGGATAGAATACTCCCAAACACATTCTGTGAAGCCAGCATAACCCTGATACCAAAACCAGGTAAAGACACCACAAAAAAAGAAAATTACAGACCAATATTCCTCATGAATATTGACGCAAAAATCCTCAACAAAATTCTAGCTAATAGAATTCAGTAATATATCAAAAACAATAATTCACCATTTTCAAGTGGGATTTATACCAGGTATGCAGGGATGATTCAACATTAGAAAAACAATCAATGTAATCCATCACATAAGTAAAACAAAAGACGAGAACCACATGGTCTTATCAATTGATGCAGGAAAGGCATTTGACAAAGTCCAGCACCCATGCATGATAAAAACTTTCTGCAAAATAGGAATAGAAGAGAAATTCCTGTACATAGTTAAGGGCTTTTATACAGAGCCAACAGCCCGTATCATCCTAAATGGATGGAGTCTGAAAGCTTTCCTCTTGAGAACGGGAACCAGACAAGGATGCCCTTATCATCATTCTTATTAACATTGTGCTGGAGGTCCTAGCCAGAGCAATTAGGCTAAAAAAAGAAATAAAGGGCATCCAAATTGGTAAAGAAGAAGTAAAAGTATCTCCATTTGCAGATGATTTGATCTTATACACAGAAAACCCCAAAGAATCCACAAGAAAATTACTGGAACTAATAGAAGATTTCAGCAAAGTATCAGGATACAAGATAAACATACAAAAATCAGTTGGATTCCTCTACACCAGCAAAGAGAATGTCGAACGGGAAATCACCAATCAATACCGTTTACAAATAGCCTCCAAGAAGATTAAATACTTAAGAATAAATCTAACTAGAGACCTAAAAGACCTATAGAATGAAAACTACAAAACACTAATGCAAGAAACCAAAAGAGATCTGCATAAGTGGAAAAACAAGTGCTCATGGATAGGGTGACTCAACACTGTGAAAATGTCAATTCTACCCAAAGCGATCTGCAGATGCAATACAATCCCAATCCAAATTCCAATGGCATTTTTTAAGGAAATGGATAAACACATCACCTGCTTCATATGGAAAGGGAGGAGGCCCCAGATAAGTAAAGCATTACTCAAGAAGAAGAACAAAGTGGGAGGCCTCATACTACCCGATTTTAGAAACTATTATACCACCACAGTAGTCAAAACAGCCTGGTACTGGTACAACTACAAGTACATTGACCAATGGAACAGAATTGAGAATCCAGACGTAAATTCATCCAACTATGAGCAGCTGATATTTGACAAAGGCCCAAAGTCCATTAATTAGGGAGAAAGACAGTCTCTTTAACAAATGATGCTGTCACAACTGGATATCCATCTGCAAAACACTGAAACAAGACCCATACCTCACACCATGCACAAAAACTAACTTAAAACGGATCAAAGACCTGAATATAAAATCGAAAACGATAAACATCATGGAAGAAAAAATATGTACAATGCTAGGAGCCCTAATACATGGCATAAACAGAATAAGAACCATAAGTAGCAATGTACAAACACCAGAAGAGAAACTAGATAAATGGGAGCTCCTAAAAATCAAAAACTTATGCTCATCAAAAGACTGCACCAAAAGAGTAAAAAGACAACCTACAGAATGGGAAAAAAATTTGGCTATGACAAATCCAATCAGCATCTGATCTCTAAAATCTACAAGATACTGCAAAACCTCAACAACAAAAAGACAAATAACCCAGTTAAAAAATGAGCAAAGGATATGAAAAGGCATTTCACCAAAGAAGACATTCAGGTGGTTAACAGACACATGAGGAAATGCTCACTCTCATTAGCCACTAGAGAAAAGCAAATAAGTTGAAAGTATTAAACAAGACAGACGCATGGAAAGACCTTTTTAGTACTCCACTGGGATCTCCCTCTGTGTGGGCTGTGAGCCATTATTCAGTGCTTTATGGCTATGGTTCTTCAAAGAACAAGACAAGTTCCTGCTATATTACTACCCTTTTATTCTTGGCCTCATCCTCCTTGAGGATTTAAATGTTTTATAGATAGTCTCAACTAAGAAAAAGATGACTTTCATCATACTTTCTTTTTGATGATTCAGTTATCAAACAACAACCTAACTAAATAAATACATGTTTATCTTTCTGGGGGTGGAAATGAAGCCAAGTTGATTGATCCACAGACACGAGAGGAAACATGCCATTATAGTTTAACCAGTGTGTAAAGAAGGCTCTTATGCAATCAGTTACCTGGGCTATTCTCTTCAGAGAATTTTTGTTTTAGAGCAAACCACTGTTGAGATGAAGCTTTATAGCCTTTTAGCCATCATCTTCTTCTATGAGCAGCATGTCTCCGCATTTCAGAGGTAATTCACTAGAACCCTTGACCACGGTGGGCCATTTTCCTCCCTTGTTTGGTCCATGTTGATTCAAATCAGTGCACTGGGCTGGGCAGCAAAAAGTTAAGGTCTGAAGGCCAGCTCTTTCAGAAACTTTCTGTGTTGCCTTGACAAATGAATAGATTTCAGTACAGTAATGACCTCCCTACATCTAAGATCTGCCTTTTCTCTTCTCTGGCTCTAGTTCTATTCCTGGGAGAAGTCTGTATGATATGTATATTCAGTGACTATGGAGATTAAAGAAATAGGATCTTTTATAAAAGTAATTATTTACACCCTAGCATATCACGTGTTTCAGATTCACCATGTTCTCCTATAAAAAATATATTAGATCTGGATAATTTCTTTTCCTTTTACACGTGGAACATAGGAGTGGGGAGAAGGTAAAAGTGTCAAGTAGGAGTTTTGGATTGTGCATGGGCATTCAGTGTTAAATGTAAAGGAAGCAGAGCTGTGTTATAAAGAACACATAAATGAACATATCTAATTCTTCATGGTGTAGTACAGTGATATCAATTAGAATGTTCTGCTATAAACCTTTTCTACTACAAATCACTTAGAGAACACAAATGAATGTGTACTCTAGCTTAAATAATACATAGAGTGAATACTTCCAGGCTCTCTGCAATATTGTAATTTATTAACTAGTCAGTTTGTAAGCTGTTTTTAATGGATATTGTTTCCTTTGGAATTTTTCCCCCCTTTGTTTTGCTTCTATGATCCTTGTTTTCTATAGTTAGTATGAAACTAGTCCTTCTCTCTGTTTTAGTGATTGACAAACAGAGAATGACATAGAGCAAATGAACATGCCGGGGAACGAGGAAACTACCAAACCATCTTTTCTAATTTGTAAATAGCCACAGGACAATGGTTTGGAAAATATAGCTTGACTTGTGAGCTCGAAGATATGTTGGCACATCATTGTTGGACTGACTATAGCTGGTTGACTCCTTAGTGTTCAATATGACTGTTGAGTGTTCAGGAACCAATTCCATCACCAAATAATGGTTGTTACTGAATTGACATGGAGTCAACATTGCTAGAATAATTGGTGACTTCTGTCTCTCTATTTTATCAATATATCAGGTACCCATGATTTCTAAAGTGATTGCCGACTCTAAAACTCTACAGCTTTACTTCGCCTCTTTAAAATGAATAAGCATATAGTACTTTAGTGAGACTGAAGATAATGCAAATGAAGGAAAAAGGCAAAGAGAAAACTAGTGAAGAAATGAGTGAGAACATTCCCACATGCGAGAGTTTTCCTGGTATCTTTTACGCATTTCTGATTCTTGGTTCTCATTCCTCCACTTGTCTTTGTGTGAGTAAAAACTTTTTTTTTTCTTTTTTACTAAATGTTTCTGCCTGCTGCTTTTCCAGGAATGGTCTATTACTGAAGTGCAAAGGGAAATCTAATTTCAATCAAGGCAACAGACTTTGATGAATTACTTCTTGGGGTGAGAATATAAACCCTTCTTGAAAGAGCTAACAGTCTGGCTTTTTCCTGTAGCTGTTCCGTTATTGTTTTCTTGGTGTGATCATTTGCCTAATAACAGTTTGTATTCAGGCCATTTCTTAATTGCTGATTTGTAGTATATTTTGATGAATCTCATTAGTGAAATGCCCTGGAACAACAATAAAAAAAGTTTTAAAATCATAAATACCATATGCCAAAGAGAGAGGCAGCCCAAAACAGTACATCTCAGTATTTACTTGCTTTAAAAAGGCCAAACACAATGAAGGGTAAAAATAAAATACTAGCAAGAATCTTCTAAAAGGTCATTAATTTGTATTGTGCAATGATTACTTTGTAATGATTAGCTAAGTACAGTCTTTCAGCTGAGGCTTTTTATTTGGAAAGACGAAGAGAGAAAAAGTAGGAAGAAAACAAGGAAAGGAATTGGAGGGTGGGGGAGGTCAAGGATGAAGGGCTTCTGACTTTTTTTTAATAACAAATCTTTATTTGAAGCAATATAATTTCAAAAACCTTAAGTTACAGCAGTCACAAAAAAAAAAGGAAACAAACAATAGAAGAATGATCGGGAGTACTGCATTTTTTTGTTTTTTTGTTTTTTTAACACTGTCATGGCTTTATTCAAAACACAGATGCACAAAAGCATTGACTTCAAGCTTTTTGAGAAGAGATTCTTGAGGAACTTAACACACTATAGACATTAGCACGCCATATACATTAACACACTATATACAAAGAGCATTAAAATAGGACCAAAAACCAACCTCTACAAAATATAAAACCCACCCTTAATTATTTGTGTGAAAATACCACCCACAAAGCTAAATAAGTTTTAAAAGTTATCTGACATCATTCTTAATGGAGAGAGGCTGAAAACACTCCCCTTGAAAACAGGAACAAGACAAGGATGCCCGATATCACCACTCCTATTTAACATTGTGCTGTAAGTTCTAGCTAGAGCAATAAGTCACGAAAAAGAAATAAACAGCATCCAAATTGGTAATGAACAAGTTAAGCTGTGCCTGCTTGCAGATGATACAATACTATACATAGAAAACCCTAAAGACTCCATGAGAAATCTACTGGAACTAATAGAAAGACTCAGCAGGGTAACGGGATACAAGATAAACATACAAAAATCAGTTGGATTCCTATACACCA
>NW_004443980.1:8626182-8644529 GCF_000243295.1 Trichechus manatus latirostris
AAATGAGAAACTATTTTGTTCTGTAAGCCTTCACCTTAAGTGAGAATAACTGCACAATTGGAAGAGCGTAGTCAATGTCACTGAACTGTGCAGGTAGAAATTTTTGAAATGGTGCATCTTTGGCTATGTGTATTTTCACCAAAAAAAAAGGTTGAGAAGTTAGAGGGTAGACATGTTCTGGGGTTGTTAACCAATGTCATAAACAGTATGGGTACTACTGTTTCATGTGAAACTATTTGTCCTTCGCCTGAAGTACAATAAATAAATAAATAAATAAATAAAACCTTGCCAGTCACCTGGCTTAAAAGAGGTTTCAGAAGCCCCCACAGAATCTGTGAACTCTTGCTGGATAGAGTTTTTACCATTCTGTTTCTCCTTTCCAAGTAACTCTTGTGACAAAGAAGCACCCAAATAAATATCCGCAGCCAAAAATGTTACTGCATTCAAACTAGAGATCTCTGGATCAACTCTAAAAAAAATAACCAACTCATCCTTCAAGAAACTATTGTCATTTTGTATTACAGCTGACTGTGATTTCAGTTAGTTTATAAATAAACTTAAAATCTTATAAATGAAATGCATTATACCATAGCTATGTAAAAGCTATCATGTTTTAATTATGGGTTAAAAATGACTAATACAGTGAGCTTGAATTAGAAAAATTAAGTTTCCAAATACATTTCGAGGGAGTTTCACAATGGAGGGGAAGAGGCTTAATGAAAAATTTTCTCTACATTCAATATGGTCATTAACAGACCAATAAATTTTATTTGTAATGATAAAAAAGCAAAATTAGTACCACCACACTTGTTCTATAAGAAGTCACACATTATTTTCTGTAAGGATAGCTGTCATAGATGAAGAAACAAAGAAGACACGATCACTCTGTTGCAAACCCAAGAAAATTAGGAAATCTAGACTCAGAATGATCTAGTCATCTTCTTCTCCATCGTCTTCAATGTCTTGTTTCACTCTTCCCTTGACGACCTTCTTCTTCCTTTTCTTCCTCTCCTTCTTCAACATACTCACCATCATCTTCTTCATCCTGGAAGTCTTTTTTCCTTAAATATGAGAGGTCCGCTTTGTCTTCTCTCTCCCAAATCTGAGCCTGCTTCATCGTCTTTGTCGTCCTCATGCTCCTCTTCTTCCTCCTCCTCTTTCTCATGTCCTTCAGATGGACCAGCTTCATCTTCTTCATCCTCATCATCTTCGTCTCCATCCTCATCACCCTCCTCTTCAGATGCTTCAGGTACTTCACTATCCTCTTGATCAAATCTGTCTAAGTATGTAACTTGCTGCAGCAGTTCAAAAATACTTTGTCTCTAATTTTCCAGGTTTGTGATCTCACAGATAAACAAGTCAAGACTTTTCAAATTTTTAAGATTTTGCAGAGCTTCTACAGTACTGAGATCTTTGATTTTGTTTCCACTTGGATTGAGGTAGGTGTCTTAGGCTAGGTAAGATTTGAGCATTTCTCTGCCAGGTCTTCCAAGCCTCCGGGAATATAATTATTATTAAGTTCTAATTTTCCAAGTTTATTTAAGCTGAGAAGTCAGGCCAGTGAACTTAGTTCCACATCAGCCATACTCAGGGACTGTAGTTCTTAAAAAGCATCAGTCAGGCCACAATTTTCCCATTAGTAATTATCAAAGACTAATTCTGTCACCTCCTCTGGGACTTTGTTCCTTAACGCTAGGTTAATCTTCTTCATCTCCATGTCCTCCACCTACCCTTCTGCCGCTAGTCTCCTCCATTCCCTTTTCCTGCCTTTCTCAACCACCCCTAACCCTAAAATTTAAAAAAGTTTGCAAATGAATGAAAAGAAACACAAGTGCAGCACCCATCACCACCAGATAAGGGTGGGATGGAGGAGAGAATAGCAAATGGAGTCCATAGAGTTTGGACTCTAACTTGGCCGCCACCACCTCCTTGTCCACACACTCCCATGCATGTGCACTCACACACTCACACACCCAAAGTTTCTTTCCCTTCAATGGCTGCTCACTCATTTCTGAATTATTAATTGTTGTTGTTGTTAGGTGCCATGGAGTCGGTTCCAATGCATAGCAACCCTATGTACAACAGAATGAAACACTCCGCGGTCCTATGCCATTCTCACAATCATTGCTATGCTTGAGACCATTGTTGCAGCTAACATGTTAATCCATCTCATTGAGGATCTTCCTCTTTTTCACTGACCTTCTACTTTACCAAGCATGATGTCCTTCTCCACGGACTGGTCTTCATGATAACTTGTCCAAGGTGAAGTTTCGCCATCTTCCTTTATAAGTTGCATTCCAGCTGTGATTCTTCCAAGACAGACCAATGCATTCTTCTGGCCATCCATGGTATATTTAATATTCTTTGCCAACATCATAATTTGAAGGCATCAATTCTTCTTTGGTCTTCCATATTCATTGTCCAGCTTTTTCATGCCTATGAGGTGATTGAAAATACCATGGCTTGGGTCAGGCGCATCTTAGTCCTCAGAGTTGACATCTTTGCTTTTCAATGCTTTGCAGAGTTCTTTTGCAGCAGTTTTGCCCAATGCAATAGGTCATTTGATTTTTCTTTCTTTTTTTAAAAAATTGCAACTTCAGTGAAAGTTTATAGAGCAGATTAGTTTCTCATTACCCGTTAATACACAAATTGCCTAACCAGCAATAGGTCAACACTTTCCCCTTCTCTGTCCAAGGTTCCCTGTTTCCATTCGTTCAGTTTTCCTGTCTCTTCCTGCCTTCTAGTCTTTCCTTTTGGGCTGGTGAGCCCAATAGTTTTGTGTACATGACTGAAGTATCAAGCACATCCCTCACATTTGTTATTGTTGGCCCTATAGACAAGTCTAATCCTTGGCTGAACGTGAACCTCAAGAGTGACTTCATTACTGAGTTAAAAGGGTGTCTTGGGGCCATACTCTTGGGGTTTCTCCAGTCTCTGTGAGACCAGCAAGCCTGGTCTTTTTTGTTTTTGTTTTTTGTCGCAGCGGCGATGGTTGTCAGGGCGGCGGAGACAATAACCAATGCCACAACTCTTACAGAGAAGTGGGGCCAGGAGGGTCACTCTGACGAGTCAAACCTCGACTTCAATCCCGGGAGTTTATTTTATAGTCAATACAGCAAACAATGAAGCAAATAACAGAACAATGGGCTTTGGGTGAATAACAATAAGTTTCGGGCAAGGGAGGAGGAATTCAGGTAAACAAGCCAATCAGTAACAGGTTTGGAAAAACAAGTCGTGACAAGTCTCAACATGTTGGGGACAAGTCTCAACATGTTGTCCAGCATAGAGGCTTTATACATCCATATTTTAAAGGCACATATCCCCACAGTTTTTTGTTTGTGTGTGTGTGTGTGTGTGTGTAAATTTGAATTTTGTTCTACATTTTTCTCCCACTCTGTCTGGCATCCTGTATTGTGATCCCTGGCAGAGCAGTCGGTGGTGGTTACTGGGCACTATCTAGTTATTCTGGGCTCAGTCTGGTGGAAGTTGTTGTAGTTGTGGCCCATTAAGCCTTTGGACTAATTTTTCCCTTGTATCTTTGGTCTTCTTCATTCTCCTTTGCTCCAGGCGGGATGGGACAAGTAGATGTATCTTAGATGGCTGCTCGCAGACTTTAAGACCTCAGTCACTACTCACCACAGTTGGATGTAGAACATTTTCATTGTCGACTATGTTATGCCAACTGAGTTAGATATCCCCTGAGACCATGGTTCCCAGCCCTCAGCCCAGTAGCTCAGTCTCTCAGGGCATTTGGATGTGTCTGTGAAGCTTCTATGACTTGGCCCTTGTCAAGTTGTGCTGACTTCCCCAGTATTGTGTACTACCTTACCCTTCACCAAAGTTACCCCTTGTCTACTATCTAGTTAGTGTTTTTCCCTCCTCACCCCTCCCCTCCCTCATAACCATCAAAGTTTGTTTCTTTCTGTGTGCAAACATTTTCATGTGTTTTTGTAATAATGGTCTCATACATTATTTGTCCTTTTGTGATTGACTTATTTCACTCAGCATAATGCCCTCCAGATTCATCCATGTTGTGAGACGTTTCACAAATTCGTCATTGTTCTTTATCATTGTGTAATATTCCACTGCATATGTACCATAGTTTGATTATTCATTAATCTGTTGATGGGCACTTAGGCTGTTTCCATCTTTTTGCTATTGTCAATAATGCTGCAATGAACATGGGTGTGCATATGTCTATTCCTGTGATGGCTCTTATTTCTCTAGGATATATTCCTAGGAGTGGGAATAGGTGGATCATATGGTATTTCTATTTCTAGCTTTTTAAGGAAGCACCATATTATTTTCCATAGTGGTTGTACAATTTTTGCATTCCCACCAGCAGTGCATAAGAGTTTCAATCTTCCCACAGCCTCTCCAACATTTGTTATTTTCTGTTTTTTTGATTCATGCCAGGAATGCTGGGGTGAGATGGTATCTCATTCTAGTTTTGATTTTTATTTCGCTAATGGCTAGTGATCAGGGAGCATTTCCTCACGTGTCTGTTAGTCACCTGAATGTCTTCTTGGGTGAAGTGTCTGTTCATATCTTTTGTCCATTTTTTTAATTGGATTATTTGTCTTTTTGTTGTAGAGGTGCTGGATTTTCCTGTAGACTGTAGAAATTAGAGGTTTGTTGAATTTGTCATAGCCCAAAATTTTTTCCCAGCCCAAAGGTTCTATTTTTACTCTTTTGGTGAAGTCTTTTGATGAGCATAAGTGTTTAATTTTCAGGACCGTCGTTTGACTTCTAGACTACAGCTTCCATGGGAATTGATTGTGGATCCAGGTAAAATGAAATCCTTGACAACTTCAATATTTTCACGGTTTATCATGATGTTGCTTATGAGTCTAGTTGTGAGGGTTTTTGTTTTATGTTTAGGTGCAATCTATACTGAAGGCTGTAGTCTTTGATCTTCATTGGTAAGAGCTTGAAGTCCACTTTGCTTTCAGCAAGAAATGTTGTGTCCCCTGCGTATTGAGGTTCTTAATGAGTCTTCCTCCAATCCTGATGTCGCATTCTTCTTCAGATAGTTCAGCTTCTTTGACTACTTGCTCAGCATACGGATTGAATAAGTAAGGTGAAAAGATACAACCCTGACTGACACCTTTCCTGACTTCAGAGCACACAATCTCCCCTTGTTCTGTTACAAAAACTGCCTGTTGGTCTATGTCCAGGTTTCACATGAGCACAAGTAAGCGTTCTGGAATTCCCATTCTTTGAAATGGTACCCATACTTTGTTATGATCCACACAGTTGAATGCCTTTGCATAGTCAATAAAACACAGAGAAACATCTTTCAGGTATTCTCTGCTTTCAGCCGAGATCCATCTCTTCTGAACCCACTTGAATTTCTGGCAGTTCCCTGTGCATATACTCCTACAAATTTTTTGAAATATCTTCAGGAAAATTTTAGTTGTATGTGATATTAATGATATTGTCCAATAATTTCTGTATTCTGTTGGATCGCCTTTCTTTGGAATGAGTAAAAATATGGTTATCTTCCAATCAGTTGTCTAGGAGGCTGTCCTCCAAAGTTCGTGGCATAGATGAGTAAGCACTTACAAAGTTGCATCAGTTTGTTGAAATATCTCAATTGCTATTCCATGAATTCCTGGAGCCTTGTTTTTCACCAATGCCTTCAGTGTAGCTTGGACTACTTCCTTCAGTAGCATTGATTCTTGATCATATGCTACCGTCTGAAATGGTTGAACGTCCACCAGTTCTTTTTGGTACAGTGATTTCTGTGTATTTCTCCAATCTTCTTTTGACGCTTCCTGTGTCGTTCAATATTTTTGCCTATAAATCCTTCAAAATTGCAAACTCGAGGCTTGAATTTTTTCTTCAGTTCTTTTTGCTTGAGAAATGCCAAGCGTGTGTTCTTCCCTTTTGGTTTTCTAACTCCAGGTCTTTGCACATTTCATTACAATACTTTGTCTTCTAGGGCTGCCCTTGGAAGCCTTCTGTTCAGCTCTTTTACTTCATCATTTCTTCCATTTATTTTAGCTACTCTATGTTCAAGAGCAACTTTCAGAGTTCTTCTGACATCCGTTTTGGTCTTGTCTTTCTTTCCTGTCTTTTTAATGACCTTTTGCTTTCTTCATGTGTGATGTCCTTGATACCATTCCACAACTCGTCTGGTCTTCAATCATTAGTGTTCAATGTGCCAGATCTATTCTTGAGATGTTCTCTAAATTCAGGTGGGATATACTCAAGGTCACACTTTGACACTCATGAACTTGTTTTAATTTTCTTCAGCTTCCACTTGAACTTGCAAATGAGCAATTGATGGTCTGTTCCACAGTCAGCCCCTGGCCTTCTTCTGACTGTTGATATTGAGCTTCTCCGTCGTCTCTTTCCACAGATGTAGTCATTTTGATTCTTGTGTTTTTACCATCTGGCTAGGTCCACATGTATATTCACCACTTACATTACTGAAAAAAGGTATTTCCAATGATTAGGTCATTGGCCTTGCAAAATTCTATCATGCCATCTCGGGTGTCGTTTCTGTCATCAAAGCCATATTTTCCAGCTACTGATCCTTCTTCTTTGTTTTCAACCTTCACATTCCAATCACCAGTAATTACCAGTGCATCTTGATTGCATGTATGATCAATTTCAGACTGCAGAAGTTGGTAAAAATCTTCAATATCTTTATCTTTGGCATTAGTGGTTGGTGCTTAAATTTGAAAAATAGTTGTCTTAACTGGTTTTCTTTGTAGGATTATGGATACTATACTATCACTGACAGCATCGTACTTCAGGACAGATCTTGATATGTTCTTTTTGACGATAAATACATCACCGATTCCCTTCAGTTTGTCATTCCTGACATAGTAGACCATATGATTGTCCGATTCAAAATGACCAATACCAGTCATTTAAGCTCACTAATGCCTAGGATATACATATCTTCAACCGTTCCATTTCATTTTTGACCATTTCCAATTTTCCTAGATTCATGATCCATATGTTCCGTGTTACAACTATTAATGGTTGTTTCCTGCAGTTTCTTCTTTTTTTCAGTTGTGCCACGTCAGCAAATGTAAGTTCCAAAAGCTTTACTCCATCCACGTATTAAGGTCAACTCTATGACAATGTACCACTTCTATTCATACAGTTTTCACTGGTCAATTTTTGAGAAGTAGATCACCAGTTCCTTCTTCCCAGTTTGTCTTAGTTGGAAGCTCTGCTGAAACCTGTCCACCGTGGTAGACCCTGCTGGTATTTGAAATACCTGTGGCAAAGCTTCCAGTATCACAGCAACATGCAAGCCACCATAGTATGACAAAAAGACAGAGGAGTGGTAGGAATTATTAATAGGTCACAGGATGGAAGCGTTCCTGCAGTCAACTTCATCTACTGTCTCACCACCTGGAGACCAGTTCATGTTCTTTCACTTAGCTCCTACAGATACACTATTTTCATCTTAAAACACTGTAATGCATAAAACAAAATTGCAGCATCTGGCTAAGTTCGATTGTTCAGAGGTATCTCATCAGATTTTTTAAGTTTAAAAATATCCTTTAAGTATTAAGACAAGGGAGAACCTTTCTCTGTAAACCATAGTAGAAAGTAGACCTTGATAAACAGCTGCATTCTTAGAGGGGAAGGCACTAGAGGAAGTGCATAGTTATTAAAAACTCAGAATCTGGAGAATTGAGTTGAACCTCAGATCTGCTACTTATTAGTCCTACGGCCTTGGACAATTTGGAGTCCCTGGGTGGTGCAAATGGTTAATGCACTTGGCTGCTAACCAAAAGTTGGAGGTTCAAGACCACCCGCAGGCACCACAGAAAAAAGGCTTGGGGACCTACTTTTGAAAATTCAGCCATTTTCAATGGAGCACAGTCCTACTTTGACACACATGGGGTTACCATGAGTTGGAGTTGACTAAATGGCAGCTGGTTTGGTTTTTCTGGTCTTGGACAGTTTACCTGTCCTCTTTGACCTCATTATACTTTTTGAGTAAACTGACCTGTTCTTTCACTGTGCTTGTATTTCTTATTCTATTTTTGCTACAAGTCTGGTTTTTTTCCCCCTCAAATTGTTATTTCTTAAATACTACGGCTGTCTTACTTCAGAGATGTTTTCAAAACAAGTTCCTCTCATATTGCCCTGTTACATTTTGTGCAATAGGATAATCTTTCCCTAGCCTTGCGTGGAAAGTGAGGCAATCCTATGACTTTTCAGTCCTCACTGAAGTAATTGACAATCTTTGGGTCACATTAATATGCAAACATTCTCAGATCAGAAATTAGAATGTCCAGTCCAATCAAAGGATTATTCAAATGACTCAATCTTTATTTATAGGAGAAGGTCCCCTCCTCCTCAACACACACCTGACTCTTCCAGAAAGTTCACACTTGATATTTGGGTTTGAACCTTTTAGCATTTTTGAGATTCCTTTGCTGGGGACCTTTCTTTTGCCATCCCTGACCAGGATAGATGCATCTCATTTTAGGTGGTCACTTGTGACTCCCTCCTTAATCCCTAAAACTAGCATTCACCTCCAAATTCTTGTTACTGAGATCTCTCCACCCCTTCAGGAGGCCCTATTGAACAGCATCTGAATTATGATTGTATAACATGAAGTGTTGTTTCTTTTGATTCTACTTACTATCTGGAAACCCTGGTGGAGTAGTGGTTAAGTGCTATGGCTGCTAACGAAAAGGTCAGCAGTTCTTATCCACCAGGCGCTCCTTGGAAACTCAATGGGACAGCTCTACTCTGTTCTATAGGGTCACTATGAGTCATAATCGACTCAACGGCAATGGGTTAACGGGTTACTATCTAGCGAACTGAAGACTAGGCACCTACAGGTTTAGCTTTTTCAGGAGCAAGCCAAGTGTGCCAATCCTCATGTCTCTAAACTCAAAAAGACATGTTTCAGACTCTCCCATCATCCCTTGGAAGCCCTCCTTACTACGATGGGGTGAAGGGAGTTGTTGCTGTTGATAGGTGCCATTGAATCAGTTCCAACTCATAGCGACCCCATGCACAACAGAACAAAACACTGCCCAGTCTTGCCCATCTTCACAATCGTTGTTATGCTTGAGCCCATTGTTGCAGCCACCACATCAATCCATCTCCTTGAGGGTCTTCCTCTTTTTCGATGGCCCTCTACTTTACCAAGCATGATGGCCTTCACCAGGGACTGGTCCCTCCTGATAATACGTCCAAAGTATATGAGACGAAGTCTTGCCATCCTTGCTTCTAATGAGCATTCTGGCTGTACTTCTTCCAAGACAAATTTGTTCTTCTGGAAGTCCATGGTACATTAAATATTCTTCAACAACACCATAATTCAAAGGTATGAATTCTTCAGTCTTCCTTATTCAATGCCCAGCTTTTACATACATATGAGGCAATTGAAAACACCATGGCTTGAATCAGGTACACCTTAGTCTTTAAAGTGACATCTTCACTTTTTAACATGTTAAAGAGGTCTTTTGCAGCAGATTTGCCCAATGCAATGTGTCCTTTGATTTCTTGACTGCTACTTCCATGAGTATTGATCCTGGATTCAAGTAAAATGAAATCCGTGATAACTTCAATCTTTTCTCCATTTATCGTGATGTTGCTTTTTGGTCCAGTTGTGAGGATTTTTGTTTTCTTTATGCTGAGGTGTAATCCATACTGAAGGCTGTGGTCTTTAATCTTCATCAGTAAGTGTTTCAAGTCCTGTTCATTTTCAGTAAGCAAGGTTGTGTTATCTGCATATCACAGTCTTTAATGAGTCTTCCTCCAATCCTGATGCTGCCTTCTTCTTCATATAGTCCAGTTTCGCAGATTATTTGCTCAGCATACAGATTGAATAAGTATAGTGAAAGGATACAACCCTGATGCAGACTGTCTTAGGCTGGGTTCTCTAGAGAAGCAAAACCAGTAAAGCATATAGTATATATAGGGAGAGATTTATATCAAGGAAATAGCTCACACAATTGTAGAGGCTAAAACGTCCCAAGTCTACAGATCAGGGTAGAGGCCTCTCCCAGTTCACATAGCCACAGAAGCTGGTGAACCCAAAGTCGGCAGGTTGGAGAGGGTCTTCTGCTCACAGGCTCTGAAGGTCAGTGAATTCCAAGATCAGCAGACAAGACCACAAGTTTTCTCCTGATTCACGTAGTTGCAGGGGCTGGCGAACCCAAGGTCGGCAGGTCAGGGAACCGGACTCTTGCTTGCAGGCTGAGAAGTTCGACGAATTCCGAGATCAACAGGTAAGCTGCTAGCTCAAGTCCCATGAACCGGAGGTGAGACAACAAGAGGCAGCTGCTGAGCCTGGAACAAGCCAAAAACCTTGGCAAAGCGAGCAGGCAGAACGTAACCGGCAGAGGGCAGAGAGATGAACCCGAAAGGGCGGTGAGCTGCCACAGGCCCCACCTCCACCAGTACCACTCAGCAGATTCCATCATGGGGGTGATCACAACATTATACAACTGCTAAAACACTGAGAATAATGTCTAGCCAAGTTGACATACAATCTTAACCATCACACACACCTTTCCTGACTTTAAACCACACTGTATCCTCTTGTTCTGTTCGAATGACTGCCTTTTCATCTATGTACAAGTTCCTCATGAGCACAATTAAGTGTTCTGGAATTCCCATTCTTTGCAATGTTATACATAATTTGTTATTGTCCACACAGTTAAATGCCTTTACGTAGTTAATGAAACTCAGGGAAACGTCTTTCTGGTATTCCCTGCTTTCAGCCAGGATCCAGCTGACATCAGCTATGATATCCCTGGTTCCTCATCCTCTTCTGAATATGGCTTGAATTTCTGGCAGTTCCCTGTCAATATACTGCTGTAGCCACTTCTGAATGATCTTCAGCAAAATTTTACGTCTGTGTGATATTAATGATATTATTCGATAATTTCCACATTTAGTTGGATCACCTGTCTTGGGAATAAGCATAAATATGGATCTCTTCCAGTTGGTTGACCAGATAGCTGTCTTCCAAATTTCTTGGCATAGATGAATGAGCACTTTCATTGCTGCATCCATTTGTTGAAACATCTCAATTAGTATTCTGTCAATTCCTGGAGCCTTGTTTTTCACCAATGCCTTAAGTGCAGCTTGGACTTCTTCCTTCGGTACCGTCGGTTCCTGATCATATGCGACCTCCTGAAATGGTTGAACATCGACCAATTCTTTTTGGTATAGTGACTCTGTGTATTTCTTCCATCTTCTTTTACTCGTAGAATCCTTCGACATTGCAGTTCAAGACTTGAATTTTTTCTTCAGTTCTATCAGCTTGAGAAATGCCAAACGTGTTCTTCCCTTTTGATTTTATATCTCCAGGTCTTTGCATATTTCATTATAATACATTACTTTGTCTTCTCCAGCCACCCATTGAAGTCTTCTGTTCAGCTTTTTTACTTCATCAATTTTCCTTTCACTTTAGCTACTCTACATTCAAGAGCAACTTTCAGATTCTCTCCTGACATCCATTTTGATGTTTTCTGCCTTTTCTGTGTTTTTAATGACACTTTGCTTTGTTCACGTATGATGTCCTTGATGTCATTCCACAACTCGTCTGGTCTTCTGTCATTAGTGTACAATGCGTCAAATCTATTTTTGAGATGGTCTCTAAGTTCAAGTGGGATATACTCGAGGTCACACTTTGGCTCCTGTGGATGTGTTCTAATTTTCTTCAGCTTCAGCTTGAACTTGCATATGAGCAATTGATGGTCTGTTCCACAATCAGCCCCTGGCCTTGTTCTGACTGATGACGTTGAGCCTTTCCATCATCTCTTTCCACAGATGTGGTTGATTTGATTCCTGTGTATTCCATCAGGTGAGGGACATGTGTATAGTTGCCGTTTATGTTGGTGAAAAAAGGTATTTGCAATGAAGAAGTCATTGGTCTTGCAAAATTATATCATGTGATCTCCGGTATCATTTCTATCACGAAGGCCATATTTTCTAACTACCAATCATTCTTCTTTGTTTTCAACTTTCACATTCCAATTGTTAGTAATTATCAATGTGTCTTGATTATATGTTTCATCAATTTCAGACTGCAGAAGTAAGTAAAAATCTTCAATTTCTTCATCTTTGGCCTTAGTGGTTGGTGCGTAAATTTTGATAACAGTTGTTTTAACTGGTCTTCCTCATAGGCATCTGGATATTATCCTATCACTGACAGTGTTGAACTTCAGGATAGATCTTGAAATGTTCTTCTTTGACAATAAATGAGAAGCTATTCCTCTTTAATTTGTCATTCCTGGCATAGGAGACCATACGATTGTCCGATTCAGAATGGCCAGTACCAGTCCATTTCAGCTTATTAATGCCTAGGATATAGATCTTTATGTGTTCCGTTTAGGATGACTTCCAGTTTTCCTACATTCGTACTTCGTACTTTCCACATTCCAATTACTGGTGGATGTTTACAGCTGTTTCTTCTCATTTTGAGTTGTGCCACATCAGCAAATTAAGGTCCTGAAAGCTTGACTCCATCCATGTCATTAAGGTTGACTCTACTTTGAGAAGGTAACACTTCCTCAGTTGTATTTTGAGTGTATTCCAACCTGAGGGACTCATCTTCTGGTATTATAGCAGGCAATGTTCCGCTGCTATTCATCAGGTTTTCACTGGCTAATTTTTTCAGAAGTAGACTGCCAGCTCCTTCCTCCTAGTCTGTCGTAGCCTGGAAGCTCCATTAAAACCTGTCCACCAAGGGTGACCATGCTGGTATTTGAAATACTGGTGGCAAAGCTTCTAGTATCACAGCAAAACACAAGCCACCACAGCACGACAAACAGAGAGACATGTTTCAGACTCTCTCATCATCCCTTGGAAGCCCACCTTACTAGGTTGAGGTGAAGGGAGTAGTACCCCAAAACTCCATCCCCCTTTGGGATTGTTGGGACTCACAGAACTACAACAGCTTGCTCCAAAGAAATATCTTCACAAATCCTCTCCCTCCCTCCACACTACAAAATCAGTTGCCATTGAGTCCACTCTGACTCATGGAAAGCTCATGTGCGTCAGAGTAGAAGTGTGCTCCATAGAATTTTCAATAACTGATTTTTTGGAAGTAGATCACCAGACTTTTCTTCTGAGATGCTTCTGGGTGGATTCAAACCTTCAGCCTTTGGGTTAGCAGCAAAGAAAGTTAATCATTTGCACCACCCAGGCACTCCTTTCTATACTCAAACTCCTCTTTATAGCCTTTCTCTGACTAAGTAAGTAGACACAGGTTGTGAAACTCATTTTCAAAAGGTATAAATTCTTCATATGGTGATCTGGCTGACCCTCATCCAGTTTCCTGATTCTATTTGTTGGCACTTTGGTCAAAATTAATACAGAGAGTACAGAAAAACCACGATTTGCACTCAGACATATTACTGTATTTTATGGCCAACTGTACCCTCATAATTTTACTCCCCAATATTTCCTAATTTATTTTTTATATTCCCTTAATTTTTTCTCCTTCAGAAAAGAGGCTCATTTTAATAACATACTTTTTTACCTTTACTGCTTTTCAAAAGGTATGTAACTTTCCACCGCAGATGCCATGGCCTTGCTCTGGAACCTAGGTGTCTATATTTTGATTCTCCCATTGAAACTGGCCATTATCTCCGAATGGCATCTTTTCCCACCACAGATGCCTCTAATGCTATATGGTCAGGCAGGCCATGTGACCCAGGACTGGTCTGTGTCCCTAATGAAGTTGGCAGCCTTTCATGTCATGCAATATATGGGATGAAGCAATATTTCCAAGAGAGGCACATGGTGCTGCCCACATCCAAGAGAACTACCTTCTTTTTCATGGGAGATATGAGATGCAATAATTTGTTCTTTATTTTGGAGGCAATGTCCCAGAATTCCCAAGACCAATAGACTCCTAAAGTGTCACTGATGTGGCAGGCTTCTGAATCTGTGTAGGATTTATCTCCCACCCCCTAGAGTACATGTGTCTTTACTAAGACCCCCAGTGTACTAGTCACTTCTTACTTACCAAGATTAGATTAACATGATGTCACTGATATAGTGGATCAGGATATCCATACAGGCCAGTTCCTTTCGGATTATATTATGACAGAGAGTGGGAAAGTTTACTTAAGCTGAAGCCAGACTGTAAATATATACTGGTGTCTGTCACAAGAGGAAGTGAACTGTTTGCGATGCTTTTTTTCTGATAGAGATGGCCAGCTCAGCGGCTGAATAGCATGTACTGGGGCTAGTTAACCTGCCCAGCAAGATAGCATGTCTGGCACAGTGGTGGCAATTGGGATTAGTACTGGTTGAGTCTGTGGTTGTCCACTGTCATCCTCCAGGGTCCATCTGGCTTTTGTAGGAGCCAGATTGGTGAATTAAATGTGAGTGTGATGGGAACCACTATCTCTGCATCCTTTAAGTCTTTAAGGTTTGTACTAATATCTGCCATTTCCCTCTAGGATGCGTTTTTTTAATTTACTATCTTGGCAAGGGGTGGGCAATTTCAGAGGTATCCTCTTGGCTTTCCTCATGACAACTCTTACTCCATAGGCAATGAACCAATGTGGGGGTTCTGCCAACTGCCAAGTATGCCCACTTCAAGTATACATTTTGGGTCCAGGGAAATGACTCATGAATGAATCCATGGACCCTGTGCTCCCTGGGGAATGAACCTAGACTAGGACATCACGTCCCCCAGCGTCAATGTCAACTCCGATCCAAAATGCTTGGGTATTTCCGTCTACCCAGTGTACAGTTACCTGAGTAAATGACCATTGTCCCTTTGGGGAAAGATTTAGGAAGTCATGATCACATACCTTTTCTACATTTTGTTCTGTTGTACATATGGTCGCTATGAATCGGAAACGAGTCAACAGTGCCTAAAAACAACAGTGTGCTATTGCACGATCTTTCCTCGTGGGGACCGGGCTACTCCTCAGGCAATAGGTTCTGGGTCAGAGAACTGGCTCAGTCCAGAAACTGGTTAAGGGATTGTTACATCTTATTGGGATAGCTGTTCTCAGTCTCCTTCATTATCCAGCCTTGATTTTTTTTTGATTACGTAGATGGAGCAATACTCTTGTTGGCTGCCCATCTATCTTGCTTCCAAGAACGCCGTGTTCTCTTAACCACGTCCATGGCATTCTGTGAGTCATGTCTTTCTGGCTGTCACTCTGCCATTGCTGCTCATTATAATAATTGTGCCCAACTTGGTGGTTAAGCACTGCCACCTGGCTTCTATTATATAGACATCTCATGGTCCCCATTGCTATCAGGGATTTTAGTTCTGAAATGGCATCTCCTACTGTCTGTCCTCAGATTTCCTCTCATGGCCTCCAAACCAGTAACTAAGGTTAAGTCACCACATAATCTGCCTGTGGAAGTCCTGTGTATGTTAAAAAAAAAAGGAAAGTGGCTAATAACCCTAAGCAGATGCTTTATTGTTGTTGTTAGTTGTCGAGTTGATTCTGACTGATAGCGCCCCCATGTGACAGAGTAGAACTGCCCTATAGAGTTTCCTAGGCTATAATCTTTACAGGAGCAGATCATTAGGTTTTTCTCCCACAGAGCAGCTGGGTGGGTTTGAATCACCAATGTTTCTGTTGCTGTCAAGCACCTAATCACTTGCGCCACCATGGCTCCTTCTGAGGAAGTACAAAACCAAAAACCAAACCTGTTGCTGTCGAGTAGATTCCGACTCATAGCAACCCTATAGACGCCTTTGCCCATAAATCACATACAGGATTCAACACTCTCGGTGGATCCTTGGGAGATGGTAATAACATGCAGCTACGACGGCAAACAACAGGGACAACAAGAGGGATGGTTTTTGGAAACTTGGAGAGAGCAATGGCCTGCACTAAGTGAACTAAAAATGTCAGAACTAATGTGGTAGATGGTGCAAGAAGGGATCAAAAGATTCATAGAATGGTGCATGCAAAAAAGAAAATAATTTTGGATAAGGATAGCAATAATGGTGGTGCAACATGAAAAATGTAACCAGTGTCATTGACTTGTAAATGTGGAAGTTGTTATATTGGCAGATGTTTTGGTGTGTACATTTTTACCACAATTCAAAAAAAAAAAAAGAATGAAATACTGCGTAAGGCTAGAAAGCCCCCTAAGTGACTGTGCTGCACTGGTGGACCTGAAGGACACTGTTTATTAAAACAGGAAGGAGTGCGCTGGTGAGAAGACCACCAGCTTCCCTGAAAAGCTTGGGAATGGCTTTTTCACAGTGAGAGTAGTATTTTAATAGGCTTTCTTCCTCCAATTAAATAAAAGAATATCAGTTCTTTTTGCAAAAGAAAAGAGTAAATAATATGGAAAAAGTACAAAATTAAGGAGAGAACTACTGAGATTTCACCACCTTGAAAAAGCAACCTTAACATTTTGGTGATAATACAACCCAGTGGGAATGGGCCCTGCCTGGAGGGACCCTTTGAGTCAATTGAGAGACCCCAGGCCTTTGAGAAAGAGAAAGTGGACTTTATTGCAAGCTGGTCAAGCAAGGAGCTCTGAGACCAAGTCTCAAATCAAGCTCCCCAAGGCTGGGGATTCGAAGGCAGTTATAGGGCTCAGGACAGGGAACTTATGCATAATTCATGAAGTTTCTGGGAATAGGCAGGCAATTTCAGGAACTAATGGGTACAGCAGAGAGTGCAATATGGTGACTGGAGGTGTGTGTTTTTTGGGGGAGTATGACGCATGAAGTTTATTTAAGAACAGCTTTGTGGCTTATTGCTCATGTCTGAATGGACAGGGGGTAGTTGGTGAGTAGCGAAGTGGCCTTGAGCAGAGAAGCAGTAAGATGACCTTGGGCTGTAATACAGAAATGCTTTATCAGGAACTCAGCCTGGCTGTGATGGCAGGAAGAGGGGGAATAGTTTAACCTTGTTGGTTACGTTTCAGGAGGGGGAACAGTTTAACCCTGTTGGTTACAACAATCCTTTCATGCATTTCTCTATGCGTTTATATATACCTGTTGCTGATGAGTGGATTCTGACTGGCGGTGACCCTATAGGACAAAGTAGAACTGTCGCATAGAGTTTCCAGGGCTGCAATCTTTACAGAAGCAGACTGCCACGTCTATGTCCCTCAGA
Organism: Trichechus manatus latirostris; assembly: GCF_000243295.1. Taxonomy (NCBI): domain Eukaryota; kingdom Metazoa; phylum Chordata; class Mammalia; order Sirenia; family Trichechidae; genus Trichechus; species Trichechus manatus. The sequence continues at coordinate 8,643,237 of NW_004443980.1, forward strand.
CAGGCTGGTGGGTTTAAACTGACAAACTTCCGGCTGACTGCCAGGTGCTTAACCACAGTGCCCCCAGGGCTCCTTATGCATTTATATGTACCCGTGTGTATTATCATATCTCCTGTCGTTACTATAGAGTCGCTATGAGTTGGAATCAACTCCACAGCGATGAGTTTGGTTTTTTAGTTATCATTATTATGGAGATCATTCTTTTAAAAACAACCTTATTTGCTCCTCCCTCCCCTCACCCAGCTAATCCGTCACTTGCCATTCCCCACCCTCCAATCAATGATAAAAATGTGGTTCTCATTTATTCATAACTTTCTCCTTCTTTTAACATACACACACAATTTTTCTTTTTCTAATTTATTTTTTACAAAAATAAGATCATATTTCATACAGTTCTCCACAGCTTGCTTCTTTTCTCCCTTCACAGAACGTACCAATCCCTTCAAGTTAACAAATATAAATCTAACTCATTCTTTACAGTGGCTGCGAAACATTCCAGAAAGTGCAAAGACCACCAATATTCAACCATTCTGCTACTGATAAGCATTACTTTGTTTCCAATTATTGTCACTATGAATGATGCTGCAATAAATATCCCTGAACACATAGCCTTAGGCACTCGCTGAATATTGTTGTAGATAGGTGCCATCCAGATGATATTTGACTCACAGTGACCTGTTGTGGCAGAGCTTTATAAGGTTTCCTAGGTTATAATCTTTATGGGAGCAGATCACCAGGTCTTCCTCTCACAGAGCTGTTGCGTGGGTTCGAACTGCCAGCCTTTCGGTTAGCAGTCGAGCACCTAAATGCTGCATACCCAGGGCTCCTTAAAGTTGTACCAGGGATAGACATAACATTCCCCAGTCTATGGTTTCTCTGAACCACTCTTTCCCTCTTTTGATAATAAGTCTCCATAAGCTTGTTTCCAGAATTTAGAATCTTTTAAACCAGGCTTCCCAAAATGAAACACCATCATCCACTCTGCTGTCAAAGTTATTTTTATAAATCACAAGTCAAATGATATCACTCTCTTAACTCCTAATTGCCTACACACTAAAGTCCCAATTTCTCAACATCCATTCGAAACCTTCTCTGTAGGAAGACTGACATAACTTGCCAACATCATTTCTGTGTAGCCACGAGTCTTCGCTTGCCCTAAACAGCTACATCCTATGCTTGGCAACGATGAACAGCTTGCCATTTTCCAACTAGTGCCTTTTTGTCTCTCTCTATGTGCCTTTACACACACTTAGTTAATCACCCTTTGGCGTTGAGCCGATTCTGACTCATAGC
>NW_004443980.1:8649770-8666793 GCF_000243295.1 Trichechus manatus latirostris
TCTTTTATTTTTTCCCAGTGGCCAGGTTCTATCTGCTCTTCCTAGAACCTCTAGGCAAGTTGAAATTCTGCAAAATCTTACTACAACATACGAGGTAATTTCTCCCTGGTTGATCTTTACATCAGCTTCATCTGTGTAGGCATTGTGTGCCATGTTCCCCCCTATATTTGTCTGACTTTTATGTACCTGATATAAACCCTCTTACAGCATTCTTCCCTCCCCATTCTGCCATGATTTTGTTGGTTCCTCAAATGAAACCTTGTTCATTTGTGCTATTGGCTTTTCAGCCAGTTTCACAATTGTACCTTGGGATTGATCTGTTTACTTACCAGGATTCTACAATGACAATAGTTCAATTGAAACTTGCCTAAAAACAGTCGTTCTTAGTCAAGGGGTATATTAGTTTCCTAGGGATTCAGTAACAAGTTACCATAAATTGGGTGGTGTAAAACAACAGAAGTTTATTTTCTTACAGTTCTGGAAGCTAGAAGTCCAAAATCGAGGTGTTGGAAGGGTCAAGGTCTGTCTGAAGGCTCTAGGGGACAACCTATTCTGTGCCTTTCTCCTAGCTTCTGGTGTTGTCAGCAATCCTTGGAGTTTCTTGTCTTGTAGACATGTCACTCCAGTCTCTACCTCTGTGTCACATGGCGTTCTTCCTGTATGTCTGTCTCTGTGTTTCTTCTCTTCCTACAAGAACACCCATCATATTTGATTAGGGCCCAACCTAATCTAACATGACCTTATCTTGACTAATCACATCTACAAAAACCCTATCTCCAAATAAGGTCATATTCTGAGGTTTCCGGGTGGACATGAATTTTGGGAGGATGCTATTCAACCATGCACAAGGAGTAAGCACATGGGAAATTTTACTGAAAGTTTTATGCCTGGGACTCATCTCCCCATAATGCTTAAGACGTAGAAAATTGGCAAGTGTTATAAATGGTAGAAACTTGACCGTTCCAGATTCGTTAATTAGGGTTCTCTGAGAAGCAGACACCAAGACCAGATGAGAGGTGCAAGAGATTTAATGGAGGGAATGCTTGTGAAGGATAAAGAGGAAGGAGCTGGAGATGGCAGGGAGCACCTTCAGACCACCATGCAGGTATGCCACCTGTGAAGGAGAGAGGGAAGGAAGGAAGGCTGTGCATGAAAAATCTCAGACAGCAGTGCAGTTCTAGTGGAGGTCAATAGGGAGTCCTCGAGCTGAAGTCCTGAGTTAAAGGAACAACACAGGGCACAGGAGTGGGTCTGCATTAATATACCCATGGTGCCCCATCACTGGTAGGCAGCAGCCCTGAGGGAGCACGGCCTCAGCCTCCAGTGGATCAAGAGGAGGAACAGCTGGGGCTGTCAGTTCTGCTCCTCACAACAGAAGAGCCGAGTGGTGCATTTTTATGGCCACCACACTATGGTATGGAGTCATGTGTGATGCAAACTGTTAATGCACTTGGCTGCTAACCAGAAGGTTGGTAGTTCAAGTCCACTCAGAGGCACCTTGGAAAAAAAACCCTGCCAATCTACTTCTGAAAAATCAGCCACTGACAACTCTGTGGAGCACAGTTCTACTCTGACAGACACATGGTCATCAGGAGTAGGAAGTGACTCAACGGCAACTGGTTGCACCATGGTATAGAGGAAATATCACTACAGGAAGCAACAGATTTAGAATCTTAGTTCTTCTTCTGCCACTTTCTAGGTGTATGATTTCGGACAAGTCAGCCATGAGCCTTAGTATCTTCATCTGAACGATGAAAAGAATAACACCTGCTCAGTCTATAGCAAAGTGTGATTATGATGATCAAATGAGCTAAGTGTGAAGGTGCTTTGAAAAAAGTGCAGTAAAATAGAAAAATGTAAACTATAACTGGAAGGCATTGCCCAAAGGCCATAATTAGATTAAAGAAAAGGAATCAGTACCACCAGTTGCGGTTGAGTCAATTCCAACTCAAGGCAGCTCCATGTGTGTCAAAGTAGAAATGTGCTCCATAGAGTTTTCAATGGATGATTTCTCAGAAGTAGACCACCAGGCCTTTCTTCCAAGGCACCTTTGGTGGACTCGAACCTCCAACCTTCAGTTAGCACCTGAGTAAGTTAACCGTTTGCACCACCCAGGGACAAAGAAAAGGAACGCTGACAGAATAATGTCAAGGGCATGGAATTGTTACTAACGAAAATCAGTGTTTAGCCAACTTCCTTTCTAGACAAAACTTTTATTTCTCTTTTAAATACCTGACATACAGATCTAGTTTTACATTTGAGTTATAAAGATGTTCATTCATTCATCATTCTATCATTCATTCCTTCATTTTCTCACCAAATATTTATTGAGTATGTGGCATATTCCAGGCCCTGTTAGCAATTGGGATTACAGTGAAGAATAAAACAAGCTCCCTACAGTATAAATGTTTATACTACCGCATGTGCAGATGAGAACTATGGGCAGGAAGAGTCCCTCTCATGTCCCTTGTAAAGATACTCTTATGACTCTAGCTACAGATAAGGGTAATGTGAACAACTTTGCTTTTGTTTTGTCATTTTTTCTCCTTGAAACTGCAGATTGTTCTCTGGCAGCCAGCAATGGCAGAATTAATTGTGAAGAAGAAAGAAGTTCATTTTTTTGTGAATGACTCAGATGTAAGCCTTGTGAAAGCCCATTTAAATGTGAGCAGAATTCCATTCAGGTAGGCATCATTCTGTATTTATTGAGTAGCTATTATAAGCACCTATTATGCATTTTGGAGCTCTGATGGCACAGTGGTTGAGAGCCTAGCTGCTAACCTAAAGGTCAGCAGTTCAAATCCACCAGCGCCTCTAGGAAACCCTATGGGACAGTTTTACCCTGTCCTGTAGGGTCACTGTGAGTCAGAAACGAGTCGACGACAACCAGTTTGGTTTTGATTTTGGTTTATTATGCAGTTTAGGATTTCCTGGGTGGTACAAATAGCTAAGCACTTGGCTGCTAACTGAAAGGCTGGTGGTTCGAGTTCACCCAGAGGCATCTTGGAAGAAAGTCCTGGCCATCAGGTTCTGAAAAATCAGCCACTGAAAACCCTATGGAGCACAGTTCTACTCTGACACACATGGGGTCGCAGTGAGTTGGAAATGACTTGGGGCAACTGGTTTTATTTGGTTTTTTATTATGCTAAGTGATAATATAATTGCTTCCTGGAAAAATAATATTTACATTAAACAAACCAACATGGTAATCTCTGAAATGGACCCAGTGATAAAGCCATGTGGCCAACTGTGTGACCTTAGGCAAATTGTTTAACCTTTCGTGACTCGGCCCCCTTATCTGAAAATGAGTGTTACATCTACAGAGCTGCTTATACTTCCACCTTCCATGACCAGTTCAATGCCCAGGCTCGGGGTATAAAATTGTCATTTACCATGGTAGACTTTCTGGTAACTCTTGAAAAAGCTGCTGCTAAAGAGGATTTTGCTTTTCTAATTCTTCCTTCCTTCACAAGGTCAATGAACACTCCTGAATATTTGGTCCTAAACTGAAAAGTGTATCAGGTGTGATTTCTGTTCATAGTCCATGCCCTCTTCCTTTTGCTTTCTCCAGTCAACACCTCCTTCTTTACCTACTGCCCAACTTCCAGCATCCTTCCGTTGCTCTGTTACCTCTGGGAGACCATGCTCTCCTCTGAGTGTCCATGGGCAACGTTTGAATAATATGCTACAATAAGGGTTAATAATACATTATAGGTGTTTACTGTGTCCCAAGCACTGGGCTGAGCATTGCTATACATTGTATCATTTAATCCTCATTGTAGCCTGTGAAATAGATACTGTCCCCATTATGCAGATGAAAAATGGATACTTCTAAAGAAATTTCTCAAGGTCAACCAGGTAGAAAATGGCAGAACTAGAAGTCAAACTCAGATCTTTCTGATGTTGAAGGCTTGGCTCTTATCCATTGGCCTAAACAAAAGTGAAGAAACCTTTGTTATTTTGTTACTATGATAGCAATGTAAATTGTCCATATCCTCGATAGAAGGCCTTAATGTAGTTAAAATGTTTGCCTAGTTATAGTTGTGGCATTTCTCAAGAGAAATTTAATGAGATGCCTTTCTGTGCCTTGTCTTGTCCTGTACTTCTGTTTCTCTAGTGAGGTAATAATCTTTGGAGATACAGGACAGCCGGTATAGGTCAATGACTGTCACAGTGGAAAACAAGAAGCTTTCTGCTTCTCTTTGAGCAGCTATTAACTTAAAAAGGAATAATACATTGTTGCTCTGAATTGGAGAAAGGTGTCCATTTATGGAACCGGCATGTTCATAGTACATTCATAGTAAAGACACCAAAGAATCACATTGGAGAAATGTGATAGTAGTTGAGAAAGGGTGAGTTTTGGGGGGCTCTGAAACATGCTACATAGGAGCTACCTTCTCTCCAGTGCCCATATGGATCTACTGAAAATGTTTGTGACTTTCAGCTTATAACAGTGTTCATTGTTGTTGTTTGTACCTAGATGAACTTTTGCTTATTAGATTTCTTAGGATTTTTTCCCACATGGCACCTGTTATGTTGGCACTGGCCCATGTGGCAAGGTGAGGGCCCTGCTTGGAAATGAGCTCACCTTCTTTTTCATTCCCCAGAGTCCTGATAGGAGATGTTGAAGATCTCATTCTACGGCAGACTTCCAATGACACAGTCAGCCCCCGGGCCTCCTCATCATACTACCAACAGTATCACTCACTAAATGAAGTAAGCCATAACACTTCTCTCCAAAATTACAAGATCCTTTTAACCAACATTGCCACTTCAACCACAGGAAATTATTGAAGAATCAGAATTGATGGAGGAGGATTTAAAAAAAATCACATAGGCATGGTAGGGTGGTAACACATTCTTTTCCAGATATCCTCCCTAGAAAGACTGCATCAGACTGGATAAATTTTCTCTAAGAGTATCTCTAGTTGCTAGGAGTAACACTGCATGTTAAAGAAGAACAGGAATAAAGAATGGGACCTTTTAATTGAAACGTCCACAAGGAATTAACAGCCCAATTGATCATGTGTCTTTGGATCTTCTTTTTTTCAAACTCTAACTGAATAATTGCTAAATTACCTTACTGAATTAAAGGAATTTGTTCACTTACAGTTAGTACACTATGAATGAATGCATTTTATTCTACCCATGAGGAATATATGTGAAACTATAATACCTATACTTTAATCTTTAAGAAACTGGATTTTTTTTCAATCAGTCCTTACAGGTTCCAGTGTAATCGGTCTCAGGAAGCGTCCATATAATACTCTAAAAGCCATTTCCCCCATATTTGTTACTTGGAAAGGGAAACTCTCTGGAGGATTTTCTCTTTTATCTAGAATGCCCCAAGGAATAAAACCTCTTGATGCCTTTTTTCCCTAATATGAGAATGTTGTTATATTGCCTAATGTAAGCATTTTATCACTTTTGACTAGATGCCCAGAAGGTGTTTGGAACCATAGCTATTCTTTTAAGACATCTGGAGCCCTGGTGTCACAGTGGTTAAGAGCTCAGCTGCTAACCAAAAAGGTCAGCAGTTCGAATCCACTAGCTGCTCCTTGAAAACCCTATGGGGCAGTTCTACTCTGTCCAATAGGGTTGATGGCAATGGGTTTGGTGTTTTGGTAAGACTTAAGTAATAAAGTAAATTTTGTATTTCATCTTCAGGAACATCTGTTCCTTTCCAGTGAGTTAAACCAGAACCCATTAGGCTTCTAGAATCCATGTGCCTGGATAAACGATGTGGCTCTTTTAAAATTGCCTTCCCCGCTTTTATCTCTCCTGCCTCATCTACTCCACCTAGACCACCTCCAACGTCCATCACCAGCACTGTAATAACCAAGTTTGATACCAAGAGCCGAGAGGCTAGGTAGGAATGTTTTGCAAAATGGAGAAGGTGACTGTGTCACTGATACGTCAAATTTGGCAGGGAGAAAAGAATGCCTTAAACAGAAGCATTTAAATTCTTAAATTTAATTTAAAAATTATTGTGTTCAAAGAAGTTAAGTTTTCTTACCCTATGTCCAGGAAGGACATGATATGGGGGTGCGGCAGGGAGGAAGTATATGACATTTCTAAAAAGATTTTAAAATTTCTTCCCTCTCCCTCCACACCTAATCCTTTCTAAGAGGTTTGTAGGAACCATGGCAATCTTGCTCTCAAGAAATTCTGTTAATTCCTTCCTTGTCTTTTAACACTGCAGTGCTTCTGCCAGTTCTCCCAGAGATCTCTCCATCAGCCCTGCTCACATGATCACCTGGTGAGCCGGAGGGTTGCTTTTGCCATTGGTTCAGACCAGGGAATGGAGTTTCAAGTATCCACTGTAGGGAAAGAGAAACAAATGGCCATAAAATACTTCTTGTAACAAACGGAGTGTGTTACAAAGGAAAGACGTGTGAAATGAGTCAAGTTCACAAAGTTACCTGTGAGAGGGTTTCCGGGGTGAAGGAAATCTACTGAACCATCAGTGCTGTAACATACAAAAAAAAAAAAACACACCAAGTACACCAGCTGCCACTGAGTCGATTCTGACTCATGGTGACCCCATGTGTGTCAGAGTAGAGCTGCGCTCCATAGCATTTTCAATGGCTGATATTTTGGAAATAGGTCACCAGGCCTTTCTTCCAAGCCTCCTCTGGGTGGACTCTATAAACTTTTGGTGAGCAGGCAAGCTCATTAACCCTTTGAACCACTCAAGGACTCCCAACTATAGCAGTTCTCTCAGTTGTATTCATGCCTCAGAAGAAACAGAGTCCCAATGAGGAAATCCCTGATGTTTAAATTTCAGATACCACAGACACTCAGAGGGTAGGTGGCAAGTGGGCCTTCCAGAAGCCCTTTAATTGGCCAGCATGGGGACAACCACTTAGACATACCACACCCTCTAGTTATGCTACTCTAAGAGAATCCAAGGGCAAATGGTACCCCAGTTCCCAGCCGGCAGGATTGCTATTTGAAGAACAGAACCTCTAGAAAAGTTCTCAGATATAAGGCCAAGAGTTGGTCGTTCCTATTTCATAAGATATGTGAGTTTCAACGGGGCCCTTGGGAAGCTGATGTGCATTAAAACATGACTGAGTTCAATCACAGCAATCGCAGACCAAATGAGAATTCAATGCCTGTTTTGAAGTGAACAAAAGCCTCAAGTCAGTCGCAGAGCTTATTTTTGGTTTTTCCTTCCGCTATATAACCTCAACTACCTTCGGTCCTCCCCACAATAGTTTGAATCAGAATAAAACTACTTCTCAGGATAGAAAAGAATTTTTCTCTTTTCCAGATTCCTTTACCTCTCTTGGTTCCACACATCCTATTGTGCTTACATAATTGTCGAGCAGGAAATAATGGTATTGCTGTTTATCCTGGGCAAAGACAATGTCCTAAGAGAGTCTTGAAAATTGCATACTTAAAAAAGAAAAAAAATATATTTGTGTGATAGAGAACTCTCTAATGAATGGTAAAGAGAATTTCATATACAGAGGCAGGGATTCAATGTGATAAACCTTTTAAAATAACTTGCAGCAGCCACACACTTTAAAGATCAACTTTTCCTACTTTGTCATAAATTTACTACTTTTCCACTTTTTCTCTAAAATTGGTTCTTTTCAAAACTTTCATTTCACTGATTTTCCTAAATAGCAGAAAAAAAACCTGCCCCAAGTATTTCAGTTCATCATTCCTTTCACATATAAAGTTTGAGAATAATCTCCTTCCCTTGAAGACTTTGTCTGTTTCCTTTGGTCAGTGAAGTGGTTCATATTTGCTCTTGGGCTAAATCAATGGTTTCTGTTTTGATAGATCTATTCTTGGATAGATCTTACAACCGAGCGGTACCCTGATATGGTTGAAAAACTGCATATTGGATCCTCATATGAGAAGTACCCACTTTACGTTTTAAAGGTATGTTGCAGACAGTCATTGATTTTTCAGCTTTGTGCAGGGCTTAATTCTCCGGTGGTGCTTGTTACAAGTTGGATCTTTTTTCTTTGAGTCCTGGAAATATTTTTATTACAAGTGTTTCTAAACTTTAATATTCAACTCCTTAGGAGTCCTTTAAAGATTCCCGGGTGGTGCAAATGGTTTGTGCCCAACAACTAACCTAAAGGTTGGCAATTTGAACCCACCAAGAGACACCACAGAAGAAAGGCCTGGTGATCTGATTTTGTAAAGACTGCAGCCAAGAAAACCCCGTGAAACCGTTCTACTCTGTAACACATGGGGTTGCCATAAGTTGGATTCAACCTGACAGCAATGGTTTGTTGCTGTTGTTTGTTTGCTTGTTTTAATTGCCTTTAAAAAAAATTCTTTTTATAATGCAGCGTTAGTTCAAGAGGAGCCTTGGTGGTGCAGTGGTTAAGTGCTCAGCTGCTAACCAAAAGGTCGGTGGCTCAAACCCCCCAGTAGCTCTGTGGGAGAAAGCTGTGGCAGTCGGCTTCCATAAAGATTTCAGCCTAGGGAACCCCATGGGGTTGTTCTACTCTGTCCTATAGGGTCCCTATTAGTAAGAATTGACCTGATGGCAATGGGTATTTGTTCAAGAGACGGAACCTCAGTTCCAGAATCAGCTCTGCTCCAGTTTATGTGACGTTAGACACGCCATTTAATTTTCTGGGCTCAGCACCTACAATCATAAAATGAGGGAATTTCTCTGGATTATTTCTCAAATTTCACTTGTATTTTGTTTACCACCACCACCTCAGACTGGCTTACTTAGTCAAAAAGAAAGAAAGAAAGAAAGAAAAAGAGAGGAGTCTCTTATTGGGAAAACGCTATTGCAGCTTTTGGAACCAAAGAAAAGGCTGAACATTGAGGCCCAGGGAAGGATAGGAACCAGGGTATCCTGGGGACCTTGGCTCATGCAATAGCTTCTATTCCAATCACCATCCATTTGATTATCTATTTTCAGTCGTGAAAACTTCTGGGAGCAAATCTGATTTACCTATCTTGGGTCAGGTGTCTCCTGTCTTAGATAACTTGGCGTTAGTAAGGATCAGTGAACATAGTCACCAGAAGAATTTTTAGGAGCCATAAACTATATTAATTTCTGCTGTTACTGGGCAGCATTTCTTTCTGTTATACATAAGGTCACCATGAGTCAGGGCTAACTCAAAAGCAAACAACAAGAATATTAACAGTTTCTAATTCTGTAGGTCTGTTATTTACCACTCTCTCCTCTTAAAAAAAAAATTAAGGAAGCTATGGAAAAAATTAATCCTTAGAAATAGTTGATTTAGTAACATGTAATTTATACACACCTTCCCAACATTAGCTAAATTGTAACAGATGAGCCTCTTTGGCCATCCAAAGTCAAGACTTTGAGTCAGTACTTCTGGGTTTTAATCGGTCTCAGACAAGAACTTGCAGGGGAAACTCAAAGCAGACATGAAGCCTTGGATGCTCTTGACAGCCTAGTTGGTCAATCACATTGGACACATGTAATCATGACATAGGCACACATGATATTTGCTTTTGGCGGTATTGCATGTAGTCGTTAGAATTTGCATTTCTGGGACATAGAGGTAGGAGTCATGCTTCCTGGATGCCTGAAGCCCACTCGTTTGACCAAGGAAGTCCATGTAATGTGGGTCTCTAGGGGTCTTCTGTTTACTGTCAGCCCCGGCACCAACAGAGTTTGCACAGCCCAGTTCAGCAGATGGTCAAGTAAGGCAACCAATCCAGACAACTCAGGATTTTCTTTGAAACTGTGTAGAGTACAACAGCCAGCAGTTGCTCCTTTTGTACAATTTGACCCTTAGTGGCCAATGTCATTTGACTTTCTCTCTTGCCCTTTAGTTGGATATTGCTAGCTCTGTTGTTGTTAGGTGCTGCCCAATTGATTCTGACCCATAGCCACCCCAGTGACAGAGCAGACTGCTCCATAGGGTTTTCTAGGCTGTAATCTTTATAGGAGCAGAATGCCATGTCTTTCTCCCGTGGAGCCACTGGGTGATTTCAAACCATCAACCTTTTAGTTAGCAGCCAAGTGCTTAACCATTGCACCACCAGGGCTCTAAATCCCAAACCAAACTCATTGCCATCAAGTCAGTTCCAACTCATATCGACCCCATAGGACGGGGTAGAACTGCCCACATAGGGTTTCCAAAGCTGTAATCTTTACAAAAGCAGACTGTCACATCTTTCTCCTGCAGAGTGGCTAGTAGGTTTGGGCCATCAACCTTTCCGTTAACAGCCAAGTGCTTTAACCCTGGTGGCACAGTGGTCAAAGTGTTCAGCTGCTAACTGAAAGGTCAGCAGTTCAAATCCACTAGCTGCTCTGCCGGAGAAAGATGTGACAGTCTGCTTCCGTAAAGATTACAGCCTTGGAAACCCTATGTGGCAGTTCTCCTCTGTCCTATGGGGTCGCTATGAGTTGGAATCGACTTGATGGCACTGAGTTACCAGGGCTCTAGGTAAGCAAAAAACTCCTTATTTTAGAATTTCAACTCCACATGTTTGTTTGATTTGACAACACTCTTCTCCCTTTTTTCCATCCCCTAAAATTGTGGTATCACTAATTTTTTAATGTTAATGAATTATGATTTATTGTTTGGAGATGTTTTGGGGGAGTTCTTTTAAAGACACCAAAGGCTATCATTGAGGAAAGGTCGAGCTTTCTTACTGCAGAGAGTTGGCAGCTGGGACCAGGCCAACATACTGTGAATCAGAACAAGGCCTCTGTCCTCAGATCTGTAATCAGTTTGTGTGAAGTTAGATGTGTGCTTCTTTTTCTGTGAACTGGGGAAATAGAAATTGTGCACCCCGGGGCAAATGGTGAGGGAATCCACATTTACCTCTGGCACCACAGACCTTCCTCTGTTCTCTGTTCTTGGTGCGTCTCCATGCCTCCTAGGGAACATGGCTCACCCGACACCTACCCATTTACCTCTAATGTGAAGGTTTGGCCTGAAGCGCTAAAGTCTGGTCTCTGCTTCTCCATTGCCACATGAAGTTCTGACATGACTAGTTAATTGTGGGGGGAAAAGAGCTTGAAATCAAGAATCCTGGTGACAAATCTTGGCGCCCACTCACACCAGCTATGACCTTAGCTGCTGCCCTTTTATCTCACCAGCTTCTTAGTTTTCCTTTGAATTCTCAAAGGAATGGAGAGAACAATGTGTATTCTATAGACTTGTTGAAAGAATTAAATATAAGCACTATATAAATGGAAGATATTATCCTGAGAGTTATTGTTTTTGTTAATTTTTGATTTTCTTTGAGCAGGTTTCCAAAAAAGGACAAATAGCTAAAAACGCCATATGGATTGACTGTGGAATCCACGCCAGAGAATGGATTTCTCCTGCTTTCTGCTTGTGGTTCATAGGCTATGTAAGTATTCACGTTCTTTTAAATATATGGCCCAAGACTACCTGTATCTGAATGAACTGAGCAGTTTATTTATTTATTTTATTTTTAAATCTTCTCCACTTTGCCCCAACCCCTCCATGGGCTGTTTATTTTAATACATTATCCCAAGTCAGGTCATAGACTTATTAATTCAAAATTTCTGGAGGTAAGGCTTGGGTGAGGCCTAATTATGCAAATTAAGTTTGAAAACCATGATCTCAAGCATTTAAATCATCCTAAAGATTATAGAAGGAGCCCTGGTGGTGCAAAGGGTTAAGCACTCAACTGTTAACCAAAAGCTTGGTGGTTAAAACCTACTCAGTGGTACCATGGAAAAAAGACCTGGCCATCTGCTGCCATAAAGGTTACAGCCTTAGAAACCCTATGGGACAGTTCTACCTTGTAACATGGGGTCACTATGAGTCAAAAACAAGTCGACGGCACACAACAACACAAAGATTGTTAATCTTTTCCTTCCTACATTTCTATCTGGGCCGAACACTGAAGAATAATTGAGAAATAATATGCTGGTCGTGAGGTGGGGCCAAGATGGTGGAGTAGTCAGATGCTTCCGGTGGACCCTCTTACAACAAAGACCCCAAAAAACAAGTGAATTGATTATATATGGCAATCTGCGAGCCTTGAACATCAAAGGCAGAGTTGAGGAACTGGACTGAGTGGCAGGGGGAGGGAGAGACAGTCGGAAGCAGCGAAGACGTGTCAGACCTAACCCGATGAGAGCCTGAGGCCTTCAGGCCTCATCAGCTCAGGGGTGAGCAGTGAGGCAGGCAAGCAGCCATGCTCAGGAGGCACGTTTTCCACACAGGGAGAGACCCAGCGCCAGAGACTCTACATGGCCACCCAGAACCAGTGAGAAGCAGCCCTAGATCAGGGAAAGATAAGCAATTGTGTACGGCCTACTGTGTGGATCAAAAACACCCCCCTTAGGGAAAAACTTCTGTCCCATTTACCTCCCTGCTCCCTGCTCTGCACTGGGTGCTGGACTGGCTTCAGCAATTGCCAAGTGTCCTGGGCCAGAAGTAGGATCCATCACCTGTCCAGAGCCATTCTCCCTGCCTTGGAGAATGAACAAATTAACAAACAGAGGAAAAATTGAAATGCCAGCTCCCCTAAGCCAGGAACCCAGGGTAGGCATAGCTCCTTTGCCTAGGCACAGACATAAGGGATCCATAGACTTTAAATGCCTTTCCCCATGCATAGACTTGTGTGGGTCCATCTCAACAACGTAGGCCCTCATTACTGCAGTAAAACAGGTATACAACGGAACTCTAACTTCAACTGTTTCAGCTGTGAAGTGGCAGGATCTTGACATTTGACATTGCTCTGCCAATTAAGCAGGGTCTTCACATACCCACATCAAGGGCCTGAGGACTGGTGGCTCCACCCACGCCACATAACCACCTGCGATAGGGGTCCATAATAATAGGTGCCCCCAGTACTTGCAGCCAACAGCATTAGATGCTCATAGTCCAGATGCAAAACCCACCCACCTATGTGCTCTAGGGAATAGGGACATGCCTTCCTTCTGGACACTCAGGGGTGGCCGTCAGCCCCCTGCCTTGCTCAGAGTCTGTCACCACACTGCAGACACATGCCTGTGCCTACACCAATCATCCATGCCTGCCTAGGATTGTAAGTGAGAGCTTACACCACACACTTGGTGGCTATCCACGTGGGCACCTAAGCTGAATCCATACAGGAGGAGTGGGTGGACTCCTGAGCTCACGTACCTAGTAACAGATCTAACCACCTGGTGACAGGACAGTAGAGCTTGAAAGGTGCCAATAATCAAACTAGCTCATAAAAGCAGACTATTTGGGCATATCAAAACAAAACAAGAAGCTAGGACACAGTAGGCAAACATAAAATAAATAAACATAATAACTTACTGATGGATCGGAGACAATAGTCAATATCAAATCATATAAAGAGGCAATCCATGATGGCGTCAGCAAGCTCCCAAAATAAAGAATCTAGAAACTTTCCAGAAGAGGAAAATTTCTTGGAATTACCGGAGGCAGAATACAAAGGGTTAATACACAGAACTCTTCAAGAAATTAGGAAGGAAATTAAAAGAAACACAGAACATGTAATAGAGGAAATTAAAAAGATTAGAGAAGAGCCTAATGACAAATTTAACAGGCTGCAAGAATCCATAGGGACACAGCAATCAAAAATCCAGAAGATTAACAATAAAATTTCAGAATTAGATACCTCAATAGAAATTCACAGGAGCAGAACTGAGGCAATGGAAGTCAGAATTAGTGAGATTGAAGACAAACCACTTGACACCAACTTATTTGAGGAAAAATCAGATAAAAGTCTTTAAAAAATGATGAAATACTGAGAATTATGTGAGACTCTATCAACAGGAATAACCTATGAGTGATTGGATTACCAAAACATGGGGGGATAACAGAAAATACAGAGAGAATTGTTGAAGATTTGTTGGCAGAAAACGTCCTTGATATCGTGGAAGATGAGAAGATATCCATCCACAATGCTCATCAAATCCCACATAAGGTAGATCCCAAAATAAAGTCACCAAGAAATACTATAATCAAACTTGCCAAAAGCAAAGATAAAGAGAGAATTTTAAGAGCAGCTCAAGATAAACAAAAAGTCATCTACAAAGGAGATTCAATAAGAATAAACTCGGACTACTCAGCAGAAACTTTGCAGGCAAGAAGGCAATGGGATGACATATATAAAGCCTTGAAGGAAAAAAACTGCCAGCCAACAATTATGTATCCAGCAAAACTGTCTCTCAAATATGATGGCAATTTTAGGGCATTTCCAGATAAATGGAAGTTTAGGGAATTTGCAAAAACCAAACCAAAATTACAAGAAATACTAAAGGGAGTCCTCCTATTAGACAATCAGTAACATCGGATAACAACCCAAGAGCGGAACACAAGACAGAGCAACCAGATATCAGCCCCGATAGGGAAGTCACAAAAGTAAATCAAAGCTAAAACATTGAAAATAGGAAAACAGATGTCAATATGTAAAAGATGACAACATTAAAACAAAAAAGAGGGACTTAAAAAATGTAGACATAGATTTTTGATAAGGAGAGGAAGTCAAGGTGATATAAAGAAATAAAAGACTGGTGTAAACTTAGAAAAAAAGGGGTAAATATTAAGGTAACCACACAGGAAACTAACAATCCTACAAGTCAAAATAAAAAACTAGAAAAAAATAAAGACTCAGAAAATACAAAATCAACAACAATGTAAAAAAGAAAATACATAAAGAAAAATGATTCAGCACAGAAAATTAAGTGGAACAATGAAACTGTGAACAGCACACAACAAAAGACATCAAAATGACAGCACTAAACTCAGACCTATCAATAATTATGCTGAATGTAAATGGACTAAATGCACCAATAAAGACACAAGGAGAGGCAGATTGGATAAAAAAACACAATCCGTCTATATGCTGCCTACAAGAAACACACCTTAGACTTAAAGACACAAACGAACTAAAACTCAAAGGATGGACAAAAATATATCAAGCAAACAACACTCAAAATGGAGCAGGAGAGGCAATATTAATCTCTCACAAAATAGACTTTAAAGTAAAATCCGCCACAAAGGATAAGGAAGGACACTATATAATGATTAAATGGTCAATACACCAAGAGGACATAACTATAATAAATGTTTACACACCCAACCACAGGGCTCCAAAATACATAACACAAACTCTAACAGCACTGAAAAGAGAGATAGACAGCTCCACAATAGTGGTGGGAGACTTCAACACACTTCTTTCGGTGAAGGACAGAACATTCAGAAAGAAGCTCAACAAAGACACGGAAGAGCTAACTGCTACAGTCAACCAACTTGATCTCATAGACATATACTGAACATTCCACCCAACAGCAGCCAAGTATACTTTCTTTTCCAATGCACAAGGAATGTTCTCCAGAATAGACCACATATTGGGCCATAAAGCAAGCCTTAACAAAATCCAAGCATCAAAATATTACAAAGCATCTTTTCTGACCATAAAGTCATAAAAGTAGAAATAAACAACAGAAAATGCAAGGAAAAAAATCAAACACATGGAAAGTGAGCAACACCTTGCTCAAAAACTACTGCATTATAGAAGAAATTAAGGATGGAAAAAAGAAATTCATAGAATCAAACGAGAATGAAAACACATCCAACCAGAACCTTTGGGACACAGCAAAAGCAGTGCTCAGAGGTCATTTTATAGCAATAAATGCACACATCCAAAAAGAAGAAAGGGCCAAAATGAAAACATTAACCCTACAACTATAACAGGTAGAAAGAGAGCAGCAAAAAAAGCCCTCAGGTGCCAGAAGAGGGTAAATACTAAGAATCAGAGCAGAATTAAATGAAATAGAGTCTAGAAAAACAATTTGAAGAGTTAACAAGACCAAAAGCTGGTGCTTTGAAAAGACCAAAAAAATTGGAAGCAAATAAACCGTATAAGAAATGAGATGGGTGATACCACAACAGACCCAACTGAATTAAAAGAATCATAACAGAATTCTATGAAAAACTGTACTCTATCAAATTTGAAAACCTGGAGGAAATAGACAAATTTCTAGAAACTCACTGCCTACCTAAACTAACACAAACAGAGGTAGAGCAACTAAATAAATCCATAACAAAAGAAGAGATTGGAAAGGTAATTTAAAAAACTCCCAACAAAAAAAAAAGAAGACCTGGCCCGGATAGCTTCACTGCAGAATTGTACCAAACTTTTAGAGAAGAGTTAACACTACTACTAAAGGTATTTCAGAGCATAGAAAAGGATAGAATACTCCCAAATTCATTCTATGAAGCCAGCATAACCCTGATACCAAAACCAGGTAAAGACACCACAAAAAAAGAAAATTACAGACCAATGTCCCTCATGAATATTGACACAAAAATCCTCAACAAAATTCTAGCCAATAGAATTCAGTAACATATCAAAAAATAATTCACCATGATCAAGTGGGATTTATACCAGGTATACAGCAATGGTTCAACATTAGAAAAACAATCAATGTAACCCATCACATAAATAAAACAAAAGACAAGAACCACATAATCTTATCAATCAATGCAGAAAAGGCATTTGACAAAGTCCAACACCCATTCGTGATAAAAAACTCTCAACAAAATAGGAATAGAAGGGAAATCTCTCAACATAATTAAGGACATTTATACAAAGCCAACAGCCAACATCATCCTAAACGGAGAGACTTTGAAAGCATTTCCCTTGAGAACGGGAACCAGACAAGGATGCCCTCTATCACCACTCATATTCAACATTGAGCAGGAGGTCCTAGCCAGAGCAATTAGGCTAGAAAAAGAAATAAAGGCATTCAAATTGGTAGGGAAGAAGGCAAAGTATCTCTATTTGCAGATGATATGATCTTATACACAGAAAACCCCAAAGGATCCAAAAGAAACCTACTGAAACTAACAGAAGATTTCAGCAAAGTTTCAGGATACAAGATAAAAATACAAAAATCCGTTGGATTCCTTTACACCAGCAAAGAGCACCTTGAAGAGGAAATTACCAAATCAATACCATTTACAATAGTCCAGAAGAAGATAAAATGCTTAGGAATAAATCTAACCAGAGAAGTAAAAGACCTATACAATGAAAACTACAAGACACTACTGCAAGAAAC
>NW_004443980.1:8667932-8669080 GCF_000243295.1 Trichechus manatus latirostris
CACACCCATGTTCATTGCAGCACTGTTCACAATAGCAAAAAGATGGAAACAAGCTAGTGCCCATCAATGGACGAATGGATAAACAAAGTATGGTATATCCACAGAATGGAATACTGTGCAAGGATAAAGAAGAACGATGAAGCGGTGAAACATGTTATAACATGGAGAAAGCTGGAGGTCATTATGCTGAGTGAATTTAGTCAGTCACAGAAGGACAAATATTGTATACGACCACTATTATAGGAACTCAAGAAAAGGTTTAAACAAAGAAGAAAACACTCTTTGATGGTTACGAGGGTGGGAAGGGAGAGTGAGGGTTATTTACCAACTAGATAGTAGATAAGAGTTATCTTAGGTGAAGGGAAGGACAGCACACGCTACAGGGGATGTCAGTACAACCGGACCAAAGCTAAGAAGTTTCCTGAATACAATCAAATACTTTGGGGGACAGAGTAGTAGGGGTAACGGTCTGGGGACCATGCTTTCAGGGGACATATAGGTCAATTGGCATAACAAAGCTTATTAAGAAAATGTTCTGCATCCTACTTTGCTGTGTGGTGCCTGGGGTCTTAAAATCTTGCAAGCAGCCGTCTAATATGCATCAAATGGTCCCAACCACACGGAGTAAAGGAGAATGAAGAACACCAAAGACACAAGGAAAGTATTAGCCCAAGAGACAGAAAGGGCCACATAAACCAGAGACTTCATCAGCCTGACACCAGAAGAACTAGATGGAGACTGGCTAGCACCAATGACCACCTTGACAGGGAACACAACAGAGCGTCCCTGATGGAACAGGAGAAAGGTGGGGTGCAGAACTCAAATTCTAGTAAGAAGACCAGACTTAATGGTCTGATTGAGACTGGAGGAACCCTGGAAAGCATGGCCACTGGATTCTCTATCAGCCCAGAACTAAACCACTTTCAGAGGCCAACTCTTCAGACAGAGATTGGACTGGACCATGGGACATAAAGTTATACTTGGGAGGAGTGTGCCTCTTAGCTCAAGTAGGTACAAGAGACTAAACGGGCAGCTTCTGTCCGGAGGTGAGATGGGAAGGCAGAAAGGGTTAGAAGCTGGTTGAATGGACATGGGGAATCAGGGGTGGAAAGGAGGAGTGTGCTGTCACAGTATGGGGAGAGCAATTA
>NW_004443980.1:8669180-8673162 GCF_000243295.1 Trichechus manatus latirostris
CAGACTTAACGGTCTGACTGAGACTGGAGGAACCCCGGAAAGCATGGCCCCTGGATTCTCTCTCAGCCCAGAACTAAAACAATTTCCGAGGCCGACTCTTCAGACAGGGATTGGACTGTGGGACATAAAGTGATACTCGTGAGGAATACGCCTCTTACCTCAGGTAGATACAAGAGACTAAACGGGCAGCTTCTGTCCAGAGGTGAGATGGGAAGGCAGAGAGTGTTAGGAGCTGGTTGAATGGACAAGGGCAATCAGGGGTGGAAAGGCGGAGTGTGCTGTCACAGTATGGGGAGGGCAATTGGAGTCACATAACAATGTGTGTATAAATTTTTGTATGGGAAAAAAATTAAAAATAAATAATATGCTGATCATAATATGTTTACTAAGGAGACCTGGTGGCACTGTGGTTAAAGTGCTCGGCTGCTAACTGAAAGGTTGGCAGTTCAAACCCACCATCTGCTTCGCGGGAGAAAGATGTGGCAGTCTGCTTCTAAACAGATAAAAAAATTTCCCTTTGCCACCGAATCTGACTCATAGCGACCATATAGGACAGTATAGAAGTGCCCCATAGGATTTCCAAGGAGCAGCTATTGGATTTGAACTGCCGACCTTTTGGTTAGCTGCCAAACACTTCACCACTGTGCCACCACAGCCTTGGAAACTCTGTGGAGCAGTTCTACTCTGTCCTATAGGGTTGCTATGAGTCAGAATCTACTTGATAACAATGGGGTGGTTTTTTTAATATGTTTACTAAGTAGAAGAAAGAAGTGAAGCAATTATCTAAGTTGGATCCCAGTAAATCCTTTTTCCTTTGGTTTGAACTATCCAGACATCTTTTGCCATTTTCTGCCTCTGGAAACGAAACATAAAGCACAACATTACAGAGCAGATCATATTTTCCCACACGTCATAATTGGGGATTTTGTCCCTGAAGAAAGGTTTGGCATCAAGGAAACCATATATAAGACAAATAGTATGTCATTAAAGTAAAAAAATATAATGACTGCAAATCTCTACAATAAATGAAAACAATAAAAACTATCTTTCAAATCCTATAAAGTGGGCATATATGTCCTCTATCCTGATTTATATAAAGAGCACTTGCCACTGGAAAAATAACTCCAAACATATGTCCTTCCCATAATGGTTATTTTTGTCTTCATGTTCACAGGCGCATAGTAATACAAAAGAGATGAGTTAGGAAGTTAAGGGTTTGCCATGTAGATAGATCTGCCTTAACAAATGAGATATTTCAAAGGTAAGTTTCAAGGTAGAAGGTAGAAATATGCCTGCCTCTGCTAGGACTTCACAAACGCAGCCTCCCTAGCTACCTTCATGGCCTTCCCACCGCCCCCTGCCCTCCCCACTGGTGGAGCTGCAGCATCGCAGACCCCACAGAAAAGTTCCCAGCGAGTGTTGACACTCCTTTGACCAAATGCAAATGGTTCCAACTGACCAGATCCTTAGCACAGCCCATCTAGAACCTTTCTAAAGTTGGGTAGTTTTACTCCTTTTAGGTCACGAATGGAGCAGAGCGCAAAGCAAGAAAGAAAAACACTTCCTTTTCATTCCATAACTGAACCTGAAAAGGGCCAGAAAGAAAATTCAATTCATACTGACTCTAATCCATATTGGTGAAGCCGTCCCTAACCACTACCCTTTCCAACCCAACACCTCTTCCCTGTTAGTAAGCAACCTACCCTTTACCCCACCAGCTTACTCAATCTTTGTAAGATTAAATTATTTAATGCACAAATATTTATACATTGCTTGCAAGGTTCCAGACCCCAGAGATACAATGAGGAACAAAATACAGCCCAAGGATCTTACAGTCTAGTATTTTTCCCCAACAATGGGAACCTGGCTTTTGTAGCCCAAGCCTACAAAAAGTAAGCCTTTTCAAAAATGGACATTTTAGAAGCTCCGTTGCGGATCGGACCATTGTGATCCATAGGGTTTTCATTGCCGATTTTTTGGAAGTAGATCACCAGGCCTTTCTTCCTCAGGAAGCCTAAGGCTAGTCACTTCTCTCTATGCCTCTCACTCATTTTCTCTCTGGACGTGAGCAGATTTAGATTCCTTCTATTGCCACAAAGGAGGCCTGATGGCATAACAGTTAAGTGCTCGACTGCTAACCAAAAGTTGGCAGTTCAAACCTACCAGCTGCTCCATGGAGAACAGACCTGGCAATCTACTCCCATAAAGATTACAGCCTAGAAAACCCTATGGAGCAGTTCTGCTCTGTCACAGGGTCACTACGAGTCAGAATCGACTCAATGGCACACAACAACAATCTTTTTCTAATAACAGATGCCAGGTTATTACTGAAAAATGTCTCCAACCCAAATTTACAAATTTGTAGCATAAAAAATGTATTTAACTACTGTTTACTACTTAAGGGATTGCTTCTCTCAGTCTACACATTTTGCTTCCTTTTCATTAAGCTTCTATTTCTGACCTATAGTAGATTAAAACAAAAACAAACAAACAAAAATAAAACCCTTGCGTTTTTTTCTTACCCTTTTCCCACATTTCATAAGTGGTTAACCCATTGCAAAGGATTTTAATATGGCTCTTGTGATCATTTTAGAGAGAAAAAAGGATATAATATTTTAAATATTTAAAGGGAAAATGACAAAGTGTTGGGTATAGTACAAGCAGGGTTCAAAAGTCTTCTTTTGCTTTTGTCAATAATGAAAAAAAAATTAAGAAGATCTTTGAATAAAGGTTGGAACAAGAATTTCAAACTAATCCAAAAATTAAAATGTAGTAATGCTTCCACAAACGAAGATTTTAAATCAAACTTAGTCCTAGATGAAATGATTTAACCAACTAAAATAGTGTCTTTATGGACCTCCCGCCTCTCTTTTGGTCATTTTGGGTGAATGTTTGTCATCAGAATATAGATGTCCCTCATATCATGTTGGAATATGTGACCCTAAGCTGGGTATGAGTCCTAGAGCAGACGACAACAGGTGTCGGATGGTACCTATCAGGAAAGTCATAGCTAGTACCTAGGAAAAGGTTCCACTGATTCTAAAGCCTAATGACCTGATGCTTGAGAGACACATTCATTTCTAGCAAGAATTTAGCTCCACAACAAGTTCTAGACACAATTTAGAAAATAGCATCTATTGGTGCTCTACTAAAAAACCATTTGTATGAGACCAAAATGTCAACCTTTAATCTAAAGCAAAGATGTGAAGATAAGGGAGCAGGGAAACTAGAATACTGGAAATGGAACAACAGAACACATTTAAAGAGAATGTTGACACACTGAAAAATGTAACTAATGTCATTGATCGATTTGTGTGGAAACTGTCAAATGGGACCCTAACTTGCTGTGTAAACTTTCACCAAAAACACAATAAATTTTTCTTTTTAAAAATAGCATCTAATTATATCTGGATATAAGACAAAGTGCATTTAAGCTCTGATTGATGTGGATTACTGAAGAGGGAGCGGAAGTATATCTAGATTTTATTTTATTAAATTTTTGAATGTAGTGAGCTTTATTATCTTATTTTATGACTTTCATAAAGAATTACTTTTAGAAGGGAATTTTAAAAAAATTATGATTCTATTTTCTGCCTCTATTAAATAGGAAGACTGTGTGTTCTGTGTCCAAGGCATTTACCATCACTTGATAGCAGAGTACCCTAAATTCAGTCTTTTTGAGGAATTAATACTCTTCCTGAAAGTTAAATCTGCAAATCTAAACACACCAAATGACTTTAGGGGGGGAAAAAAGCACATAAAAGAAACAGACTAAGTTTAGAAGGACTTGCAAGAGATGTGATTTTTAATTGCAGGTAACTCAATTCTATGGGAAAGAAAGAGTGTACAGTAATCTTCTGAGATACACGAACTTCTATGTCATGCCAGTGGTTAATGTGGATGGTTATGAGTACAGCTGGAAAGAGGTAGGTGGTTAACGTGGATGGTTATGAGAACAGCTGGAAAGAGGTAGGTGGTTAAT
>NW_004443980.1:8673722-8684715 GCF_000243295.1 Trichechus manatus latirostris
GAAAGAGGTAAGTGGTTAATGTGGATGGTTATGACTACAGCTGGAAAGAGGCAGGTGAAGACAAAGAGGAGAAAACATGCCCCCTTTGGGGACACAAAATATCCAGGCCGAATTATTCATAGAATCCTGGGTCCTTGGCAGAATGGTTGCATTATGAAAATATAAATTTTAATTTTTATTATGGAAAATGTCAAATATCTAGAAAAGTGGGAGCAATTATAAACTATGTGATTGTCATGCAGCTTCAACAATGATCAACTCATCGCCAGTCTGTCATCTCCATCCTCCTCCACTTCTGCCCTAGACTATTATTGTGAAGCAGATCCCCCATATTATATCATTTCATCAATGACTATTTCAGTATACATCTCTAAAAGAAACCCAAACCAAACCCATTGCCGTCGAGTCGATTCTGACTCGTGGGGACCCTATAGGATGGAGGAGAACTGCTCCACAGGGTTTTCAAGGAGCAGCTGGTAGATTTGAACTACCAGCCTTTTGGTTAGCAGCCAAGCTCTTACTTAACCAGGGCTCTTTAAAAGAAAAGGGCTCTTAAACAAACAAACAAAAAAAGACCACAATATAATTGTACTGTACCTAAAATTTAACAATAATTACTTAATACCATCAAGTATCTAGTCAGTATTCAAATTTCCAAATGTCTCACAACTTTTTAAATCATTTATTTCTTTGATACAGGATTCATCTAATCTTCATATGTTATGCATGATTAGTTAATGTAATGTGTCTTTTAGGTCTGTTTTCGTGTATAATCTCTCCCTCCATCTCTTGCTCTCTTTTTTCTCCCTTGCAATTTATTTGTTGAAGAAAAGAGTTTTGCAAGGCTGGGTTTTGCTGATTGCATTGCCATGTTGTCATTTAATGTATTCCTCTGTCCTCTGTATTTCCTGAAAATTGACATTTGGATTCTAGAGGCTTAATCAGATTCAGTTTTATTTTATTTTTTGACGAGACTGCTTTATTTTGATAACGTGTTCTCCTATCAGAATTGGCATAATGTCTGGTTGTCTCTGTTTTTGTAATGTGAGCTGCCGTTGATACACAATGCTGGGATCCATTAAATCTTACTAAGAATAATGTGCATAGTATTTCGATTTGCAAAATACTGAACTGCAAGAGTTAGAACAGCATTCTAACCTAATTTGCATCTTAATGAAATTGCATTCTAACCAATATGTGAATGTAAACCTCTATCTTCTAACTCAATCATGAGCACAAGTATAAGTATCATGGTCAACTTCATATATACTGAAAACCATTATTACTTCTAGTCCATCCACATTACAATTCATGAAAAATTACTCACTGAATATAAAGTACAGTCCTTTATAATTTAATGAGGGATACATAAGAACATAACCGAGCATATACATATATGTTTTGAAAAACCTACTAGAGTGGGTTTTCACAAAAGAGAATGAGAATAATTGGAGTGATCAGACATGAAATGATACAGGAATTATTTCATGGAGGAGGTAATTTATGCAGAGCAGAGGGAAGTGGTGAAGGAGGTTGGTGAAAAAAATCAACTAGGTGAAAGGAATACTGTGAATAAAAGTTTGTAGTTGGTGGTAAATGAGAACTATGTAGCACAGTGCCTAACCAACAGTTGGCATTCAATAAACGGTCACATTTACATGCTGATATTACAGTTGAGAAATGGAGTTTGTCATTCTCGTGGAATCCAAATTTATGGAGACATGGAGGTTAAAAGTGATCCACCCAAACTATCTCCCAAAGATAGTCTTTGAATCATTAAACATTGAGCTGAAAAAACTGATTTTCTGTAAGTCGTCTGTAAGTCAAACAATAGGCTAGCTTAATTAGTAAAGAAAGTGTCAAAAACCCAAATTCACAGAAAAGCACCAAAAAATTAGTGTAACAGAATATATTTGTTGTGAGTAGATATGATAGATATGACAGGAATGAGGCAGCATCACCTCAATATATCAGGAAGACTCTCCAAAGAGGGGACAGTGAAAACAGGTTATATAGGTCATTGTTATGTTAATTTCTCAAGAGATAGCATCAAAGTACAGGGCAGGTTACAGAAACTGTCACCAAGGACATGCCATACATCCTAACACAGCCTCTAGTCAGACCCTGGAGTTCCTGCTTCTCCAAGCTGGCTGCACATAGATAATTTTCCAAAAAAAAACCTAACGCCTAAGGCCAAGTATCTCCACTAAGCTGTTTACTAAGCTATTTTTGACTTGAAGGTGACTTCAGGGGACCAGTTCCTTCAAGGTTCCAAAGGACACCTAAGGGCGGATGGCCTGAGTGGGTCACCCCAACTCCATGGACCCAGAAATCTGGATTCCAAGAGAATCAAAACCAATTTTGTCAACTTTGCATTAAGCATAGTTCTCTTTTAAAGAATTACTCATGTGCAGTCAGGTTCAGCAACAGAAACTCCAAAGGTCAGACTAGGAGCTATATTTAAAGGTAAATTGGTAATTATCTGGATTGTTCTTCAGGAAAATGTTGATTGTCCACAAGTTATTATGTAAACACTATCCTGGCCCTGATTCCACGGTGATGTATAATAGCTAGTGATAAGCTAGGGTATAAGAATCTGTGAAAGACTTTTCTTCTTTGGAACATTTTTGGCTCTCTAGTTAGAAATATTGCCCTGATTTGAAAAATCACATATTAAATAAACTTCAATCAATTTCTATTATTGGCTTAAAATTATTTTTGTTTTAACACAATGAATGTATGATTTCACCTGAATTAGTAGAATTCATGTTCCGGAGACCTGGTGGTGCAATGGTTAAGAGATTGGCTGCTAACCAAAAGATTGACAGTTCGAATCTACCAGCCGCTCCTTGGAAACCCTATGGGGCAGTTCTAGTCTGTCCTATAAGGTCACTATGAGTCGGAATGGAATAGACGGCAATGGGTTTGGTTTTTAGTTTTTACGTGTTCCTACTCCACAGCTGTGCTTTGCATGTGACTCTGCCAACTGATCCCTGCAGTTCGAGAACCTGATCTCCTCTGGGCAACTGTTACTACCAAACTGCACGTGATGCAGTTGCCCCATCACCCAACCCCACGAATTAAAGTCTGTGCAGCAGCCATTTACATTATCAAACTTCCCAGCTTACCGAAGAACCCAAACGGGGAAAGTGTCTGATGTTTAAAAACCAGAGTTAATCAGCACCATTAAAGGAGCAGTCTGGCTGGAGGTGTCTTCACATCTCCACCTCCTGCAGCTTTTAAACGAGTGTGTGGAATTGTTGTAGGGGAAAAATACCATAAAGTTTAGTGAAGCAGAAAGAAAGTTATATTCGGCATATATTCAAAAAGGTAAAAGTGGGAAACAGACAACCATGCTGCCAGAGCCATGTCTGCCCGAGTCCAAGGAAATAACAGAACAGACAAAAGCGGGAAAACGGACAAGCATGCTGCTAGAGCCATGTCTGCCTGAGTCCAAAGACCATTACAGAATCATCAGTATATATTAACATTACAAATGGGCAAAACCATTGAAAGCTTAGCCTTTTCACAGACTGGCTAGAAACTGTGATCTTACATTTTGAATGGTCTTTCTTAACAATGATTGGTACAGGTTTCAGTCGGGAGGGTCTTCATTGGTCCAACAAATTTCTATTCACTAGATGGTAATAGAAAAAGATAAGAGTGGAAAGTCTTTTGTGCTCTGCTTGATTGGCTTTATGTGAAAGCTTCCCTAAAAGATATTTTCCAAGATAATCTTAGCTATTGTCTTTATACCTCAGGGCCCAGTAGATGTGTCCTTGTGAGTCCTTGTGAGCAGTTGTGGGCCCAGCCCCAGTTAGGTCACATTCTCCATGCTCAAGGACAGGGAGTAAGAACTCCAATATTATCTCCTAAATCAGAATTCAAGTCAAAGTGAGCATTGAAACTCAGGATTCATAGTTTTAATTTGAGTTGAGACATAATTAAAATCACTTTACCTTAAGAAAGGTAAAGAAGAAGGAGCTCAAAGTGTTATTGTGCACAAAATTAATTTAAAGGGAAGAAGACTAAATGAGGTCAACGAGCAGTGACTGAGTTATCTACTGCTGCAATAGCAGACATACCACAAGTGGATGGATTTAAGAAACAGGAATTTATTTTCTCACAGTTCAGGAGGCTGGAAGTCTGAAATCAGGGAACTGGCTCTAGGGAAGACTGTCTCTATTTGTTGGCTCTGGGGGAAGGTCCTTGTCTCTTCACCTTCTATTCCTTGGCCCCTGGACCATCTTCATGTGATGTGGCATCTTCTCCCATCTCTGCTTGCTTGCCTCTTGCTTCTAATCTGCTCCTTTTATATCTCCAAAGAGATTGACTCAAAACACAGGTTACACTAATATTGCCATATTAACGTAACAAAGAAAACTCATTGGGTATTATCACAACAGGCACAGGGGTTAGGATTTACAAGACATATTTTGGGGAGGCACAATTAAATTCATAACAAGCAGCTTAGTTGAACCAAATCAAATTATTACCTTTATAGGTCAAAATTGAGCTAAATTAGTTTTATTTGGTTCAAGCCATCACAGAAAATTTTACCAGACAATGTTAAACAGGTAACAATAGATTTCATTGAGGGCTATCCAATAGGGGAGTGAGACCAGACCTAAGTCTGAGCTCCAACTCTTTGAAGCAGAGGTCAGCACGGTTTTCAGACTGAAGTGAGCTAGTGGAAAAGTACTGAAGGACATTAGGGGAAGGTTAGGCAATGGGCTGTGTTGATTACATGGAGTTATCTCCTGAGTTTACTGTTAAGGGCAGATGGAACATGTTGTATCTGGATTCTGTAAGGCCAGGATGAGAGAGAGGTCAGGGGCCTAGAGTCCAGAAGAAGCCTACCTAATGTTTAGGCAAGCTGAGGGGAGCATTAAGGCCGTCTAAGACAGCCCTTTTCTGAAACACACACACACAAAAACCCAAACCTATTGCTGTCAAGTCAATTCCGACTGACAGCAACCCTATAGGACAGAGTAGAACTTTCCTGTAGAGTTTCCAAGGCTGTAATCCTTACAGAAGCAGACTGTCACATCTTTCTCCCACTGAGCAGCTGGTGGGATCGAACTGTTAACCTTTCAGTTAGCAGCCAAGAGCTTAACTACTGTACAACCAGGGCTTCTTGGAACACAGATAGTTTAAGCATGATTGAGAACTGGATAGAAATAAGGGCTGTGGGAAAGGAACGCTGTGAAGAAAGTGACAGAATGAAGTGAGGGAAGAGATAGGGTTGAAGGAGAGAAATCCAACCAGGCTGCTTGGTCTTTGAAAAAGCATCTATTTAACATGATCGTCTTGTTTATTCAGAATCGAATGTGGAGAAAGAACCGATCTTTTCATGAGGACAATAGATGCATCGGAACAGATCTGAACAGGAACTTTGCTTCCAAACACTGGTGTGGTATGTTGTGTGCTTTGTTTCTAGCCATGTCTCATTAAAAGAGGGATGTTCTTAGAGAAAGGCTCGTTAACTCTAATTAAGGGGAGGCCTATCCGCATCAGGAGTCCCTGGGTGGTACAAATGATTAATGTGCTCAACTGCCAACTGAATGGTTGGAGGGTTTAGTCCACCCAGAGGTACCTGGAAAGAAAGGCCTGGTGATCTATTTCTGAAAAATCAGCCACTGAAACCCCATTGAGCACAATTGAACTCTGACACTCATGAGGCCGCCATGAGTTAGAGTCATCTTGACAGCAAATGGTGGTAGTGGTGGTATCTGAGTCAGGGAATAATTTAAATAATAAACTTTCTGGGTCAATATAATGACATGAATGTTGACTAGAGTCAGAAAATCACTTAACCTCCCCTGACAGCTCTTTCCTCATCTTTAAAATAACCTGTAAATCCCTGCCATCTAGTCGATTCCGACTCACAGTGACCTTATAGGACAGAGTAGAACTGCCCCCTAGGGTTTCCAAGGAGCGGCTGGTGAATTCGAACTGCTGACCTTTTGGTTAGCAGCCGAGCTCTCAGCCACTGTGCCACCAGGGTTCCCATCTTTAAATAATGGAGAGCAACTACTTAAGGTTGCTTCTAGCTTCAAAATTCTTTGATTCTAGAATAATAAGGAAGTGACTGTTAAGGAGCCTACTTCAATAAACAAATAACATACATCATTAGGCTATCAAAGACCAGGGTTTGGTGGGTACCTCTCATGTCCAATTACATATGTAAAAGTTTACTTCCACAGTGTTTGAAAACATTTTCCCTTTGTTTTCACTGGTGGTATAATGGTTAAGCGCTGGGCTGCTAACCAAAAGTTTGGCAGTACAAACCCATCCAGCAGCTCCATGGGAGAAAGACTTAGTGATCTGCTCCCTTAAAGATTCCAAGAAATAAAACTCATTGCCATTGAGTGGATTCTGACTTATATTGGCCCTACAGGACAGAGTAGAACTGCCCCATATGGCTTCCAAAGCTGTAATCTTTACAGAAGCAGACTGCCACATCTTTCCCCTGCAGAGTGGCTGGTGGGTTCCAACCACCGACCTGTTGGTTATCAGCCACGCTCTTAGCCAATGTACCACCAGGGCTCCTTCCATAAAGATTACAGCCTAGATAATCCTATAGGGCAATTCTACTCTGTTACATGGAGTTGCTATGAGTTGAAATCGATTTGACGGCACCTAACAATAACAATCCGCTTTCTTAGCAAGCAGTGATGTCACTGGAGGGGTGTGGGTGATGTGGACTGCACCGCCTGACACTGTCAGAGGGGGTGACACCAGAATGACCCGAGGGTCCACGGCGGTGGCAGCGGTGGTGCTGAGGGAGGGACTGCTAAGGCAATGGGGTCACTAGGGTTGGTGTCACCCATCACCTGTCACCCAGTGTGGTAGCTTATCACCTCCCCCTCCCCCCATGTTCATGCACCTGTCGCTAGGGTTGGTGTCACCTGGTGCAGAAACTAATCACCACCACCACTACCATAAAAGCTTTCCTTAAATTGTTGCATAAAAGGGCTCACCCAAGGCCAGAGGCTGCTGTAGCCAATGAAACCAGTCAGGGAGTCAGAGAAGCAGCACCCAGTGTGAAAAAGACCTGAATAAATACAGCTAACAGTTACTACGTGCCAGGCAGTCTGCGTATTTCATCTGCTGGTTTCATTTCTACATTTTATAGGTGGGGAAACAGAGACTTGAAAAGTTAAGTCATTTGCTCAAGGGCACATAGCTAGTAAGTGGCAGAGCTGGCATGTAAACTCAGGCTGACTAACTCCAAATTTATTGAAACTGTCATATGTTTTCTAAAATACATACTGTGTTTTTTGTGAGAGTTTACACAGCAAATTAGCTTCCCATTTAACAATTTCTATAAATACTGTGCAGTGACATTGATGACATTTTTCACAATGTGTCAGCATTCTCATTATTTTCACTCTTGTTGTTCTGTTTCCTTTAATCTAGCTTCCCTGTCCACCTTACCTTCTCATCTTTGGTCTAGGATAAATGTTGATCGTTTGGTTTTATTTAGATGATTATTTAGAGGAGCACAGTACTCACGGGTGATCTTATTTATTTTATGAGCCAATCTGTCATTTGGCTGAAACGTGAACTCTGGGAATGGTTTGAGTTCCAAGTTTAAAGCGTATCTGTGGTGCAGTGAATTACTTAATATGATCCTTCTAGCTATAGTCTTTGTAACTGCCACCAAATGATTGTGTGGGACTATGCAAATAAAGCGCTTGTGGCCCACCAAGGGGATGGGATAGCTTGCTAATAATATAAATAAGGTGCATGGCATACTTGTTGGGGTGGGACTATGCAAATAGTTGTATGGAATCCTAAGTAGGGGATTGGTCAGTTTTGTGATCCTGTTAGGCTTAAAAGAGCAGTCAATCCCAGAGCAGAGGGGTGACCTACTCCACCAAGAAAGAAGAGCTAGGAGTAGAGTGGATCCATTGGGCCTGGGATCCCTGCGAGACCTCCTAGACCCAAGAGACAGAGAGTGAGAGCTGTAATACCAGAGACAGAGAGAAGCAGAGGCAGAGAAACAGCAGCAGCAGAGGCAACAGAACCAGGAGACCAGCAGGAGATGAAACAGTGGGCTTCCCGATCCACAGAGAGAGACAGCTGAGCATCTTCAGGCTGATGCTTGCTGGCAGAGCAAGGTGCCTCTGGGCACTTAACAGAAATGCTAAAAGACCTTTGTAACACTTGCCCCAGCGGACAGAGGCTGAGCTGAGAGGTCATGGGACCAAAGGCCGAAGGCTGGAGAGAGGCGTGCCTGCAGGCACAGCTGAAAAGAGGCTGTCCTGAGCAAAGAACTGTATCCTGAGCATTCCTGAACCTTAATTGTAACCTGTTACTTCCCTAATAAACACCATAATTGTGAGTATTGTCTGTGAGTTATGCATGACTGTTGTAACAAATTATAGAACACAGCAGAGAAGTAGAGAGTGCCATGGGAAGGACGACTGATGTCAATTCTGATGTCAGAATTGGTAAAAAGTTTGGACGGTGGAGGCATGTGTGACCTCTCCCTCATAGGAATCAGCCTTGGGCTGTTGATCTTGATTCTCCTTCCCCCTTGTGAAGTTAAAAGAGGTCAGATGCCCCCGCCATACCATTTTTACAGTATCCCAGGGTGATAGTCTCAGGTGTTCCTCTAGTCTTTACCGGTCCAGTAAGACTGGCCTCTTTTTTTTTTTTTCAGGAATTTGAGTTTTGTTCTAAATTTTTCTCCCCTTCTGTCCGGGACTATCCTGTCCCTGATTGGAACTGTAGTCAGTGGTTGCCAGGCAACATCTAGCTCTTCTGATCTCAAGGTTGGTGAGGCCATAGTTCGTGTACACTATTGGTCTTGCAGACTTGTTTCTTTTTTGAGCTTTGTTTTCCTTCTTTGTTTTTTGCTCCAGACGATTAGAGACAAATAGTTTTATCTTAGATGGCCACTCGCAAGCTTTTAAGACCTCAGATGCCACTCACCAAACTAAGATGCAGAACAATATCTTTACGAGCTATAGCGTACCAATTGACCAAGTTACTCCACAAGACTATGGTCCTAAGCCCTCAAACCCAGCAGCCCAATTCTGCAAAGAATTTGGTTATGTCTAGGAAGTATCCATAACTGTGATCCCTATGTGCTTTATTTTACATATAAATGTATATGCGGCACATATAAACATGTATACAGGTAGTCCCTGAATTATAACATATTCAAGTTATGACAAACTGCACTTATCACCATCTATTTTGGGGTTTTTTTGTACATCTTATCGTTAATAAGTACTATATAAAATGTCACAACATGTAATTTGCTGACGTTATTATTCTCAGATGTTCACTCACAGATGTTCAAAGACAAAGATCGTATTTACAAAGATACTGATAATAAAAGGCAATAATAATGAAAAGAAACAAATAAACGAAAGAAGTATTTGGTTTACATCAGAACGGACTTACGACAGAGTTGTTGGAATGAAACCTGATCATAAGTCGGGGACTACCTGTCTACATATGCCTACAGATACACCTATACATGCACATTTGTATATTCATATGTGCCTTCCTAGACATATATATGCACATATATCTATCTATGTAACCACACACATATTTTTAGTTGTTATTGTTGTTGCAAAATTCTATATATCATTTACAAAATCATCCCTTAGTCTTGTGTACCTCTTAGTGTAATCATTTACGTTCCTCAAGTTGTGCTTACCTCACCTTATTGTCTTTCCCATCGGCAACATTCACAAGTATTTACTGTCTTGAAAGTGATTCCTCTTCCCTCTCCCTCTCACCCCTGGTAACCACCAAAGGACGTTGCTTTCTATCTGTATACCTATTTTTGTCTTTTTATAATAGTGAGATCATACTATATTTGTCCTTTTGTGATTGACTTATTTCACTTAGTATAATGCCCTCCAGATTCATCCATGTTACAATATATTTTGAGAACTCATCATTATTCCTTATGGCTGCATAGTATTCCATTGTGTGTATGTACCACAATTTGTGTATCCGTTCGTCTGCTGATGGGCACTTAGGTTGTTTCCATCTTTTTGCCATTATGAATAATGCTGTAGTGAACATAGGTGTGTATATGTCTATTCATGTCACTGCTACTAGATCTCTAGGGTATATGCCTAGGAGTAGGATTGCTGGATCATACGATAATTCTATTTCTAGCCATTTTAGTAGGCGCCATACCATTTTCCATAGTAGTTGAACAAATTTATGAGGGTAAGTCAAAAATATTGCTACAAAATCAGAGAAACCTTTACTAAACAAAAATATCAAAATTCGAAGCTGTTGTTTCTTGACGTATTCTCGATATAGGTCTCTACACTTCTGAAGGCAGTGTTTCCATCTCTCTAACCCTTCCCCGAAGAATTCTGCACTCTTCGATTTACACTGTGTTAAAATGATGGTTTTGGTATCCTCCAGGGACTCAAGTTGTGTTTCTTTTAAATGTTCTTCAAGTTTTGGGAACAAAAAGAAGACTGAAGGAGTTCCAGCAAAATGGTGCTCTAGGCAGAAGCACCACACCATCCCTCCACAGCAAAGATCTGAAAAACTAAGCTGAACGGAGAATACAACAATCCTGAAACCCTAAAACATCAAATGAAGAGATAAAGAACTCAGCCAGGCACCAAAAAGAGTGAGAAAACTGACAAAGAATGGAGAGCGAGGAAAGATTCATGCAGAAGTCCCCTACCAGCTAACGCAGTGCAGATCCGCCATCTTGGATTCCTATCAGAGACCAGTAAATGGGGTACGAGAAAGCAACCTCACGGAGCGTCCAGCGGGAGACAAAATAACAGGTAATTTCCGATATACACTTTCCCACCCCCCACCCTTCTTCACCCCGACTCGGCCTCCTCTACTTCCCGCTGCCAGAATCTCTTGTCTGGGAAACACCGGCTGCTTGGATTTCACACACCCAAACGGGCTGGCTCTCTGAGTGCCATTTGTTGGCTGCTGGTGTTGCTTTTTTCCGCTTCTTTTGATTTCTTCCTTACCTCTCACC
>NW_004443980.1:8685968-8732594 GCF_000243295.1 Trichechus manatus latirostris
TGTGTTGTGAGATTGTTAACCATTGTCATAGGGCAACATTTGTAGTAACTGTTAAATGAGAAACTATTTTGTTCTGTAAGCCTTCATCTTAAGTGAAAATAACTGCACAATTGGAAGAGCGTAGTCAATGTCACTGAACCGTGCATGTAGAAATTTTTGAATTGGTGTATCTTTGGCTATGTGTATTTTCACCAGAAAAAAAAAAAAAGGTTGAGGAATTAGAGGGTTGACATGTTGTGGGGTTGTTAACTAATGTCATAAACAATATGTGTACTACTGTTACATGAGAAACTATTTGTTCTGTAAGCCTTCACTGAAGTACAATTAAAAAAAAAAAAAGTCTGATGGAACAAGATGAAGACTGTAGGGTGGATGGGGTCAGGTTTCCCAATGAAATTCTCATCGGACAGCCCTTGCTACTGTCGAGGAATGAGCAGGTGCATTGTCGTGATGGAAAAAAATTCCTTGGCACAACTTTCCTGGCCTTTTTTCACCAATACAGTTTGCAGTTTTCTTAAAACTTCTTCATAAGACGCCCCTGTGATTGTCCTGTGTCCTACAAGAAAATCTATGAAGATGACCACTTTGGAATTCCAAAAAGCAGTCGCCATAACCTTCTGAGTGGTTTCCCTCTCAGCTCATCTTTGAGGTCTTCTCGTCTTCCTTAAAACGCTTGATCCATCTAAAATCTGTTGTTTTATGTGGGGCAGCAGCCCCATAAACTTGTTGCAAAGCTTCAATGATTTGGGAAGAGGTCTACTTGAGTTTTGTTAAAAATTTGATATTAGCCCTGACCTCAAAAATCTTTTTTTCCATGGCACAAAAGTATCCTTTTTTTTAGGGCACCCTAACGAGACTAAGACAAGTGTAGTACTGATAGAATCTGTCTGCAGCCGTCCACTGATCACAGAGACATGTTTAAACACGTTTCGTTTGGAATAAACCTGTGCATGTATGAACTGGAATCCTAGTAGCAACGCTTTCTGACTTACCCGGGTACAATCCCACCAGCAGTGGAGCAGGATTCCAATTGGCCGGCAACCTCACCAGCAAGTGTTGATTTCTGTTTTTTTGATCGGTGCCATTTTTGCAAGGGTGAGAGGGTGTCTCGCTGTTGTTTTTATGTGCACGTCTCTAATGGCTTATGATTGCAAATATCTTTTCCTGTGTTTGTTGGCTGCTTGTATGTCCGTTTTGGTGAAGTGTCTGTTCATGTCCTTTGCTCATTTTTTATTTTTGATGAATATAAATATTTAATTTTTAGGAGATCCTAGTTATCTACTTCGTCTTCTGTTGTTCATGTATTTGTAGGTGTGTTTAATAATCTATTTCAAAAGAAAATTAGGTCCCATAGTCTTTTCCCTATATTGTATCCAGAAACTTTATAGTTATAGCTTTAATATTTAGGTCTTTGATCCATTTTTATTAATTTTTGCATATGGTGTGACGTATGGATCCTGTTTCATTTTTCTGCAAGTGGATAACTAGATTTGCCAGCACCATTTTTTAAAGAGACTATTTCTTCCTCCATTTAATGGACTTTGACACCTTGTCGAAAAATAGCTGCCTGTGGATGAATGGATAGGGATTTTGACAATCACTCTTCAGATGCAAGTTCCCTTTTGGAACTTCTTATTTTATCTTCAAGCTTTTTCGGTGCTTAATTTTATTCAATATAGTCACGTTATGGTCATCAAGAGGTCCCTGCGTAGTACAAGCAGTCTGCACTCCACTACTAACCTAAGGATCAGCAGTTCAAACCCACCCAGTGGCGCCACAGAAGAAAGGCCTGGAGATCTGCTTACATAAAGATTGCAGCCAAGAAAACCCTATGGAGCACTTTTACTTTGTAACATCTGGGGTTGCCATGAGTCGTGTTGTAGGGAAAAAACATCACAAAGTTTAATAAAGCAAAAAGAAAATTTTATTCAGCATATATTCAAAAAGGCAAAAGCGGGAAAACAGACAAGCATGCTGCTAGAGCCATATCTGCCCAAGTCCAAGGAACATTACAGAATCATCGGTATATATTAACATCAGAAATGGGCAAAACCTTTGAAAGCTTCACCTTTTCACAGATTGGCTAGAAACTGTGTTCCTACATTTTGAATCTCTGTCTTAACAATCACTGGTACAGGTTTTAGTAAGGACAGTCAGGAGGGTCTGCAGTGGTCCAACAAATCTTCTATTCACTAAATGCTAATAGGAAAAGATAAGAGTGGAAAGTCTTTTGTGTTCTGTTTGAATGGTTTATGTGTAAGGGTCTCTAAAAGATATTTTCCAAGATTATCTTAGCTACTATCTTTATACCTCAGGGCCCAGCTGATGTGTCCTTGTGAATCCAGCTCCAGCTGGGTCACATTCTCTATGCTCAAGGACAGGGAATAATAACTCCAATATTATTTCCTAAATTAGTCCGAATCTACTGGATGAACAACAGGGTTGGTTTTTTATTTTCTTATTGTCATAAAGAAACATTTCAGTCCCCTCTTTGGCATGGTGCTGTATTATTACACTTAATGGAAGTTTTATAAAAAGAAACAGAAGCAGCAAATATAGGCAAGAAAGTCCTACATAAAATGAAAAAGTAATGGTAAGGAATCCTTTTTTCCCAAGAGCCCCATCTTCTCTTCAGTAGTATGTAAGCAATACAGTGAGAAGAAAGAATTAAATCTTAACTCCTCCTCATTCAGACAAGCAGAATGTGCCTTTATGATACTTTCTGTAAAGGATCTAGAAGCGTACCTCACTTTTTAATGGGAAGTGACGCATTAGATTTACTTGTTGATTTGTATGTTCATTTTACCCTTCCCCTGTATTAAAATTGTGTGTCTGTATATTGGGGACGGGAATGAGGGTTAGGGGAGAGAACACTTTGTGACAACCTCTGGTCTCAAGCTTTCTAAGACAGCTTCACTCATTTTCTAAATATTAAGTTAAACTACAAAGTTTTTGCAGCCAGCATGCATTGGACAATAGTTTGCATTTTTTTCCATAAGACCATATTATTAGTTGCCATCAAGTTCATTCCAATTCATGGTGACCCCAGGTGTGTCAGAGTAGAGCTATGCTCCATAGAGTTCTAAAAGGCTGCTTTTCTGGAAATAGATCACCAGGCCTTTCTTCTGAGGCCTATGTGCGTCGACTCAACCCTCCTAGAATGACAGTCACAGAATGAGTCTCTGAGGCTGCACTGTCCAGTACAGTAATCACTAGCCACGTGTGGGTATCAAGCACTTGACACGTGTCTAGTCTGAACTAAGATATGCTGTAAGTGTGAAATAAATACCGATTTTGAATATTTATAACATAAAATATCTCATGAATTATTTTCATATGGATTACATTTGAAATGATAACATTTTATACACATAGGTTTAAATAAGCTATCTTATTAAAATTAATTTCACCAGTTTTTTCTTACTTTTTTTGAAGTGACTACTTGAAAATATAAAATATATATGCAGCTTGCATTATATTTCTACTGTACAGAACTGGTTTCAGGATTCATATTAAGGCACCACTTCTCTCAGCTACTCTTTCATGTCCACCCCCACCACTATCCTCAATATATAATTTCTAATCTTTTGAATTTGTGTATAGCAGGAAAAAGGGCAGGAGTACTCAAAGGTGACCAAAGTGTCAGAAACAGTTTGTCAATTCACATTACTGGTTAAAAATAAAAACAAATAAAATACTTGGAAAGGCCTTGGATGTTCCACACATTACTCATGGGGAAAAGAACGTTTAACAAACATTAGTTTGTAGTTGCAAATAATAGGAAGAAAGCAAAAAAAGCTTAAGAAAGGCAGGCTTTGTAAGGACAATGAAGCAGCCCCTGCAACCCAAGTTCAAGGATGCAGTTGGCCTCAGAAATAGACTGGAACTGAGCCTGCACCCTGTCGGGACGTCAATGAGTCCTTTCTCTCCTCTCATCTCTGTGATGAACTCTGACTTTCATCCCAATCTGCATATTGATGATGATGATGATGATCAACAAGAACAAAGTTACTGAACACTTGCTAGATGCCAGGTGCTGTGCAAAGTACCTTATTAAATGTATTATCTCCTATAATCCTTACTAAATCTTCATTTAGTAATTATTATTATTCCATTTTGCAGGTAAGGAAATTGAGGAACAAATAGGTTTAAAAATATTTGCCCATGACCATGTAGCTATTAAATGTCAAAGTCGAGATTAGAAATAAAAGGTTAAGCGCCTAACAGTATGGCATGTCTTCTTCTGAAGGATGGTTATCATCAACAGCGTTCAATTTGCATCTCCTAAAACAACAGTACTTACTTCATAGGGTTGTTGTGAGGATTCGATGAGATATTGCTTGTAAATCACTTAGCAGAGTTTCTGTCACGCAGCATGTGCTCTTTGCGGGTTGGCTGGTGGTGGTATTGCCTTTGTTCAAGACAGCAGTCAGACTGAGACCAGAATCTTAGCTTCAGATTATCGGTGAAAGGAGTCCGACCGGCAGAACACAAGTTAAGAACCAATTCTGGGCTAATCAATTTTTCCAAGAGGGAATGATGCCTTGGATGACTTCCTGGGACTCCATTTCTGTGAATTGGGGACAGAAAGGAGAAACGCTGGAAGACAGGCTACTGTCTGAAGTGGTGTTGAATATAATCTCTAAAGTAGTGAATAGGTATTATTCTGGTATCAAATATCACCATCCCATTTTATTTAATGAACCAATTTAGCAAGTTAAAAGTAGCACTCAAAGTTTAAAAAAAAAAAAAAGTGTCTTCAAATTGATTTCAACTCCTGGTAACCCCAGGTATGTCAGAGTAGGACTGTGCTCCATGAGGTTTTCAATGGCTGATTTTTCAGAAATAGATTTTCAGAAGTAGATCCTTTACCACAACAACACGGATTGGAGCCGCTTGCCACAATAGCCAATTCTGAGACAGGGATGAGGTGAGCAGCAAGAGTTTTATTATATATCAATATATAGGAGACAGAGGGGAATAGATTCCTCCAGAAAACCCGTCTCCCAAGTGGAGATCGACCGAAGGCTTTTATAGGGACCGGATTATGGGTCTTAGAAGTTTGTGTTAGTTCCCCCTTGAGGTGGTCACGCCCCAGATGAGTTAATCTTTTCTTGGGGGTTATCTGGCGACATCCTGGTTTTCTTGTCCCAAGATGGGTGCTTTGTTTGCTTTGTCATTCTTAGATCGTTAGCACTTGTTTTCCACCCTCCATGGAGGAACACTGGTTAATCTTAAACCTTTTGTAGAGACTGAAACCAGAGGGAAAAACAAGATCATGAGAAAATGTGGGGGTTAGCAATGGGAGTAATAATAGTGAGCCAGGCCAACGCGGCCTCTTCCAGATCTCCAGACCTTTCTTTCTAGGTACCTCTGGGTGCGCTCAAACCACCACCCTTTTGGTTAGTACCTGAAAGCTTAACTGTTTGTGCCACCCAAGGCCCTGCACTGAAGGTAGAACTTGCATATTCTGAGTCCCAGAGTGAAGCTTTTCTTTTATGGGCTGTATTGATCAGTGATTTTTAAACTACAAATATCAGAAAGTCAAATTTACAGTAGATTCAAAAAAATAGGGCTTATTTTTCTCACAGAACCAGAAGTTTGAAGACAGGCCTGGCATCTCTGAGATTCTCTTTGCCACTTTCTCAAGGTTGCAAGATGACTGCCCCCAGGCAGCAAGGGTGACAGGTTGTGACTGACTGTTGGGAGTGTCTGCTATGTGAGCATATAAAAATTTTACTTCAAAAGAAGCATAAACAACATAATGGATACCAGAAATGTTATATACAGAGCCTTACCTAATCCATTTATCTAAAAATGTTTCACCAAAAACATTAAGAGAATACATTGTCAGGGAAATCGTAAATTACAATAGTACGTGTATCGGCTCATAATTCCATTTTATTGATTTCACCACAGAGGAAGGCGCATCAAGTTTTTCGTGCTCTGAAAACTACTGTGGACCCTACCCTGAATCGGAGCCAGAAGTGAAGGCAGTGGCTGATTTCTTGAGAAAAAATATCAACCACATTAAAGCTTACATAAGCATGCATTCATACTCCCAACACATAGTGTTTCCTTATTCCTACAATAGAAGCAAAAGCAAAGACCACAAGGAGCTGGTAAGTGCTGCTGAATTATTTTTCTCACTGGCATTTGTTGGGGGAAAAGTAACTAAAAACAAAATCTACTCCCAACCCAGGAAACTTCACCACAAAAATAAAAGATAAAGAAAAGTTTTATTATTGATGGAGCATTAATCCAGAACATGAAGCATCTCAGGCAGTGGGCTAAAGACATTGCAAAGACCGAAAGGAATCTGACCCTTTATATAGCTGTGTGGGTACAACTCATTATGTTAGTGCTTAAGATAAAATCACTCATTTTGTAATATGTTTGTAGCCGGGCACCTGAAGTTATGCTAATCTTCTTCCAAGGAAACTGGGAGGTAGAGGTGTGATCTTCCTGAATGATTGTGTTTCAGAAGACTTGGTTCTCAGGTCCTTGAGAAAACATCTTCGATATACAGTTTTCAAAGAAACAGAAAGAATTTGCAATTACAACTTATGTGAAGGGAGTTCTGAAAGAACAGGGAGCTGGGGAACCAAACACCAAACCCACTGCCACCAGTTATTCCCATTTATAGTGATCTTATAGGACAGATTAGAACTGCCCCATAGAGTTTCCAAGGCTGTCGTCTTTACGGAAACGGACTGCCACATCTTTCTCCCTCAGAGCTGCTGGCAGCACCTGTTGGGCAAATATAATTAAAAACAAAAACTACTCCTAACCCAGAAACTCTCTCCACAAAAAATAGAAGAGAAAGTTTTATTATTGAATAAACATTAAGCCAGGCAGTCCACTAAAGAGATTGCCACGTCAGAAAGAAGTATTTTTTTTAATGTTATCCTTTAAGTGACAGTTTACAATTCAAGTTAGTCTCTCATACAAAAATTTATACATACGTTGTTACGTGACCGTTGTTGCTCTCCCTGTACTGTGACATCACACTCCTCCTTTCCACCCCTGAGTTCCTGTGTCCATTCAATGAGCTCCTGACCCTCTCTGCCTTCTCATCTCACCTCTGGACAGGAGCTGCCCATTTAGTCTCACGTATCTACTTGAGCTAAGAAGCACATTCTTCACGAGTATCATTTTATGTTCCATAGTCCAGTCTAATCGTTGTCTGAAGAGTTGGCCTCAGGAATGGTTTTTGTGCTGGGTTCACAGAGAGTCCAGGGGCCATGCTTTCTGGGGTTCCTCCAGTCTCAGTCAGACCATTAAGTCTGGTCTTTTTACCAGAATTTGAGTTCTGCACCCTACCTTTCCCCTGCTCCATCCAGGACTCTCTGTTGTGTTCCCTATCGGGGCGGTCATTGGTGGTAGCCAGGCACCATCTAGTTCTTCTGGTCTCAGACTGATGAAGTCTCTGGTTTCTGTGGCCCTT
The DNA here is from genome assembly GCF_000243295.1 of Trichechus manatus latirostris. Lineage (NCBI taxonomy): Eukaryota > Metazoa > Chordata > Mammalia > Sirenia > Trichechidae > Trichechus > Trichechus manatus. The sequence continues at coordinate 8,693,416 of NW_004443980.1, forward strand.
TCTGTCTCTTGGGCTAATATTTTCCTTGTGTCTTTGGTGTTCTTCATTCTTCTTTACTCCAGCTGGGTTGGGACCAACTGATGCATCGTAGAAGGCCACTTGCAAGCTTTTAAGACCCCAGATGCCACTCACCAAAGTAGGATGCAGAACATTTTCTTAATAAACTTTGTTATGCCTATTGACCTAGATATACCCTGAAAGCATGGTCCCCAGACCCCCACCCCTGCTACTCTGTCCGTCGAAGTGTTTGGTTGTATTCAGGAAACTTCTTAGCTTTGGTTTAGTCCAGTTGTGCTGACTTCCCCTGTAGTGTGTGTTGTCCTTCCCTTCACCTAAGATAAATCTTGTCTACCATCTAGTTAGTGAATACCCCTTCCCCTCCCTCCCCACCCTCATAACCATCAAAGAATGTTTTCTTCTGTGTTTAAACCTTTTCTTGAGTTCTTATAATAGTGGTCTTATACAATATTTGTCCTTTTGCCACTGACTAAATCCACTCAGACCTTACAGATTCCTCCATGTTATAAGATGTTTCATGGCTTCATCGTTGTTCTTTATCGTTGCATAGTATTCCATTGTGTGAATATACCATAATTTGTTTATCCATTCATCCGTTGATGGGCACCTATGTTGTTTCCATCTTTTTGCGATCATAAACAGTGCTGCAATGACCATGAGTGTGCATATATCTATTCGTGTGATGGCTGTTATTTCTCTAGGATATATTCCATGGAGTAGGATTTCTGGATCGTATGGTACCTCTATTTCTAGCTTTTTAAGGAAGCACCAAATTGATTTCCAAAGAGGTTGTACCATTTTACATTCCCACCAACAGTGTATAAGTGTTCCCGTCTCTCCACAACCTCTCCAACATTTATTATTTTGTGTTTTTTGGATTAATGCTAGCCTTGTTCGGTGAGATGGTATCTCATTGTAGTTTTGATTTGCATTTCTCTAATGGCTAATGATCATGAACGTTTCTTCATGTGTCTGTTAGCCGCCTGAATGTCTTCTTTGTCAAAGTGCCTGTTCATATCCTTTGCCCATTTTTTAGTTAGGTTATTTGTCTTTTTGTTGTCGAGGTTTTGCAGTATCTTGTAGATTTTAGAGATTAGATGCTGATCGGATTTGTTGTAGCTAAAATTTTTTCCCAGCCTGCAGGTTGTCTTTTTACACTTTTGGTGAAGTCTTTTGATGAACATAAGTGTTTGAATTTTAGGAACTCCCAGTTTTCAAGTCTCTCTTCTGGTGCTTGTGCGTTGTTACTTATGGTTGGTATTCTGTTTATGCCATGCATTAGGGCTCCTAGCGCTGTCCCTATTTTTCTCTTCCATGATCTTTATCGTTTTTGATTTTATATTTAGGTCTTTGATCCATTTTGAGTTAGTTGTTGTGGTTGATGTGAGGTATGGGTCTTGTTTCAGTTTTTTGCAGATGGCTATCCAGTTATGCCAGCATCATTTGTTAAAGACTGTGTTTTCTCCAATTAATGGACTTTGGGCCTTTGTCAAGTATCAGCTGGTCATAGGTGGATGAATTTGTCTGGATTCTCAATTCTGTTCCATTGGTCTGTGTATGTGTTGTTGTGCCAGTACTAGGCTGTTTTGACTGCCATGGCAGTATAATAGTTTCTAAAATCAGGTAGTGTAAGGCCTCCAACTTTGTTCATCTTCTTGAGTAAAGCTTTACTTAACTGGTGCCTCTTCCCTTTCCATATGAAGTTGGTGATTTGTTTCTCCATCTCATTACAAAATGACATTGGAATCTGGGTCGGGATTGCATTGTATCTGTAGATCGCTTTGGGTAGAATGGACATTTGCACAATGTTGAGGCTACCTATCCTTGAGCAAGGTATGTTTTTTCACTTATGCAGGTCTCTTCTGGTTTTTTGCAGTAGTGTCTTATATTTTTATTGTATAGGTCTTTTATGTCTCTTCAGAAAGAAATCTTACCCTTTATCCAGCTGAGTGCCTACAACCTGATATGTTCATGTTTTTAAGATAAAATTGCTAATATTCGAGTATCTTTATGGCCAGAAGTACGTTTGCAATTTGGGGCCTGGGCCACCTGAGGTTAAGCTAGGGGAGGATTACCTGAAGTTACATTTCAAAGAGATGGCTACCAGGTTCAATTAACACCTTAGATTTATTTTTCAAAGAGATAGAGAAAAAATTTACAATGACAAGTTATCTAACATGAATTCGGTTAGAACAGGCAAGGAGAGAAGTGCTTTCGCCCATTTTAAACAGGGAAAATTAAAATATTTTCTTTTCAATTTGTATTTGTCCTTATACACCATAAATTTGATATTAGCAGCAGGAATAGTTTATATACTGATCTCCCTAACCCCAGGAGTTTGGTTTTATTAACCACATCAAAACCCAAACCAGTTGCCCTAGAGTCGATTCTGACTCATGGAGACCCCATGTGTTGCTGAGTAGAACTGGGCTCCATAAGGATTTCAAGGCTGTGACCTTTTGGAGAAGATCACCAGGTCTTTCTTCCGAGGTGCCTCTGGGTGTGTTTGAACCACCGATGTTTCGGATAGTAGTCGAGAGCTTAACTGTTTGCACCGTCAGAGACTCCTGGTCCTATTAAAGCACCTCCAATTTCAGCATTGAGGCAAGAGCCCGTTTACCCACGCAGTCTGTTCCTCCTCATCAATTATTGGTCCCAGATGCTCTATGTTTGGATTGATGGCACAGGGTGCTTCCATGCAAGGATTTTTGATGGACTGTGACTAGGTTTAGCAAAGACCTCATTCCAGAGGCTTTCTAGACAACAGGAAGTGTCATAGCAACAGCCTGCTTCTTCACCAAGGTCTGACCTTTGTGTAGTGCTTGCTTCGTACTGACTCATTTCATCCTGGCTCTTTTAACAAAATAAAAGGCAGCCACATTAGGGGTGTGGCAATGGCTGATGATACATATAAGTTTACTTTTGTTCTCAGAAAATAGCCCATTTAGAACATAAATGTACATGATAACTGCAATTCTTTTTTCTTCTTCAGGGAGTCCCTTTATTGGTATTATCTTTGAAGAAATGAAAGCATATATGTCATTATTTGGAAGTTTAGTCTTATTTTGCTTTAAATTGGATTAATATTATCACAAGTATTTGTTAAGAGTTATTATGTGTAAAATATTGTGCTCAATAGACATTCAGAGAAGCATTAGGTAAGGACCCTGCCCTTTAAGAGAATATGATATAGTTAGGGCAATCAGCCATTAACAAATGTTGCAAATAACTGTACCTTAAGATGCCATATTTAAAAAAAAAAAAAAAAAAACAGGTGCTTTCAGTCGAGTGGATTCCAACTCATGGTGACCCCATGCACATGAAAGTAAAACTGTGCTTCGTAGGTTTTCAATGGCTGTTTTTTCAGAAGTAGGTCACCAGATCATTCTTCCGAGTCACCTCAGGGTAGACTCAAACCTCCAACCTTTAGGTTAGCAGCTTAATGAGATAACCTTCTGTACTGCCAAGGACTCCTAAGATGCCATAAGATATTGTTGTTGTCTTATGCCATCACGTTGATTCCAACTCACGTGTCATGTATTGAATTGTGTCCCCCAAAAATATCTGTCAGCTTGGCTGGGTCATGATTCCCAGTATTGTGTGATTGCTTACCATTTTATCATCTGATGTGATTTCCCTATATATTGTAAATGCTATCACTATGATGTAATAAGATGGATTAGCGGCAGTTATATTGAAGAAGTCTACAAGATTAGGTAGTGTCTTAAGCCAATCTCTTTTGAGATATAAAAGAGAGAAGTGTGCAGAGAGACATAGGAACCTCGTACCACCAAGAGAGCAGTGCTGGGAGCAGAGCGTGTCCTTTGGAACCTGAGGTTCCTGCACTGAGAAGCTCCCAGACCAAGGGAAAATTGACAACGTGGACCTTCCTCCAGAGTCAACAGAAAAAGCATTCCCCTGGAGCTAATGCCCTGAATTTGGACTTGTAGCCTACTGGACTATGAGAGAATAAACTTCTCTTCGTTAAGGCCATCCACTTGTGGTATTTCTGTTATAGTAGCACTAAATGACTAAGACATCATAGTAACCTCATGTGTTACAGAGCAGAACTGCTCCATAGGGTTTTCTTGGCTTAATATTTATGGAAGCAGATCACCAAGCCTTTTCTTCTGTGATGTCTCTGGGTGGGTTCAAACTGCCAACTTTCTGGTTGCCATCCAAGCAAAAGCCATTTGTATCACCTGGGACTTTCTGGTGCCATTTAGTAACTACTAAAAAGTGGCACAGATGGTAAGCTCACTTAAGACTGGAATAGGAAGGGATTGCAATTGAGAAGGAAACACTGAGATAAGGGAGGGGATAATGTAGTCCCTGTCCTCGAGGAACTTACAATCCAGTAAGGATTGACAGAAGTGTAAAGAAACAAGAATAACAAAGCACTATTTGTTACCACAGTAACGCAGATTGGAGCCACCTGCCGCAATAGCCAATTCTGAGATAGGAGTGAGGTGAGCAGCAAGAGTTTTATTATATATCGATATATAGGAGACAGAGGGGAATAGATTCCTCCAAAAACTTGTCTCCCCAACTGGAGATCGACCGAAGGCTTTATAGGGACAGGATTATGGGTCTTAAAGTTTGTGTTAGTTCCTCCTTGAGGTGGTCACGTCCCAGATGAGTTAATCTTTTACTGGCATTCTTGGGGGTTATCTGATGACATACTGGTTTTCTTGTCAAAGGACTGGTGCTTTGTTTGGTTTTTCATTCCTAGGTCATTATCACTTGTTTTCCACCCTCCAAGAAAGAACATCGGTTAATCTTAAACTTTTTATAGAGACTGGAACAGGAGGGGGAAAAAAGATCATGAGACAATGTGGGGGTTTAGCAATGGGGAGTAATAATAGTGAGCCGGACCTATGCAGCCTCTTCCATATTGACTTCAAAGAGCCCTGGTGGCACAGTGGTTAAGAGCTTGGCTACTAACCAAAAGGTGGGCAGTTTGAATCCACCAGCTACTCCTTGGAAACCCTATGGGGCAATTCTACTCCGTCTTATAGGGTTGCTCGAAGGCAACGGGTTTGGTTTTTTAGTTTATTGACTTCAAAGAATGGATACAATTTTCATCAGGGATTGGAATTGGAAAAGATAGGATTCCTATAGGCTTACAGAGAAGGGAGGACATTCTAAGCTGAGGAGATGGCATTCCCCAGAGGAGGAAGTAGATGAAGCCAGGTTATAAAGGAGTTTGAATACCAGAATCAATTTGTATTTTATTCTGTAGACAATATGGTTCCATTAAAACATTTTTTTTTTTTAAACAATGGAAAGACATGACATAATAGTCACTGCTGCTCTTCTGGGTTTTTTGAGAGGGTGACAGCGAATACCATGATGCTAATTCCAACTTCAGGAAAGATCTGGGTAATCTAGAGCCAAATAGAGTTGAGTAGGGGACTTGGTTATTACTCTGCTACAAAGGAGGGAAGTGGGGACATAATCTTTTTTACATGAAGCATCTTTGAAAGTTATTAGGTATTTTAAACAAGAATAAAATAGAGTTTGCAAGAAGGATGAGAAGTGAATCACACATTTATAAGGTAGATACGTATTATTTAGAGAAGTTGGATTTAAACTTTGGTGATAATTTTGTCTAGGATCAAAACAACTCCAAATTGTTTGCCTTTGAAGCATAGTTGTATTTCAATTTACAGAATAAATGAATTTTTGAAAAGGCATGTGTTAGATTACTTTTTTCTGCAGATTAAATAAAAATTTCAATGCATTGGATGAGTTCATGGTTAAAGCCACCCAATTATGATTTCTGTGAAACAAAAATAATTATTTTGGTTAATTTTTTTCTTAATTTACCTTTTGGACAAATCCAGTTTTTTCACATATACTGTTTGATTCCATTAATGTATGATTGTCTTGTAGAAACTGTCCTGTTTCAAAGCTGTACATCAACTAAAATCTCATGTCCTCTTGCTTCCAGTCTCTGGTGGCCAGGGAAGCTGTCCGTGCTATTGAGAGTATAAGTAGGAATACCAAGTATACACATGGCAGTGGCGCAGAAAGTTTATGTAAGTATTGCTTCTTAAGATCTTGGAGAATTGTGAGGTAGTAAAGAAATCTGCGTGTTCAGTGTTTCCTGTGTGGATTTAGTTCTTCAAAACTGAATATTTTTAACCAGGTCATATGTAAAATGATTGGTTAGAAAAATTAGAAGCAGAAGCATCATAGCTAGGACAGTGCAGAACACAGCTGTATTAATAAATGATATACTAAAAAAGTTAAAATGATATTTTAGGAATTATGCTTACTTCTATAAAGATTATGGAACTGGCATCATGCATGTTGAGTGACATAGAAAAGGTCATAAAGAGTCAAAAGAATGTGTAAGTTGCCAAGGGTCACCATGTAAGTTTGCACAGGTTGTACACTATACAAATACAGGGAGTACCATTTACATTACATGCTTTTTAGTAAGAGCCTGTATAAGAGTATAGCTCATAACATACTATATTTGAATGTCTGTTGTGTGTATCACACTGACAGGAGCTAGGTATGTGCAAAACTCAACAAAAATTTTAAATTAACTTCTGCTGGAAGATATTTATGGCGGGAGTCCCTGGGTGATACAAACAGTTAGGTGCTCGGCCACTGCCAAGAGGTTGGCAGTTAAAATTCCCCTAAAGGCACTTTGGAAGACAGGCCTGGTGATCTGCTTCTAAAAAGTCACAGCCTTAAAAACCCCATGGAGCAGTTCTACTCTGCACACGTGATGTCACCATGAGTCAGAATCAACACAAGGGCAACTAACAACTATGTACCCACAGTGGGATGACAGACAAAGCTTCTGCCCTTTTGGAGCTGGAGGGGTAGGAGAGAAGGGGAACAGAAAATAAACATTTAATCAGGAGTCAGCAAACTATGGCTGGCAGGCCAAATCCAAGCCCCTGTCTAATTGCGTACAATCTAAGAGCTAAGAATGGTTTTTACACTTTTTTAATGTTTGGAAAAAAATCAAAAGAAGAGTAATATTTTGTGATATTTGAAAACTACATAATATTTAAATTTCATTGCAAATAAAGTTTTATTGGAACACAGCTATACTCATACACTTAGGTATTTTCTATGCTGCTTTCATGTCAGAATAGCAGAGTTGAGTAGGTATGACAGAGACGACATGGCTCACAAAGACTAAAACATACACTATCTTGTCCTTTACAGAAAAAGTTTGCCGACTCCTGATGTAAACAATTAAATCATAACATATAGTGTAATTCTATTGGTAAGTGCTTTGAAGAAAAAATGGGCTGATGTGTTTGAGGATGTCTGCAGGAGAGAGAGGCTACATAGCTAAAGTGTTCTTGGGGGGCCTCTCACTATAGGACATTCTGGGAAAATGTTATGGATTGAATATTGTCCTCCCAAAATGTGCATCATCTTGGCTAGTCCATGATTCCCAGTATTGTGTGGTTGTCCACCATTTTGTGATCTGATATTATTATCCTGTGATGTCAATGAGCCAGGATTAGGGGCAGTTATGTTAATGAGGCAGGACTCAATCTAATAAGGATTAGGTTGTATCTTGTCATTCTCTTTGAGATGTAAAAGAGAGGATCAAGCAGAGGAGAGAGGGACCTCATACCACCAAGAAAGAAAATACAGGAGAACAGCCTATTCTTTGGACCCAGGGTCCCTATGCTGAGAAACTCCTAGATCCAAGGGAAGATTGATGACAAGGACCTTCCTCCAGAGCCAATAGAGAGAAAAAGCCTCTCCCTGGAGCTGGCACCCAGAATTCTAACTTCTAGTCTCCTAGACTGTAAAAGAATAAATTTCCCTTTGTTAAAGCCATCCACTTGTGGTATTATTTCTGTGATAGCAGCACTAGATAGCTAAGACAGAGTCCTATAAGGTAAGAAGCTGCCAAATAACGGTATGGGGCAAGACCAGTGTCAAATGAGTTACAGAAATTTGAGATGAGTTACAAAAATTTTCAGAAAGATTTTATTTGGGAGCAAACCAAACTGCTGAAGCAAATAAGGCTAGCACTTAAGAGGAAATACCAAAGAGTTCAATTGGAGAAAGTCAGCAATCTCTTTGTATAGACCCTTTAAGCAAGTTAGTTGGAATAAAAAGGAAGGCTCTGGAAAACTGTCATTCAAGCAAAGTTAGGTCCTTTTGAAGTGGGGGCAAGTTTGGTGATTGGGCTATGAGTCTTTTTGGTTTGTAATAGGTGTAAGACTCATAGTGACCCTATAGGACAGCGTAGAACTGCCCCATAGGGTTCCAAGGAGCGGCTGGTGGATTTGAAATGCCGACATTTTGGTTAGCCGTGGGAGCTCTTAACCACAATTGAGTTGACGGCAATGGGTTTGGTTTTTGGTTTGAATACATGCCAGGGTTCTTGGCTTTACTATGATGAGTCTCAAGAGATTGCAGTTTGGAAAGTTAAGCCAGGTTTATAGGTGGAAACTACTTGGACCCAAAATCGATGCCAATGGAAGCAGCAGTCAAGAAATCAAGTAATGTGTTGCATTGGGCAAATCTGCAAAAGACCTCTTTAAAGTGTTAAAAAGCAAAGGTATTATTTTGAAGACTAAGGTGCACCTGACCCAGGCCATGATGTTTTCAATTGCCTCATATGCATGGGAAAGCTGAACAATGAATAAGCAAGACCAAAGAAGAATTGATGATTTTGAATCATGGTGTTGGCAAAGAATAGCGAATATATCATGGACTGCCAGAAGAATGAACAAATCTATGTTGGAAGAACTACAGCTGGAATGCTCCTTAGAAGCAAGAATGGTGAGACTTGATCCCACATACTTTGGACATGTTATCAGGAAGGATCAGTCCCTGGAAAAAGACATCATGCTTGGTAAAGTAAGCAAAAAAGAGGAAGACTCTCAACGAGATGGATTGACAGTGTCTGCAACAATGGGTTCAAGCATAGCAGTGACTGAGAGGATGGGCAGGACCAGGCAGTGTTTCATTCTGTTGTACATAGGGTCACTATGAGTCGGAATTGATTCGATGGCACCTAACAACATAGGTGGAAGTACCTGGGGCTGGTCAAAAGTGGTTATGGTATAGTTTCTGGTTGACACCAGGCAGAGAGAAGGGCAAGTGAAAAAGCTTTGAGACAGCATATTCAAGGTCCCAGAATGTCTTTTAACAGATATGATCTATAAACCAAAAAAACCAAATCCATTGCCATTGAGTTGATTCCGACTCATAGCGACCCTTTAGGACAGAGGAGAACTGCCCTATAGGGTTTGCAAGGAGTGGGTGGTGGATTCGAACTGCCAATCTTTTGGTTACCAGCCGAACTCTTAACTACTACCCCACCAGTCACATTTGCATTATTTTTAATAAACTCCTTGAGCACCAAATGCCATATTAGTAGAAAATCCAGAATCTCCCTCTTGAGGTGTCTTCTGTCTCTTCCCCACCTCCAACCATCCCAAATAGCCTCAGAACCAACAGGGGCCTGATTGGTCTACGTGGTATCTCTCTGTTACTTAGTGTCACTGGTCAATGCTGGTCCACTGCTGTCTTTGCTGACCCAGGTCCTCACCCATCACAGAGGAACCACACAACTCCTTCACAGTTCAGAGCTTTCTTGGTTCTCATCCTCTTCCTTACTGCTGTTCCCCAAAGCATAACCACATGCCTCAGGGCTGCAGGCGCTTATAGAAGCAAACCCTTCTTATGATGAAATCAGTCCATCTCTACACATTCACTAATTTAGCATGTATCTATGTGTAGGTGTAAGCATAGAGAAATGCCAGGAAGAATATATGCCAAATACTGATAGCAGTTATCAGAAATATTTGTTGAATGAATGAGTGAATAAATGAATGAATAATTGTCCAGTCCACTGTTGATGGATACTTTTCAATATTAGAAACAATGCTTCAGTAAACATCCTTGTAATTAATCTAAGTACAGGTATTAGAAAGAGGCAAAAATTATCATTATTTGCAAATTATATAATTGTCTACTTGGAAAACAGAAAATCAACCAAAAAATTAATAACAATAAAAGAATTCAAGAAACGTGGCTGACTATGAATTAACTATATACAAATCAGCAGCTTTCTTATACACCAATAATAATTAGGTTGAAAATAAAATGGAAAAGAGATCCCACTAAGGCATATATACCTACAGACATCCCCCTCCCCACATATGTATGTATACTTGTTCCCTGGTGGGCTGTGGTTAAGAGCTCAGCCGCTAACCAAAGGGCCCAGCAGTTCAAATCTACCAGCTGTTCCTTTGGAAACCCTATGGGGCAGTTCTACTCTGTACTATAGTATAGGGTCACTGTGACTCGACAACAACAGGTTTGGTTTTGTTGGTTTTATACATATAACCTGTTACTATAGAGTCGATTCTGAACCATAGCAACCATATAGAACAGAGCAGAACTGCCTCATATGGTTTACAAGAAGTGGCTGGTGGATTTGAACTACAGACCTTTTGTTAGCAGCCAAGCTCTTAACCACTGCACCATCAGGGCTCCTTTATACACATAAATATATATAAACATATATATAGGTAAATATATATATACACATATGTATACGTATGCATATATGTACACATATGGATACATATATATAAATCCAAAAAAACCAAACCTGCTGCCATCAAGTCGATTCTGACTCACAGTGATCCTACAGGACAGAGTGGAACTGCCCCATAGGGTTTCCAAGGAGCACCTGGCGGATTCGAACTGCCAACCTTTTGGTTAGCAGCCATGGCTCTCAACCACTACCCCACTAGGATTTCCTATATACACATATATATGTATATATATGGATTCACTGTTAAATGTATATGTGTGTGCATACACATACACACTCAGTAAATCTATGCTGTTGTTAGGTGCTGTCGAGTTGGTTCCCACTCATAGCAACCCTAGGTACAATAGAACAAAACAGTGCCTGATCCTGCGGTATCCTCACAATTGTTGCTATGCTTGAGCCCATCACTGGAGCCACTATATCAATCCATCTTCTTGAAGGTTCTCCTCTTTTTCACTGACCCTCTACTTTACCAAGCATTATGTCCTTCTCTAGGGACTGGTCCCTCCTGATAACACGTCCAAAGTACGTGAGATGCAGTCTCACCATTCTCACTTATAAGGAACATACTGGCTGTACTTTTTGCAAGACAGATCTTTTCATTCCTCTGGCAGTCCATGGTATATTGAGTATTTTTTGCCAACACCATAATTCAAAGGTATCAATTCTTCTTCAGTCTTCCTTACTCATTGTCCAGCTTTCACATGCATATGAGGCAACTGAAAATTCCATGGCTTGGGTCAGGAGCACCTTAGTCCTCAAAGTGAAAGTTTTGCTTTTTAATACTTTAAAGAGGTCTTTTGCAGCAGATTTGCCCAATGCAATATGTCCTGTGATTTCTTGATTGCTGTTTCTATGGGCATTGATTGTGGATCCAAGTAAAATGAATGCCTTGACAACTTCAGTCTTTTTTCCATTTATCATGATGTTGCTTATTGGTCCAGTTGTGAGGATTTTTTTTATGTTGAGGTGTAATCCATACTGAAAGCTGTAGTCTTTGATCTTCATCAGTAAGCGTGTCAAGTCCTCTTCACCTTCAGCAAGGAAGGTTGTGTCATTTGCATATCGAAGGTTCTCAATGAATTTTCCTCCTATCCAAAAATGTTGAACTCACTGGTAATCAAAGAAACAAAAATTAAGACAATTTGATAATATTTTTCACCCAACTAATTGCCAGAAGTTCATAATTCCCATGGTTGATGTGGGAGGGGAAGTGAGCCTATTCAGACCCAGCTAGTGGAGTTATAAATTTGTTCAATTCTTTTAAAGCTATTTGGAGATATGCATCATTAATTGTAAAAAGTGTGTATCTTTAGACTAGGAATTCTATTTCTAGGGAAGAATATTCTAAAGAAATAAAGATGCAATTATATATGAATAGAGGTATTAATTGTAAAGCTCTTTATGTTAGTTAAAAATTGGAAAAAATCTAAATGCCCTTAAATACGTTAATAATTACTTAAATCAATCACATCTCGTTTTACCATGCAATATTATGTACTCATTAAACATAGTAATGTAGACTCGAACTCATTAATACATAAAGCTGGTCATGATAGATTATATTTAGAGATGTTACAAGACAGCATACGTAGTGTGATCCATTTATGTAGGGAAAAATTTAATATGCGAATGCATGCACTACAAAATGAAAGATAATGCACTAAAACATTAATGGTGATTATCATTCCTTAGAAGTTCCTGGGCGGCCCAAGTAGTTTGCAATTGGCTACTGACCTAACGGTTGGGGGTTGGAACCCACCCCGCAGAATCATGGAAGAAAGTCCTGGCAATTTGCTTCCCTAAAGATTACAGCCAAGAATACTCCATGGAACTGTTCCACTCTGTTAACACATGGGGTTGCCATGCTTCAGAATTGACTCGACAGCGATTTGTGTGTGCGGTTTTTTTTTTTTTCCTTCTTTTTAATCACTCTTTTGTAGGGTTATAAGGAGCCTTGGTGGTGCAGTGTTAAGCACTAGGTTGCTAACTGAAAGGTTGGCAATTGGAACCCACCAGCTGCTCTGCACGAAAAAGATGTGGCAGTCAGCTTCCCTAAAGATTTTGGCCTTGGAAACCCTATGGGGAAGTTCTACCCTGTCCTTTAGGGTCGCTATCAATTGGAATTGGCTCCACCTCAATGGGTTTGGGTTGGTAACTTTATGGGTGATTTTTACTTTCTTCCTTAACCTTTTTTCCCCTCAATCTCCATTTTCTACAAGTAACTTAGGTTACTTAATAATCAGACACAAGTAAAGCTTTTTCCAGTATTAGGGAAAAGAACTTTGTTAACTAATTTAAACTGTTTTTAAAGAGCAATTTCTTCTTGTAGATCTAGCTCCTGGAAATTCGAATGACTGGATTTATGACTTGGGCATCAAATACTCATTTACAATTGAACTTCGTGATACAGGCAGATTTGGATTCTTGCTGCCTGAACGTTTCATCAAACCAACTTGCCAAGAAGCTCTTGCCGCTGTCTCTAAAATAGTCTGGCATGCCATCAGGAATGTTTAATGCCCTTGATTTTATCACTCTGCTCCCATATTTTAATTTATTGATTCCAGCAAGACCAAATAATTGTGCCAGCTTCTTAAGTTTTATCAAGAGTTTTGTTACAAGATTTTGCCATTTCTTGGTTTTGTCAAAGAACAAAATAAATTCTTCCTTGAAATTAAGACAATGGTTCACATTTCTTTTCACTTTTTTGTTTTTAACTGGAAGGGCCTAGGTACTGATTTTTTTTTTTACTTTGATTGAAGATGTTTGACTAACTATGCAAACAATTTTAATAAACAGCATCATACGAATCATTGTTTAAAGCTTAGAGACCCTAAGCAAAAGGAGAGATGGCCAGGAGTACCTCAAAGATTTGTTCCAAATTTTCAGCAAATTTCTGTTTGCACCTTTAAAAACACAAACGTGCATTCCTTCTGCTCCACAATATAGCCAATGGCCTACAAACAGAGAGAAATGTTCAAAAATAGAACAAACGCCGGATCTGGTCTCGCTCAGTGTCTCAATAAGCACTGTTAAGCGAATGAATGACTGTAGCTATTTTCAATAAATGTGGCATTTTGCGCACCTACAAGTACGAAATTATGTAATAAAGGAGAAAAACTCTTTCTGTTAATTTCACTTTTAATTGGGAGTCAAAAATGTTCTCCGCGACACCCAGTTTCCTTTCACAAAGCACAGATACGGGATTTCAACTCCCACTAACACTCTCGGTCCTCAGCGTCGACGCAACGTACCATTAAACGCGCGCTGTCTGCGCGGTGACGACTAATCTGGCGGCCGGAAGCTGCCTCGTTTACTTAGGAACAGGGTAATCCCCTGTCTTCCGTTGGCTGTTTGAGTCGATCTCCTAGCGCTCTGGTAGTCTTTTCGTTGACTTTTTTTTGCTGTCCTGTCTCTCTTCATTCTTTTTCTTCCCACGTCCCGTTGTCGCCTGAGCCTGGCGAAGCGGCAGGAGGGCTCTGTTTCTCAGTCTCCCTGGGGCCCCCTCAGTAGCCGAGGACCGGTTTCCGGGAGCCGCGCGTGGACACCTCCTTGTTGTCGTCCTCTCCCGGCTAGGCGCGTGACAGAGGGTCTCCTCCCCCGCTCCTTCGAGCGGTGGTGGTGTTGGTGCCTCGGGACTGCGCTTGCGAGGAAAACTCGGGGCAGATGTAAGGGTTCTCTGAGTTCGTGTGGATATTTCAGGAAAAGGCGTTGGGCGAGCCGGGGCTGAGGAAGGTCCTAGTTGCCCACCATCCCTACTTGGGTCACACCGGGATTTGGAGCTCTTCTTGAGCATCCTACCCTTAAATCTGCCGTAACTCCTTGTGCTCAGGCCTTGTTTCTCTCTCGCGCTCTGATTGTGGCGAATTTGTCTAGGAGACGGGTCGACTCAGGCAAAAGACTGCGACTATCATTTGATGTGGGCTCAGGAACCCTTGAGCAGGATTCGCGTATGTATGCAGGAGTAAGGTCTTGGATTTAGAGATTTCCTCTTTCAGCATTCCAGACCTGTAATCGGTAAAAGGATCTTAACTTTCGGTTGTTTTTGGTCTTGTTTATTTCCTGGCAGTGATAACCGATTTAGGGCCTGGGAGTTGAGGAGTGCTACTTCCTCTTCACATCCTCTCGGTAAGCACTTTTGGCAGTCATCTGTGAGAAACAGATGGTTGAATGAAGGAGCAGTGGAATGAAAGGAGAGGACCTGATGTTTAGCATTCTTTTTCTAAATAAAAACCCAAACCAGACTGTTGCCATCGAGTCGATTCCAAATCATAGCGATGCTGTAGGACAGAGTAGAACTGTCCCATAGAATTTCCAAGGAGCAACTGGTGGATTCGAACTGCTGACCTTTTGGTTAGCAGCCAAAGGCTTAGCCACTGTGCCACCAGTGCCCCGCTCTTTCTAAATAGGCTAATATAAATTATATTGCTGGAAAAGTATTCAGAGTTGATACTACTTGAATGATACTGGTAGGATCTTGCTTGTGGAACATAACGTTTTAAGCTATTCAGTTATATTGGGAGGCTTCCGGGTGATTTGAACTACCTTGAAAATTATGGGTGTATACAGTCTCTTAAGACTGTTGCATTTTTAAAAGAGGAATTTAAAAAGTTTAGAAGAGGTCTTCACACCTCAAGTTTTCAAATTCCATGATACTGTTGAAGCAAATCCAAATGCTTATGCAGTGCCATCTGTGTGTCTGTGGTGCGAGTTAGCAAGGTCTAGTTCTGTAATAGTCGATGTTACTGGCTTTAGTATCCAAACAGTTATATTTCAGAGATCTGTTGATTTTGAAGTTATTAATGAAATATTGAGATTATAATAAATGACAGTTTAAGGGAGGGACTAAGAAAATTGATGGAGATATATATCAGTTTGTGTCTGGAAAATTAGTGGCATCGTGAAACTAAGATTTTCACTGTGTCCATGTGGTAAGATAACAGTTTTATCAAATACATGCGTCTTTTAGGGTCGCTATGATTCAGAATCTACTCAAAGGCAGTGGGTTTGCATTTTTTGGTTTTATTGAAGTCCTAGTTATTGGTAATTCTAACTGAACATTGTACATTTTAGGATGTGCAAACTCATCTTATTTTCATATCTGTAATATAGATTAAAAATATTAAAACACAGCAAGTGGATGCTATTAACTTTTTCTATACAAAATTATGAAAATTTTAATCAAGCATCAATATTTATAATATGTATTGCTTTTTATATGTAGAAATTGTTTAACTTATGTTTGGAGAATTGGTTTTCAGTGGATGTTAGTCTTTCCTGTCTTCCCCGCTTCAACCCATATCATGTAGAGTTGGAGTCATTTTGGCAGATATTTGTTAACAGCCAAGATATTAATTGGTGTTGATATTACAGTGTCTTTTATTCTCTTTTGGTTGTTTTGTATTTTGCAGTTCTGTGTACTTCACTTCATACTAGTTTCCAGCATGGGATATTCTTTGTGTACATACAATCCTTTAAATAAGTTTTTATTTTATTTTATTTTATTTTATTGTACTTTAAGTGAAACTTTACAGTTCGTCTCTCATACAAAAAATTTATACATATATTGTTATGTGACCCTAATTACTCTCCCTATACCGTGACAGCACACTCCTCCTTTCCACCCTTGATTTCCCATGTCCATTCAACCACCTCCTGACCCTCTCTGCCTTCTCATCTCACCTCTGGACAGGAGCTGCCCGTTTGGTCTCGTGTATCTACTTGAGCTAAGAAGCACACTCTTCATGAGTATCATTTTATGTCCCATAGTTCAGTCTAATCTTCGAAGAGTTGGCCTTGGGAATGGTTTTAGTGCTGCGTTGACAGAGAATCCGGGGGCCATGCTTTCTGGGGTTCCTCCAGTCTCAGACCATTAAGTCTTGTCTTTTCACTGTAATTTGAGTTCTGCACCCCACTTTTCTCCTGCTCCAACAGGGACTCTGTTGTGTTCCCCGTCAGGGCGATCATTGCTAGTAGCCAATCACCATCTAGTTCTTCTGGTCTCAGGCTGTTGCAGTCTCTGGTTTATGTGGCCCTTTCTGTCTCTTGGGCTAATGGTTTCCTTGTGACTTTGATGTTCTTCATTCTCCTTTACTCCAGGTGGGTTGGGACCAATTGATACATCTTAGATGGCCGCTTGCTAGCTTTTATGACCCCAGACACCACTCAACAAAGTGGGATGCAGAACATTTTCTTAATAAACTTTGTTATGCTAATTGACCTAGACATCCCCTGAAAGCATTGTCCCCAGACCTCCGCTCCTGCTACTCTGTCTGTGGAAGTGTTTGGTTGTATTCAGGATACTTCTTATCTTTAAACAAGTTATTTTCTACACAAGTGCTACAGTATTGCTCATACCTGTGTAGTCAGTTGTGTCAGTTCTGTTGCAAGATCAGTTTGGAATTGATTCACTCTAGTTACAGATAAGCAATCTAGAAGGTTGTTTTAGAAAATCCTTTTTAATAAACTCTTCAAAACTATGCATCATAAACTTATCTATTTTTTCTTTTAAAACTATGAAATATAAATGTGAGAAGAGTTTTATTATTTTTTTAAGTGTAACTTATTCTTAGAAATTCAATGGGTAAGGATTTATTCTACTAGTTAGTACATTAATGTAGTTTTAATTATTTAAAAATTTCCTGGTGTTATACTGCTACTGTATGAAATAAGTAATAGAAGGTCATCCAGATTAAAGTGGGTTATGCTTTCATTTATGCTACAGGAAGATGAGACCTTAGAAGGATCAAGTGAAGATACTAGAACTGATAAATATTTTACTCCCAAGATTTTAGTCATTAGGCTTCAGGAGTAATTAATTATCAAAAAAAGAGGCCCCTGTATATTTCTCCTTTTTCAGCCATATTTATATTGTGTAGCTTTGAGTAGATTGTGATATTCTAATTTCCCATTTATTAAGACACTCTTTCCTGATATGAACAGGCACTTCACCAAAGAAGACATTGAGGCGGTTAGCAGACACATGAAGAAATGCTCGTGATCATTAGCCATTAGAGAAATGCAAATCTACAATGAGATTCCATCTCACCCCAGGAAGGCTAGCATTAATCCAAAAAACACAAAATAATAAACGCTGGAGAGGTTGTGGAGAGACTGGAACACTTATACACTGTTGGTGGGAGTGTAAAATGGTACAACCACTTTGGGAATTGATTTAGTGCTTCCTTAAGAAGCTAGAAATAGAAGTACCATACAATCCAGAAGCCCAACTGCTTGGAATATATCCTAGAGAAATAAGAGCCATCACACGAATAGAAATATGCACACCGGTGTTCACTGCAGCACTGTACACCACAGCAAAAAGATGGAAACAACCTAGGTGCCTGTCAGTGGACGAAGGGGTAAACAAATTATGGTATATTCACACAGTGAAATAACTATGCAACGATGAACAACGATGAATCTGTGAGATATAACATGGAGGAATCTGTAAGGTATTATGCTGAGTGGATTTAGTCAGTGGCAAAAGGACAAATATTGTATAACACCGCTATTATAAGAACTCAAGAAAACTAAACACAGAAGAAAACATTCTTTGATGGTTATGAGGGTGCGTAGAGAGGAGGAGAGGTATTCACCAACTAGATGGTAGACAAGAATTACTTAGATGAAGGGAAGGACAACACACACTACAGGGGAAGAGAGTAAAACTGGACTAAACCAAAACTAAGAAGTTTCCTGAATAAAGCCAAACACTTTGAGGGACAGAGTAGCAGGCGTGGGGGTCTGGGGACCATGCTTTTAGGGGACATCTAGGTCAATTGGCATAACGAAGCTTATAAAAAAATGTTTTGCATCCGACTTGGTGAGTGGTCTAGTGTATTAAAACCTAGCAAGCTGCCTTCTAAGATGCATCATTTGTTCCCAACCCACCTAGAGCAAAGGAGAATGAAGCACACCAACGTCACAAGGAAAATATTAGCCCAAGAGACAAAAAGGACCACATAAACCAGCGACTTCATCAGCCTGAGACCAGAAGAACTAGATTGTGCCCGGCTACCACCAGTGACCACCCTGACAGGGAGCACAACAGAGAGTCACTAACAGAACAGCAGAAAAGTGGGATACAGAACTCAAATTCTAGTAAAAAGACCAGACATAATGGTCTGACTGAGACTGGAGGGACTCTGGAAGACATGGCCCCTGCACTCTCTGTTAGCCCAAAACTAAAGCCATTCCCGAAGCCAAGTCTTCAGACAAAGATTAGACTAGACTATGGGACATAAAATGATACTCGTGAAGAGTGCACTTCTTAGCTCAGGTAGATACGTGAGACTAAATGGGCAGCTCCAGTCCAGAGGTGAGATGAGAAGGCAGACAGGGTCAGGAGCTGGTTGAATGGACATGGGAACTCAGGGGTGGAAAGGAGGAGTGTGCTGTCAGTATAGGGAGAGTAACTAGGGTCACATAACAATGTATCAATTTTTCTATGAGAGACCAACTTGAATTGTAACTTTCACTTAAAGCACAATAATAAAAGAAGAATGAAGAGGAAGGAAAGTATTCTAAATAAAAATAAAGAATTGAGCGTAGGGTATACTGGAGAAAAAAGAAGACTCCCTTTTCCCACGTCTTTAAGAGATTCAAGCTTTATGCCCCGAGTTTGTTTTTGTTTTTTTTTTTTAATTTAAAAGAAATAACAAAAACTTCAGATATTTGTATATCTGTAAAGAAAAATAGAAGAATGACTAAGTGGACTTTGACCAATGTCACTCTGGCTCTAATAGTGCTGCTGTTTGGGAAAGAAATGAAGACGTGACTGAAGTGTGGTAGTGTAATGGCAACTTAAACCAAAGAATAATGGGAGTACAATTAATTTGAAACCAAAAATGGGAAACAGCCCTTCAAAGAAGAGTTAACTAAATTACTACATTTTTGGTGTCACCTCAATGTATAATCTCTCTGATAGGGAAGACTTTAGCATTTACATTTTTATTTTGTTTTATTATTTTTTACTTTTCCCATGTACTTTGAAACAATTATTGAAGCCTGTTCAGATATTAACTGAAATTTTTTTCCTCAGATTTACTTTTTATTCTTTTGTGATGTTTATCTTCCTTCATGAACCTAAATTTTTAAGTAGGATTTAACGTTCTAACTAAGTCACATTAGGTGGCAATATAGTTTTAAATTAATAATGTAAGAGGAAATGTCTTCGGTATAGTGTAGACTGTGTGTGTATATTGAAGTAAATAGGATTTTAAAAAGGTATATATTGTGTTCTTTGCACACAAAAAGCATTTTATTTATGCAAAATCATGAATATTATGTTTTAGTAATAATACTGTAGTTAACTTTTTATTGTTGAATTGTCACCAGAGGTAGAATTTCCTAGATGGATAATCAGAATTCTAACTCCTTTTTAGTTAGAAAATGTCAGTTCCTTCTTTTTACCTCTTTGCCTCAGATTCTTTTTTTTCCCCCCTCCCTGTCTGGGACCTCTGTGTAACCTAGACCTGGTACCTGGTTGTAGTGCCATTTCAGGGCAAAGTGTGACACTGTAGGACTTAGAAAAAAAGGAGAGTACATCCGTACTTCATTACATTTCTTCCCTAACTTGGAAGACTCAACAGCAGCTGGAAATAAAATTCCTTGGGTAATCACTACGTAGGTGAATCTTGGATAGTTCTTGATGTCACCTGTAAGAGCAACTTTGTTTCTGTGGGAAGCAACTTTCTTGATCCAGTTTAGAAGGAAAGGTTTAGGCTTGGATTGTCACTCCTCACTTGATTGTGTTTGACATAGCAGTCAAATCCCTTTGAAATCTTCAAAGCCTACATCAGGGATCTATGATTAGTGCGAGACTATGAGACCATGCTTTCCAGCAGTAGAACAGGGGAGAAGAGGAGTGCTGATCCAAGCAACAGGTGGCAGAACAGGAAGAGAAGCAGTGGGGTTAATACCTAGGGCCCTCAGAAAACGAAGCAAGAAGATAATAGATGACCAGTGTTTTAAGTACAATAATAAATAACTGTAACTGTAGAAACAATCACCATTGATTTTTCTGGAGGTGTGTGTGTTGGGAGTGAAGTTGTGTTGGGAGTAGGGCTGTAGGGGGACAGAACTAACTCATTTCCATTGGTAGCAGAGGGAAAGATGTAAGGTTAGTGTTAGTCTCTTTCAAGCAGTGTGGTGGATGGTTTGCCTGTTTTCTAAGTTCTTGATAACTAGCTAATAAGAAACTTTTGAAACCTATTCAATTTTAAGTTTATTAATAAATGTTTTTAGGATTGAACTCATGGCTAGGATTACCATGTATATCCGTAATACTAAAATTTGTAGTTACTTAAAACGAAAGTTTAAAATTTGTTTTTCTAACTTTTCTTATGTACTTTGTGACACATTTATTTCTTATTGAATCTTACTCAAATACAAATTAACCACAGTTCTACATTTTGTAGATCTTTCTCAGCTCTTCTCTTGGCTTTCAGATCTTTATGTTCAGTGAATATAATGGACACGTGACACTTTACCAACTCTTCTGCTGAAGTGCACATTTGGGCTGAGAATGTGGCCCAGAAATGTTAAATCAAAGGTTAACTTATAATGCTAATATTAGTATATAGGGTTGGCTGTATAGCTCCTTACTTGGAGAACAATTAATACATAAGTGATTTTATGTTGAAGCAACTCTTGTTCATTTACGTGACACCCTATGCTAATTTTTTTAATTGTAATTTAAAGTTATTTTCTAACTTCTTTGAATCATAAAAATTAATCACAAGGGTAGGGCCAAGACGGTGGAGTAGTCACATGCTTTCAGCGTTCCCTCTTGCAACAAAGACCCAAAAAACAAGTGAATTGATTATATGTATATAATAATCTAGCAGCCCTGAACATCAAAGGCAAAGTTGAGGAACCGGACTGAGTGGCAGCGGGAGGGAGACACTGTTGGGAAGCATTGAGGAGTTGCGAGACCTGACCCGGGGAGAGCCTGAGCCCTTCAGCCTGGATCAGCTCGAGGGTGAGCAGTGAGGCAGGCAAACAGTGGTACTTGGGAGGCGTTTTCCGCACCAGGAGAGACCCAGCAGCAGAGAGTCAACTCAGCAATCCAGAACCAGTGAGAAGCAACCCTCAATGGGCAAAAGATACGTTCTTGCATCTGGCCTACCGTGCAGATCAAAAACGCCCCTTAGGGAAAAACCTCCCCCATTTACCTCCGCACTCCCTGCTCTGCACTGGGTCCCAGACTGGCTTCAGCAATTACTGAGTCCCCTGGGCTGGAAGTAGGACCCATCACGCGCCCTGAGGCATTTTCCCGGCCTTGGAGCGTGAACATATTAACAAATGGGAAAAAATAATCTACCAGCTCCCCTAAGCCTGCAACCCAGGGTAGGCACGGCTCCTTTGCCTAGGCACAGGCATAAGGGATCCACGGACTTGGAGTGCCTTTCCCCCTGCATAGACTTCTGTGGGCCCATTTCAACAGCGTAGGCCCTCATTACTTCAGTACGACAGGGTATATACCTGAAGTCTAACTTCAGCTCTTTCAACTATGAAGTGACAAGTTTATGACATTTGACACTGCTTTGCCCATTAAGCAGGGTCTTCACCCACCCACATCAGGGGCCTGAGGAATGATGGCTCCACCCATGCCACCTAGCCACCTACAATAGGGACGCATGAGTAAGAGGTGCCCTCCAGTCCTTACAGCCAACAGCATTAGGTGCTCAGTGCACCTGCAAAACCCACTGACCTACGCACTCTAGGAAACAGGGACATTCCTTCCTATTGGACACTCGGGGGTGGCTGTTGGCCCCCTGCCTTGCTCAGCATGTGTCCCCCTGCTGCAGCCAGATGCCTGTGCCTACACCAAATCACCCATGCCTGTCTAGAACTGTAGGTGAGAGACTACACCACACACTTGGTGACCGACTACCTGGACACCTGAGCTGAATCCATACAGGAGAGGCGGGCAGACTCCTGGGCTCAAGTACTTAGTGGCAGCTCCAGCCACCTGGGAGCAGGACATTGGAGCTTCAAGGGCGCTGGTAAGTGGGTTAGCTCACATGAGCCTCCTATTTGGGCGTATCAAAAGAAAACAAGAAGGACACACTAAGCAAACATAAAATAAATAAAATAACTTAATGGCTCAGAGACAATAGTCAGTATCCAGTCACATAAACAGGCAGTCAATGATGGCTTAACCAAGCTCCCAAAGTAAATCTAGAAATTTTCCCGATGAAGATTTCTTGGAATTACAGGAGGCAGAACTCTTCAAGCGATTAAAAAGTAATCAAAACGCAGAACATGCAATACAGAAAATTAAAAAGAGAAGAGCATAATGACAAATTTAATGAGGTGCAAGAACCCATAGAGAGGCAGCAATCAAATCCAGAAGATTAACAATAAAATTTCAGAATTAGACAATAGAAAGTCATAAGAGCAGAATAGAGGCAATGGAAGTCAGAATTAGTGAGATTGAAGATAAAGCACTTGACACCAACTTATTTGAGGAAAAAGATAAAAATTTTAAAAAGTGAAGAAACTTAAAAATTATGTGATACACTATAAAGAGGAATAACCTATGAGTGATTGGAGTACCAGAACGGGGGGGATAACAGAAAATACAGAGAAGAATTGTTGGCAGGAAACTTCCCTGATATCGTACAAGATAAGACATCTATCCAAGATGACATCAAACCCCACATAAGATAGATCCCAAAAGAAAGTCACCAAGACATATGATAATCAAACTTGCCAAAACCAAAGATAGAGAATTTTAAGAGCGGCGAGAGAGAAATGAAAGGTCATCTACAAGGGAGAGTCAATAAGAATAAGCTCGGACTACTCAGCGGAAACCATGCGGGCAAGAAGGCAATGGGATGACGTATATAAAGCCTTGAAGGAAAAAAACTGCCTGCTAAGAATTATATATCCAGCAAAACTGTCTCTCAAATATAATGGCCAAATTAGGGCATTTCCAGATAAACAGAAGTTTAGGGAATTTGCAAAAACCAAGCCAAAATTACAAGAAATACTAAAGGGACTCCTCTGGTTAGAAAATCAGTAACATCAGATAACAACCCAAGACTAGAACACAGAACAGAGCAACCAGATATCAACCCAGATGCGGAAGTCACAAAAATAATTCAAAGGTAAAACACTGAAAATAGGGAAACTGATGTCAACATGTAAAAGATGACAACATTAAAACAAAACAGAGGGACTTAAAAAATGTAGACATAGATTTTTCATATGGAGAGGAAGTCAAGGCGATATAAAGAAATGAAAGACTGGTATAAACTTAGAAAAATAGGGGTAAATACTAAGGTAACCACAAAGGAAACTCACAGTCCTACATGCCAAAATAAAAAACAACAAAGATATAAAGACTCAGCAAATACAAAATCAACAACAATGAAAAAGCTGAAAAGGAAATGCATAAAGAAAAATGACTCAGCACAGAAAATTAAGTGGAACAAAGAAACTGAACAACACACAAAAAAGACATAAAAATGATAGCACTAAACTCATACCTATCAATAATTACGCTGAATGTAGATAGACTAGATGGACCAGTAAAGAGACAGAGAGTGTCAGAATGGATAAAAAAAAAAACATGATCCATCTGCATGCTGCCTACTAGAGACACACCTTAGACTTGAAGACACAAACAAACTAAAAGGATGGAAAAAAATACGTCAAGCAAACAACACTCAAAACAGAGCAGTAGTGGCAATATTAATCTCTGACAAAACAGACTGTAAAGTACAATCCACCACAAAGGATAAGGAAGGACACTTGTCTTAGTCATCTAGTGCTGCTATAACAGAAATACCACAAGTGGATGGCTTTAACAGAGAAGTTTATTTCCTTACAGTAAAGTAGGCTAAAAGTCCAAATTCAGGGTGTCAGCTCCACGGGAAGTCTTTCTCTCTCTGTCGGCCTTCTCGTCAGTGTTCCCCCAGACTAGGAGCTTCTCTGGGCAGGGACCCTGGTCCAAAGGATGCGATCTGCTCCCAGCACTGCTTTCTTGATGGTATGAGGTCCCCAACTCTGCTTGCTTCCCTTTCCTTATATCTCTTGAGTTATAAAAGGTGGTGTAAGCCACACCCCAGGGAAACAACCTTTACATTGGATCAGGGATGTGACCTGGGTAAGGGTGGTGTTACAATCCCACCCTGATCCTCTTTGACATAAAATTACAATCACAAAATGGAGGCCAACCACATGATTCTGGGAATCATGGCCCAGCCAAATTGATACACACATTTTTGCGGGGACATAATTCAATCCATGACAACACTAGATAATAATTAAAGGGTCAATACAGCAGGAGAACATAACTATAATAAATATTTACGCACCCAATGACAGGGTTCCAAAATACATAAAACGAACTGACAGCATTGAAAAGAGAGAGAGACAGCTCCACAATAATGGTAGGAGTCTTCAACACACCACTTTCGGTGAAGGACAGACCATCCAAAAGAAACTCAACAAAGACACGGAAAATCTAAATGCTACAGTCAACCAACTTGATCTCATAAATATACCAAACACTCTACCCAACAGCAGCCAAGTATACTTTCTTTTCCAATGCACATGGAACACTGTCCAGAATAGACCACATATTAGTCCATAAAGCAAGCCTTAACAGAATCCAAATGACTGAAATATTACAAAGCATCTTTTCTGACCATAAAGCCCTTAAAGTGGAAATCAATAACAGAAAAAGCAAGGGAAAAAAATCAAATACATGGTAACTGAACAACACCTTTCTCAAAAATTACTGGGTTATAGAAGAAATTAAGGATGAAATAAAGAAATTCATAGACTCAAACAGAATGACAACACATCCTACCAGAACCTTTGGGACACAGCAAAAGCAGTGCTCAGAGGTGAGTTTATAGCAAAAAAATGCACACATTTAAAAACAAGACAGGATCAAAATGAAAACATTAACCCTACAATTTGAACAAGTAAAAAGAGAACAGCAAAAGGAGCCCTTGGGTGCCAGAAGAAAGGAAATAGTAAGAATTAGAGCTGAATTAAATGAAATAGAGAAGAGAAAAACAATAGAAAGAGTTAACAAGACCAAAAGCTGGTTCTTTGAAAAGACCGACAAAATTGATAAACCACCGGCCAAAGTGACAAAAACAGGAGAGGAAGCAAATAACCTGTATAAGATATGAGATGGGTGATATCACAACAGACCCAACTGAAATTAAAAGAATCATAACAGAATATGATGAAACATTGTACTCTAACAAATTTGAAAACCTATGGGAAATGGACAAATTTCTAGAAATGTACTACATACCTAAACTAACACAAACAGAAGTAGAACAACTAAATAAACCCATAACAAAAGAAGATTGAAAAGTTAATTTAAAAACTCCCAACAAAAAAAAGCCCTGGCCCGGACGGCTTCACTGGAGAATTCTACCAAACTTTCAGAGAAGAGTTAACACCACTACTACTAAAGGTATTTCAGAGCATAGAAAAGGATAGAATACTCCCAAACTCATTCTATGAAGCCAGCATAACTCTGATACCAAAACCAGGTAAAGACACCACAGAAAAAGAAAATTACAGACCAATATCCCTCATGAACATAGACACAAAAATCCTCAACAAAATTCTAGCCAATAGAATTCAGCAACATATCAAAAAATAATTCACCATGATCAAGTGGGATTTATACCATGTATGCAGGGATGGTTCAACATTAGAAAAACAATCAATGTAATCCATCACATAGATAAGACAAAAGACAAGAACCACATGATCTTATCAATTGATGCAGAAGTCATTTGACAAAGTCCAACACCCACTCATGATAAAAACTCGCAACAGAATAGGAATAGAAGGGAAATTCCTCTACATAATTAAGGGCATTTATACAGAGCCAACAGCCAACATCATCCTAAATGGATAGAGTCTGAAAGCATTCCCCTTGAACAGGAACCGGACAAGATGCCCTTATCACCACTCTTATTCAGCATTGTGCTGGATGTCCTAGCCAGAGCAATTAGGCTAGAAAAAGAAATAAAGTGCATCCAGATTGGTAAGGAAGAAGTAAAAGTATCTCTATTTACAGATGATATGATCTTATATACAGAAAACCCCAAGGAATCCACAAGAAAACTACTTGAACTAATAGAAGATTTCAACAAAGTATCAGGATACAAGATAAACATACAAAAATCAGTTGGATTCCTCTACACCAACAAAGAGAACATAGAAGAGGAAATCACCAAATCAATACCATTTACAATAGTCCCCAAGAAGATAAAATACTTAGGAATAAACCTAACCAGAGATGTAAAAGAACTATACAATGAAAACTACAAGACAGTACTGCAAGAAACCAAAAGAGGGCTGCATAAGTGGAAAAACATACCTTGCCCATGGATAGGAAGACTCAACATTGTGAAAATGTCAGTTCTACTCAAGGTGATCTACAGATACAATGCAATCCCGACCCAGATTCCAATGTCATTTTGTAATGAGATGGAGAAACAAATCACCAACTTCATATGGAAAGGGAAGAGGCACCGGATACGTAAAGCTTTACTCAAGAAGAAGAACAAAGTTGGAGGCCTTACACTACCTGATTTTAGAAACTATTATACCGCCATGGCAGTCAAAACAGCCTAGTACTGGCACAACAACACATACATAGATCAATGGAACAGAATTGAGAATCCAGACAAATTCATCCACCTATGACCAGCTGATACTTGACAAAGGCCCAAAGTCCATTAATTGGAGAAAACACAGTCTTTAACAAATGGTGCTGGCATAACTGGATAGCCATCTGCAAAAAACTGAAACAAGACCCATACCTCACACCAACCACAACAACTAACTCAAGATGGATCAAAGACCTAAATATAAAATCGAAAACGATAAAGATCATGGAAGAAAAAATAGGGACAATGCTAGGAGCCCTAATGCATGGCATAAACAGAATACCAACCATAAATAACAACGCACAAGCACCAGAAGAGAGACTTGAAAACTGGGAGTTCCTAAAAATCAAACACTTATGCTCATCAAAAGACTTCACCAAAAGAGTAAAAAGACAACCTACAGACTGGGAAAGAATTTTTGCCTATGATAAATCTGATCAGTGGCTGATCTCTAAAATCTACAAGATACTGCAAAACCTCAACAACAAAGAGACATAACCCAATTAAAAAATGGGCAAACAGTATGAACAGGCACTTTGCCAATGAAGATATTCAGGTATCTAACAGACACATAAGGAAATGCTCACAATCATTAGCCATTAGAGAAATGCAGATTAAAACTACAATGAGATATCATCTCACCCCAACAAGGCTAGGATTAATAAAAAAAACACAAAATAGTAAATGCTGGAGAGGTTGTGGAGAGACTGGAACTGTTGGTGGGAATGTAAAATGTATAACCACTTTGGAAATTGATTTTGCACTTCCTTCAAAAGCTAGAAACAGAAGTACCATACAATCCAGCAATCCCAATCCTAGGAATATAAGAAATAAGAGCTGTCACGTGAATAGCTATATGCACACCCATGTTCATTACAGCACTGTTCACAATAGCAAAAAGATGGAAACAACCTAGGTGCCTATCAACGTGTGAATGGATAAACAAATTATGGTATATCCACACAATGGTATACTATGCAACGATGAAGAACCATGATGAAGCTGTGAAACATAACATGGAGGAATCTGGAGGGCATTATGCTGAGTGAATTTAGTTAGTCACAGAAGGACAAATATTGTATAAGACCACTATTATAAGAACTCAAGAAAAGGTTTAAACACAGAAGAAAACATTCTTTGATGGTTACGAAGGTGGGGAGTGAGGGTGAGTCTTATTCACTAACTAGATAGTAGACAAGAATTATCTTAGGTGAAGGGAAGGACAGCACACACTACAGGGGAAGTCAGCACAACTGGACTAAACCAAAGCTAAGAAGTTTCCTGAATATAGTCAAACACTTCGAGGGACAGAGTAGCAGGGGTAGGGGTCTGGGGACCATGCTTTCAGGGGACATCTAGGTCAATTGGCATAACAACAAAGTTTATTAAGAAAATATTCTGCTTCCTACTTTGGTGAGTGGCATCTGGGATCTTAAAAGCTTGCAAGTGGCCATTTAAGATGCATCAATTAGTCCCAACCACCTGGTGTAAAGGATAATGAAGAACACCAAAGACACAAGGAAAGTATTAGCCCAGGAGACAGAAAGGGCCACATAAACCAGAGACTTCATCAGCCTGAGACCAGAAGAACTAGATGTACCTGGCTACCACCAATGACCGCCCTGACAGGGAACACATCAGAGAGTCCCTGACGGAGCAGGAGAAAGGTGGGGTGCAGAAGTCAAATTCTAGTAAAAAGACCAGGCTTAGTGGTCTGATTGAGACTGGAGGAACCCCAGAAAACATGGCCCCAGAATTCTCTTTCAGGCCAGAACTAAAACAGTTTCTGAGGCCAGCTGTTCGGACAAAGATTGGACTGGTCCGTGGAATATAAAATGATACTCGTGCTTCTTAGCTCAAGTAGATACATGAGACTAAATGGGCAGCTTCTTTCCAGAGATGAGATGAGAAGGCAAGGAGGGTTAGGAGCTGGTTAAATGGACATGGGAAATCAGGTGTGGAAAGGAGGAGTGTGCTGTCACAGTATAGGGTGAGCAGTTAGGGCTACATAAAAATGTATGTATAAATTTTTGTATAAGAGACTGGCTCGAAATGTAAGCTTTCCCTTAAATTACAACAATAAACAAAAAAAAAGAAAACGGCAGAGGGAGATATGAGACAGATAGAGGAGGAGAAGACAGACACACAGAAGAGAAGGCAGTGTGAAGATGGAGACAGACTGGGTCCTGCATCTGCAAGCCCAGGAATGTCTGCAGCCAGGAGAGCAGCTTGGAACAGTCTCCCTCGGAGCCTCCAGAAGGAGCCAACTTTGCTGAAGCCCTGATTTTGGACTTCTGGCCTCCAGTTTGTGGAAATTTGTTACAGTAGCCACAGGAAGCTAAGAAAGCCCTGAATTTTCTATTGCACTGTCAAATCAGACAAGGTAAACTGAGCTTCCAGTCCTCAGGCAACAGGGTACCACGCAGGGAAGAAGGCACTCGGCGTCCATCCATCTGCAACTTTCCAGCTCTTCCAGATTACTTCTGAGGATTACAGATTATGTTCATGATTTCAGCTCATAAAGTATACCAGCTAACTCAGGATATTGAAAGCAAAATTAAGAATAAGAAAAACTTGTGCAGGTTCCTGGTGGAGTCAACATGGAAGTGCAGGCCTGATGAGCCCTTCTTCTGAAAGTCTGAGAGCCATTTGCCTAAGAATGGTCACCTGGAGAGGGCAGAGGCCAGTCCTGTGGACTTGGCTTCAGCCACCTCCAGTGTCTAGTGAGGACTCCAGGAGCAACCACATCACAGGCATATGTGGGGACAGCAGATTCAGAGGAGGGATCACTGCCAACTAAAGACTCAGTCAAGAGAAAGGAAATACTTACAAAAAATAAAAAAGGAAGCTTGAAATATTTTCCCTGTATTTCCTGTTTATGCAAATCATGGATGTCTCCAGGCCTAGTTCAAGAGTTACACATAGGTCCATAGCACGTTCTCTGATCACGCCAGAGAAAACGGACACGTCTTTCAGCAGATATGTCTCTCATCAGAAGGTGTGCAGTCATTATTGTTTCTACAATTCATTTGTGTGGAAAGAAGGCTTGTGGTCTCACCTGATCTGAGTTTGCATTCCGGCTCAGCCACTTGCTTGCTGCATGCCCTTGACTTCTCCAGACCTCAGCTTTTTCATCTGTGAATTAGCGCCAACACTATTTTGCAGAGATGTGGCAAAGATTACAACTGAAAGTGCCCAGACTACAGCTTGAATGTAACAGATTGCATTTCACATTGTTTACATCACTCATCAATTTTTAACTAGTCTTCCCAGCTACACTCTAACGTAATGTCTAGGAAATCTGTCTGTCAGTACTGTGGTGGCTTCTATGTTGCTATGATGCTGGAAGCTATGGCACTGGTATTTCAAAGGAGCCCTGGTGGTGTAAAAGTTCAGTGCCCAGCTGCTAACAGAAAAGTTGGCAGTTCGAACTCACCCAGTGTCTCCACAGGAGAAAGACCTGGCAGTCTGCTCCCATAAAGATTACAGCCAAAAAGCGCTATGGGGCATTTCTACTGTGTCAAATGGTGACGCCATGAGTCAGAATCGACTCAACTACACACCCAACAACAACAGCAGGGTCATCCAGCGTGGACGTGTTTCAGCAGAGTTTTTAGACTAAGACACACTAGGAAGAAAAGCCTGGTGATCTACATCCAGAAAGTAGCCAATGAAAGCCCTGTGGATCAAAATATTGTCCAGTATAGTCCTGGAAGATGAATCCCCCAGGTTAGAAGGCACTCAAAATACATAATGGCTACAATGGACTTGAGCATACCAACTATGATGAAGATGGTGCAGAACTGGGCAATGTTTCATTCTGTGGTATATGGGGTCACCATGATTTGAAGCCAACTTGACAGTCACTAACAATGACAGCATAATTAGTTCACTGGATAATGACATACTGAGATTCCTAAACAGCTGGGACTGATTCACAAAGGCTGGATGTGTGGGGACAAGTGTACTACAGGACTCAGTGGGCATGGTCCCACCTGTATCAGGAAAGGAGGTGGGTCTGACTGTCACAACGATGGCCGTAGTCATGGATGACCAGAGCTGTATGACCTTTCACGGGAATAGTAGAGTATGGTGCATAGCACAAAGATAACATGCTAACCAACCCTGGTTTGTGATCCAGCTAATGTGCACAGCACGACCATTTCAGAAACTACTGGTACACTTACTTGCATTTCACATTTCAGCATACAGACCAATTTCCATCTTGGACTGGTTCCTACGTCTCCGAAACCAAAGAGGGAATAAGCTCATTTTTCACGGCTCTAATTTGTAATCATTTTGCCAGAGTTCATACAGACGGAATTTAGGTCAAAGTGATTTACTCATGCAGCACCAAGTAAGGAAAATACTCGTGCCATGGATGAAAATAGATTGCTTCAGTGACACTTTGTTAAGACCTACTGTGCAGCAGACACCGAGCTAAAGATATGAGAAACCCCCATAAGAAACTCCAGATATATTCCCTGTCCTCATGGAGCTAACAGTCTGTAGAAAAAAAAACAAAATGAAAAAATGGTAACATTTAGACAAAGAGCAGCAAATTCATTTTTACCTAAAGTAAATGGCTACATCAGTCATCATGGAGTGATGGGGGAAAAAGCACCCTAGTAAACACCCCAGACAAAAATGATTTAGCAACATGGAGTATTAGCTGCAAGTGATCTCCCAGTGACATTTTTAACTGTTGACTATTTCAGAGCCGCCTATCAGTTTGAAGGCAAATAAAATGAGAACAGGATACTCTCATATTCGAGAGGAAAAATATATCACCAAAGGTAGGTGTTTGGGGCAAAAAGAGAACACCCAAGGCATTGTGAGCATGAAGGTCCATCATCACAGCCAAGAAGACTAATCTAGCAGCAACACAAGGATGGACTAGAAGGAGGCAGGCATACCAGAAGGGAGCCCAGGCAAGTGACAGTTCTTCTGAGCCAACTTGAAACAGATATCACACAATGACAAATGTATTCAATTTGGGTTACTAATGAGAACAATATTTAGTGCCAGGTGGCTTTTTAAATGGTCACCCACAGGTCATGATTGTTTGTAATTGCATTTTCAATTACATACAGTTACATATTATGTTAATGAACTATAATGTATTCAAGACAATAAAATTGGTCATCCTACTGTAAAAAAATTACTATTGCATTAAAGTAATGATTATATGTTATATTAAAGAAGAAAAAGAATATAAATTTTCGTGGCTTAAAACTACTGTATTGTATCATTTCATATTCTTTTTGGTTTATCATCTTTGTTCATTTGTCAAATGTTGTCTGTATTCTTTAGATCCTTTAAAAATGTAACCTGAAAAGAAGTGTAACTATTGTTTATCACTGTTTTTTTAAATTTTGTTTTATAAACTATGATTTAATTTTCTTTCAAGTGATATACCTTAGCCTTGAAATCATATAAAAGAGCATTTGTGATCTTTATAGGGACTGTTCTATGTAAAATAGAGCTTTTAGTTCTTTAGCTGCCATGGTTCATTCTATTAACTTTTGACTACTAATAAGACTTGAACTAATATTTTAGATTGTATGTAGTGTTATATAGTTAGGTCTTTTTTCTTTCCCTTAGGCCAAGTCCTACCCACATCCCACTGTAGTTACTCTCTAGATTCTATCTTGGTCTATTGTAATTTTGGTTTTTGATGTATTTTTATTTACTCTTTTGATATTTATATTATTTGTCTTTCTTCTCTTGTCATTAATATGCTAAAATAGCCTGCTTCTTAGCACCTTTGACTTTAATGTCACTGTAGCACAGGCTATAGAAATGCCTTGACATTTCTAGTCCCACAGTCTGTCTTATTTTGAAAGGTAGTCATTTTATCTGAAAGTGATTTTTTTTCCTATTACCGGAAAATAAACATCTTGATTCAATTGCATTTCTTTGACCTCTGTAAGACAAAGAAAATGTTTCAGTAGCATTCATTTTCTCCCAAGCTGATTTTTCAGTTATTAATGTTGACAGTTAAACTGTATAAATCGTCATTTCTGCCATCAGTAAAATTCCCACCTGATTTCATTTTCCCATTTTCTTTGACATAGCACTCTTTTCTAAAGTTAACTGGTTAATGGAGAATGATAGCATAACTTTTACTTAAGAATAGAGTTAATAAATTTTGAAAGAAGTTTTATAAATAACTTCTAAACATTTTATAGTGTCTTTTCTGAGGTTGAATGTACAATGAAAACTTTACTGTGTAAGTGGAATCGTATTTGTTCACTCTGCAGATTTCAAAGTTGTTATAGATTTACTAATAAAGCATATTGTAAAATATCCTTCTGTTCATCTGTGACATCTCCTATGTCTTTTTCTATCAAGGAAAATATCTTGTAATTTTATAGTATAGTAATTTTTTCTACTTGTAAGTTATGGACTCGGTTATTCAAAACTGAAGAATTGTACAGGTTTGTCTCTCTTTTGGTTAAAGTAGTCCAAAATGTCAAAAATTAGAAGGAAAGTCACAGTGGAAAATACCAAGACCATATCTGATAGCACATCTCGAAGACCCAGTGTATTTGAAAGGCTTGGACCCAGCACTGGCAGTACAGCAGAGGTGAGTTGGCACTAATACAGCCCCAGGAGTTCTCTTGGAGTACGATCATGGAAATACTGATTTGTATCATAAAAGTGAACAAGTTGCTTTATTGTAGAGTTATTTATCAGAAAATTTTAAAAACTGTGTTTTGTAAAAAGGAGTGAAAGGGTTTATGGGGTTTTCATATTTTCTTCTGATGTTTTCATTATTTGTAATGCATTTCGGGTTAGCTGGAATTTTTACAGCATTTGTTTTAATTTTGTCCCACTAGCATTTTTTTTTAGAAATAAATATGAAATTTACATAGTACTATCTGTTTCTTAGACACAATGTCGTAATTGGCTGAAGACTGGCAACTGCCTCAATGGAAACACACATGGATTCATACATGGTCCTTCACCCCATGGTAAAGGCTATAGCAGTAATTATAGAAGGTTATTGAGAATTTTGAATTGTTCACATACTATTGTTGTTGTTAGGTGCATCAAATCGGTTCCTACTCATAGTGACCCTATGTACCACAGAATGAAACACTGCCCAGTCTTGTACCATGCTCACAGTCGTTATGCTTGAGCCCATTGTTGCAGCCACTGTGTCAATCCGTCTCATTGAGGCTGTTCCTCTTTCTCGCTGACTCTCTGCTTTACTAGGTATGATGTCCTTCTCCAAGGACTGATCCCTTCTGACAACGTGTCCAAAGTATGTAAGATGTAGTCTCTCCATCCTTGCTTCTAAGGAGCATTCTGGTTGTACTTCTTCCAAGACAGATTTGTTCGTTCTTCTGGCAGTCCATGGTATATTCAGTATTCTTCGACAACACCACAATTTAAAGGCGTCAATAATTCTTCAGTCTTCCTTATTCACTGTCCAGCTTTCGTATGCATATGATGCGATTGAAAATACCATGGCTTGTGTCAGGCACACGTTAGTCTTCAAGGTGACATCCTTGCTTTTCAACACATTAAAGAGGTCTTTTGCCTCAGATTTGTCCAATGCAATGTCTTTTAATTTCTTGGCTGCTGCATCCATGGGTATTGATTGTGGATCCAAGTAAAATGAAATCTTTGACAACTTCAATCTTTTCTCTGTTTATCATGATGTTGCTTATTGGTCCAGTTGTGAGGATTTTTTTTTTTTATATTGAGGTGTAATCCATACTGAAGGCTGTGGTCTTTGATCTTCATCACTAAGTGCTCCAAGTCCTCTTCACTTTCAGCAAGCAAGGTTCTGTCATCTGCATAACACAGGTTGTTAATGATTCTTCCTCCAATCCTGATGCCCTGTTCTTCTTCATATAGTCCAGCTTCTCAGCTTATTTGCTCAGCATCAGATTGAACAGGTATGGTGAAAGAATGCAACCCTGACATGCACCTTTCCTGATTTTAAACCACACAGTATCCCCTTGTTCTGTCCAAACAACTGCCTCTTGATCTATGTACAGGTTCCTTATGAGCACAATTAAGTGTTCTGGAATTCCCACTGTTCTCAATATTATCCATAATTTGTTATGATCCACACAGTCGAATGCTGTTGCATGGTCAATAAAACACAGGGAAACATCTTTCTAGTATTCTCTGCTTTCAGTGAAGATCCATCTAACATCAGCAATGATATCCCTGGTTCCCTGTCCTCTTTTGGATCTGGCCTGAATTTCTGGCAGTTCCCTGTCGACAAGCAGCCACTTTCGAATGATCATCAGCAAAATTTTACTTGCTTGCAGTATTAATGATATTGTTCGATAATTTCCACATTCGATTGGATCGCCTTTCTTGGGAATAGGCATAAATATGGATCTCTTCTAGTCTGTTTGCCAGGTAGCTGTCTTTCAAATTTCTTGGGATAGACGAGTGAGCACTTCCAGCGCTGCTTCCATTTGTTGAAACATCTCACTCGATAATTCTGTCAATTCCTGGAGCCTTGTTTCTCACCAATGCTTTCAGCACAGCTTGGACTTCTTCCTTCAGTACCAACGGCTTCTGATCATATGCTACCTCTTGAAATGGTTGAACATCAACCAATTCTTTTTGTTATAATGACTCTGTATTCCTTCCATCTTCTTTTGATGCTTCCTGTGTCATTCAATATTTTCCCCATAGACCTTCACTATTGCAACTGGAGGCTTGAATTTTTTCTTCAGTTCTTTTATCTTTAGAAATGCCGAGCGTGTTCTCCCCTTTTGGTTTTCTATCTCCAGCTCTTTGCACATGTCATTATAATACTTTGTCTTTCCAAGCTGCCCTTTGAAATCTTCTGTTCCCTTATTTTACTTCATTTCTTCCTTTTGCTCTAGCTACTTGACATTCAAGAGCAAGTTTCAGAGTCTCTTCTGACATCCATTTTGGTCTTTTCTTTCTTTCCTGTCTTTTTAATGACCTCTTACTTTCTTCATGTTTGATGTCCTTGATGTCATTCCACAACTCGTCTGGTCTTCATTTATTAGTGTTCAACGTGTCAAATCTATTCTTCAGATGGTCTCTAAATTCAGGTGGGGTATACTCAAGGTCATACTTTGGCTTTCGTGAACTTGTTCTAATTTTCTTCAGTTTCAACTTGAACTTGCATATAAGTACTTGACGGTCTGTTCTGCAGTTGGCCCCTGGCCTTGTTCTGACTGATGATATTGAGCTTTTCCATAATCTCTTTCCACAGATGTAGTCGATTTTATGCCTGTATATTCCATCTGGTGAGGTCCATGTGTATAGTCACCGTTTATGTTGGTGAAAAAAGGTATTTGCAATGAAGAAGTTGTTGGTTTTGCAAAATTCTATCATGTGATCTCTGGCATTGTTTCTATCACCAAGGCCATATTTTCCAACTACCAATCCTTTGTTTCCACCTTTTGCATTCCAATCACCTGTAATTATCAATGCATCCTGATCGCATGTTCCATCAATTTCAGACTGCAGAAGCTGGTAAAAATCTTCAATTTCTTCATCTTTGGCCTTAGTGGTTGGTGTGTAAATTTCAATAATAGTCATATTAACTGGTCTTCCTTGTAGGCATATGGATATTATCCTATCACTGAGAGCATTGCACTTCAGGATAGATCTTGAAATGTTCTTTCTGACAAGGAATGCAACACCATTCCTTTTCAAGTTGTCGTTCCTGGCATAGTAGACCATATGATTATCTAATTCAAAATGGCCAATACCAGTCCATTTCAGCTCACAGATGCCTAGGATATTAATGTTTATGCTTTCCATTTCATTTTTGATGATTTCCAATTTTCCTAGAGTCATACTTCGTGCATTCCACATTCCAATTATTAATATATGTTTGCAGCTGTTTCTTCACATTTTGATTCGTGCCACATCAGCAAATGAAGGTCTCGAAAGCTTGACTCCATCCACGTCATTAGGGTCGACTCTACTTTGATGAGGCAGCTCTTCCCTAGTTGTCTTTTGAGTGCCTTCCAACCTGGGGGGCTCATCTTCTGGAACTATATCAGACAATGTTCTGCTGCTATTCATAAGGTTTTCACTGGCTAATTCTTTTCAGAGGTAGACTCTGGGGCTTCTTCCTGGTCTTAGTATGGAAGCTCAGCTGAAACCTGTTCAACATGGGTGACCCTGCTGGTATCAAATACCGGTGGCATAGCTTCCAGCATCACAGCAACACGCAAGCCCCCACAGTACAACAAACTGGCAGACAAGTGGGAGTCACATACTATTAGAAGATCACTTTTGTAATTTATCTAGTATAAAAATCTGAACTACAACTGTATATTTGATCAGATTTTCTGCTTCGGAGATGATCTTATCAATAGTCAAAGATTGACAAGATCTTTTTAGTTATTAATTTCAAATTTAATGTTTGCTTTGAAATCAACTTATTTGCCAAGTATTTACTTGTTTTGACAAGAGATCTTTTTAGCAAATATGTGTAGCTCACTTTTTATGTTAATGTATTAAGTTGCTGCTTAAGAATTCTATGATGTCTACAGCATCATTATATGTGAATTTATTTTTAGTGAGGAGAGTCTATTTTGAAGTCTTAATATATTAAAATTTAAATAGGGTATAAATTTAGCTTTTTAAGATGTTCTAAATGTCCTTACTTGGTCTTCTAAGAATTTTGTGGGTTTAGTTTGCACCTTTAGGTCCTTAATACATTTTGAATTTGTTTTTGTGTATGGTGTGAGGCATGGATCCTGTTTCATTTTTCTGCATGTGGAAATCCAATTTTCCCAGCACCATCTATTGAAGAGACTCTATTTCCCCATCAGATGGACTTAGCACCCTTGTCAAAAATCAGTTGACCGGACTTCTGGCAACATGGCACTCTAGGCAGAAGCACCACGCCGTCCCTCCACAGCAGAGATCTGAAAAACCTAGCCAAACAGAGAAAACAGCAATCCTTAAACCCTAAGCATAAAAAGAAGAGATAAAGAACTCAGCCAAGCACCAAATGGAATAAGAAACTGACAGAGAACAGAAGGCGAGGAGACATACTTGCAGAGGTCCCCTATCAGCTAAAGCAGCATGGATCTGCCATCTTGGACTCCTATCAGAGACCAGTGAACAGGGTGTATGAGAAATCAGCTTCACGGAGCTTCCAGCAGGAGACAGAATAACCGGTAACCAATGATATATGCTTTCCCACCCCCCACCCTTCTTCACCACCACTCGGCCTCTTCTGCTTCCCACGGCCATGGTCTCTTGGCCGGGAAACACCAGCTGCTTGGATTCTGCCTGCCTGCACTGGCCAACTCCCTGGGTGCCATTTGTTGGCTGCTAGTGTTGCTTTTTGCCACTTCTTTTTATTTCTTCCCTCTCGCCTCCTCCTCCTTTTGCTCAAGTGCCTGGCTCCATACACCATCTTTTCTTCTTTCTGAAAGACTGTGGAGCTCCACTAGTGTGGGACTGCTTCCCAGTCCGTGCTGCCACGCTGGTGATATCCTGGGGCTTTTTTTGTTTATTTGTTCTGAATTGTTTGTTTGTTTTCGTTGTATTTTCTCAAATTGGGGGCCTGTTCTGGCCAGCAATGCTGCGCAGCTTGGGACCGACCCCCTCAGGTTGCGCAGATGCACAGAGGGATCCCTGAGAGCATTTCTTTTTTCGTGGTTTTTTTCCTTCTGTTTTTTGGGGGGTTTTCTTGTTCTTTCTTTTTTAAATTTGTTTTGTTTTCTTTTACCTCTTTTTCCCTTTTTATCTCTCTTCATTACTCAGTTTCTCATCTCTCTATACCTTCCTTCTCTTAATGTCCCCTGAATTCCTCATGCTGAGTGACACCTCTATCCCTTCTAGCCAGGCTGTACTTCAACACCTGGGAGCAACATCCCCAGACCTCGTAGCTGCACTGGTGGGATCCCTGGGAGCTTTGCTTTTATTTTTTCTTTCTAATTTTTATTTATTCATTCTTTTCTTTT
>NW_004443980.1:8733321-8734945 GCF_000243295.1 Trichechus manatus latirostris
CAAAATAAATTCACAACTAGAAATTATACAAAAACAACAATTAGAAATCCAAAAGATAAACAACAAGATTTCAGAAATGGACAGTGTCATAGAAAGACTGAGGAGCAAATTTGAAACTGTGGAAGAAAGGATCAGTGGGCGTGAAGACAAACACTTGGATACAACTCTGTTTGAGGAAAACTCAGAAAAAAGAACGAAGAAAAATGAAGAGACCCTGAGAATTATATGCGATACAA
Organism: Trichechus manatus latirostris; assembly: GCF_000243295.1. Taxonomy (NCBI): domain Eukaryota; kingdom Metazoa; phylum Chordata; class Mammalia; order Sirenia; family Trichechidae; genus Trichechus; species Trichechus manatus. Next base: position 8,733,558 of record NW_004443980.1, read on the forward strand.
TCAAAAGCAAAAATATGCAAGTGATTGGACTTCCAGAACAGGCAGAGAAAATAGAAAACACATTGATCATTGAAGAACTGCTGACAGAAAACTTCCCCAATATCATGAAAGATGAAAAGCTGGCCATCCAAGAAGCTCAACAAACCCCATATAGGATAAACCCCAAAAGAAAGTCACCGAGGCATATCATAATCACACTCTCCAAAACCAAACAAAAACAAAGAATCCTGAGAGCAGCTCATGACAAACAAGAAGTCACATACAGAAGAGAAATAATAATACTAAGCTGAGATTATTTGGCAGAAACCATGCAGGCAAGAAGGCAATGGGATGACATATATAAAACCTTTAAAGAAAAATATTCCCAGCCGAGAATAATATATCCTGCAAAACTCTGGTTCAAATATGATGGTGAAACTAAGACATTTCCAGATAAACAGAAATTAAGGGAATATGTAAAAACCAAACCAAACTTACAAGAATTATTAAAAGGAGTCCTTCGATCTGAGAAAAAACAACTTCAGCTCTCAGGCTGAAGCTAGGACGCAGGATCGTACCAGCCAGGTACCAATCTAGGAAATGAACTCTCAAGGACTATCAAAACCAAAAGAAATACAACAGGGAATCAGAGCAGTTAATCTCTAAATGACAAGAACATCAGAACATTAAAAGAGGGAATAAATGTTATAGGTATAGAACCTTCTAATGGAGAGGAAAGCAAGGTGATACCAAGTAGTAATAGACAGCTTAAAACTTAGAAAGATAAGGGTAAATTTCATGGTAACCACAAAGAAAGTTAACAAACATACTCATAAAAATAAAGAGGAAAAATATAAAGTCTCAGTAAAAATGAAACCTACAAAAACAAAATAAATGAAAAAAGATTCACAAACAAAAGGAATTCAGCACAGAGGAGTAAGAGGAACAAAGAAAACGTCAGCACCACAAAAAAAGCACTATAAAATGACAGCAATAAACTCACATCTATCAATAATTACACTGAATGTAAATGGACTCAGTGCACCCATAAAGAGACAGAGAGTGACAGAATGGATAAAAAAACAGGATCCAGCATGCTGTCTACAAGAGACACACCTTAGAAACAAACACATGAATTTATTAAAAATCAAAGGTTGGAAAAAAATATATCAAACAAACAACTACCAAAAAAGAGTAGGAGTGGCAATACTAATGTCAGATAAAATAACCTTTAAAACAAAATCCACCATAAAAGACAAAGAAGAACACTATATAATGATTAAGGGAATGATCCATCATGAAGTCATAACCATAATAAACATCTATGCACCCAATGACAGGGCTCCAAAATACATAAAACAAACTCTAACAACACTGAAAAGAGAAATTGACAGTTCCACAATAATAGT
>NW_004443980.1:8737012-8738269 GCF_000243295.1 Trichechus manatus latirostris
CTACAACAAAAAGACAAATAATCCAATTAAAAAATGAGTAAAGGAAATGAACAGACACTTCACCAAAGAAGACATTCAAGTGGCCAACAGACACATGAGGAAAGGCTCACAATCACTAGCCATTAAAGAAATGCAAATTAAAACCACAATGGGATACCATCTCACCCTGGCATTACTGACAGAAATCAAAAACACTGCAAATAACAAATATTGGAAAGGCTGTGGGGAGATCGGAACTCTTATGCACCGCTGGTGTGAATGCAAAATGATACAACCATTTTGGAAAATGATATAGCGCCTCCTTAGAAAGCTAGAAATAGAAATACCATATGATCTAGCAATCTCACTCCTAGGAATATATCCTAGAGAAATAAGAGCCTTAACACAAATAGACATATGCACACCCATGTTCATGGCACCATTGTTCACAATAGCAAAAAGATGGAAATGATCTAGATGCCCAACAACAGATGAATGGATTAACAAACTATGGTACATACACACAATGGAGTACTATGCAATGATAAAGAACAATGATGAATCTGTGAAGCATCTCATAACAGGTGAAACTGGAGGACATTATACTGAGTGAAATAAGTCAATCACAAAAGGACAAATATTGTATGAGAGCTCTATTGTAAAAACTCATGAAAAAGTTTACACACAAAAAGTAACAATCTTTGTTGGTTACGAGGATGGGAGGGGTGGGAGGAAATACTAAATACACAATAGATAAGTGGTATCTTTGGTGAAGGGTGAGACAGTACACAATACTGGGGAAACCAGCACAACTTGTACAAGGAAAGGTCATGGAGGCTCCATAGACACATCTAAACTCCCTGAGGGACTGAATTGCTGGGTAGAGGGCTGTGGGGACCATGGTCTCAGGGAACATCTAGCTCAATTGGCATAACAGTTTATAAAGACAATGTTGTACATTCTACCTTGGTGAGTAGCATCTGGGGTCTTAAAAGCCTGTGAGGAACCATCTAAGATACTCCACTGGTCTCATCCCTTCGGGTGCAAGGGAGAATGAAGAGAACAGGATAAAAGGAAAATATTAGTCCAAAGGAGTAATGGACCACAGCTAGCAAGGCCTCCACCAGACTGCGTCCAGTACAGCTAGATGGTGCCCGGCTACCACCACTGACTGCTCTGACTGGGATCACAACAGAGGGTTCTGGACAGAGCTGGAGAAGGATGTAGAACAAAATTCTAACATACACAAAAAAGACCAGATTTACTGGCCTAAAAGAG
>NW_004443980.1:8738686-8762833 GCF_000243295.1 Trichechus manatus latirostris
ACCAAAAAAAAAAAAAAGGTAAAAAAGAAAAAATCAATTGGCCATAAATGTGTGACCTTATTTCTGAATTCTCTATTCAGTTCCATTGGTCTGCGTATATCTGTTGTTATACCAGTACCAGACTGTTTTGATTACTGTAGCTATACAGTATGTTTTAAAGTCAGGAATTGTGAGTCCTCCTACTTTGTTCTTCTCTTTCAACATTGCATTAGCTATTCTGGGCCCGTTTGTCATTCCATATAAATTTGAGAATTGGTTTTTCTCTAGGAATATTCTTTAAAGGCATTTTGTTTTTCATTTCTTCTTTGTTTTTTCCACTTAATAATGAGATGAAAGTAAACTAATTGAACAGCCATGTACTATATAATTCCCAGTATAAATTATGAAGCCTTACCTTTGTTACTTATAGTGACCCTACAGGAACACAGTAGAACTACCCCATAGGATTTCCAAGGCTACAGTTTCTAGGGAAGTAGACTGCCACATCTTTCTCCTGCAGAGTTTCTGGTGGGTTCGGACAGCCGACCTTGCAGTTAGTAGCCAAGCTCTTAACCACTGCCCCAGCATGGCTCCTTGTAATAATGGTATGAAAATAAACTAACTGAACAGCTGTGTACTGTATAATTCCCAGTATAGATTATGAAGCCTTACCATTGTAGAATACAAACATGTATTTTCCTGCAATTTAACAAATTCTGCAGAAGAATAAGAAATAATTGTTCCAAAATCTTGCTTTGAATCCTTAAACTGTTTTTATTCTGAAATAATTTCAAATTTAAGAGAAGTTATGACTAGTATGAAAACTCCTGTATTTGCTTTGGTACTTAAGATGCATGAGATGTTTTTTCAGCTGTTAATGTTGTGTCCAACCACATGCATGTGTAGATTATCATGCTGTTGGGATTCTTAGATTAAAGCTTTATGAATCTTCCTACCTTTTACTTCCAAATATTACCAATATATCTAAGTGATTAATAGGAAAATATGTCAAGCTGTTAATTACAAATACCTTTTTCTCAACTCCCATATTATTTCTTATTTCACCAGTACCTGTCACCCCATGGAATTTTAAATGTACACATTTTGATTGATGTGAGAAGGAAACTTCTAAGTATTACTTATGTTTTTTATATATTAATATTTACACTGAAACAAATTATTTTCCTGAGTTTTAAGAGCCATAGACAGTTACAAAAACTATATTGAGGTTTATGAGGTTGTTTCTGTAAATATTTTCCTATAAAATGTTATATAAATATAGATTTTTGTTGTTTTGTTTTGTTTTTGGTTTTTGGTTCAGAGGTCTCCAGAAAGAACTACAGAGGATCTTAGAGAAAGAATGAAGAACAAGCACCAAGATGTGGACACTGAGTCCCAGAAGTGAAATACAGAGGAATCATCTTCACCTGTTAGGGTAGGAATGTATTTTCTCAAAGTGAAATTTCAGTGGTGCTTTATTATTTATGTCCCATTTTAAAGATTATTTTGTATGCTGAATAAATGGTAAATGTGCAATATGGCATTATAGTATTCTTTGTAGTTAATGTAATTTAGAGGAAAAAAGTCTTTTGGAAAAACTCATAATTCTCTTAATGTTTCTGTTCTTTGTGGGAGTTAAGATAAAGGGGATTGGTTTGGAGAGCTCAGGCTGAACTTTATAGGGTTTCTGTATCTTGATGGGGATCATGAGAAACTAAATGTATTCTTAAGTTTTCAAAGTTCAGCTGAACATCATATCCTACCTGTTTTTAAGAAAGATTTCAGGTGGCTTACAATTGAACACTTACTTATAGACTAGACTAAAACAATGAAGGCAAGGCACAGTGGTAACAAGAACTGACGTAGAAAACTTAGGTTAAAAAAAAAAGCATGTGACACAAAATTTAAGTGTGCATCTCCTGACAAGTCAAAAGAGAAACATGATTTATGGCATAGTTCATTGAATAAAAGAAAACATAGATGTTTGTCAGGAATGGCTACCTTTCCTAGAACTGAGTTCTTTCAGGAAATTTTTCTAGAGTATATACCTAGGAGTAGGATTCCTGCATCATAGGGTAGTTCTCTTTGTAGTTTTTTGAAAAAGTGCCATACCGTTTTCCATAGTTGTACCATTTTACAGTCCCACTAGCAATGCATAAGGGTTTCAATCTCCCCACATCCTTGCCAACATTTTTTGTTACCTGTTTTTTTTTTTTTTAAATCAATGCCATTTTAGCTGGGGTAAGATGGTGTCTCGTTGTAGTCTTGATTTGCATCTCTATAACGGCTAATGATCATGAACACCTTTTTGTATGTTTGCTGGCTGCTTGGATGTCCTCTCTGGTGAAGGTTCTGTTCATGTCCTTTGCCCATTTTGTGACTGGGTTGTTTGTATTTTTATCATTGAATTGTTACAGTTTTGTGTAAATTTTGGACATTAAACCCTTATTGGATAAATTATTTTCAAAGATTTTTCCCAGTCTGTAGGTTGTCTATTTACTCTTTCAATAAAGTCTTTTGATGAACATAAGTTTTAAATATTTATGAGATCCCGTGTATCTATTTTATCTCCTTCTATTTGTGCATTTGTTGTAATGTTTATTATCACATTTTTATAAAAGATTAGGTCCCATCGGTTTCTTTTAGGAATTTTATGGTTTTAGATTTAACATTTAGGTCTTTGATCCATTTGGAGTTAGTTTTTCTGTGTGGTTTGAAGTATGGGTTCTGTTAAATTTTGTTGCAGGTGGTTATGCAGTTTTGCCAGCACCATTTATTAAAGAGACTGTTTCTGCCCCACTGAGTGGACTTTGAACCTTTGTCAAAATCAGTTGTCCATGGCTGACTGGGTTTGATTCTGGGTTCTCAATTCTATTCCACTGGTCTATGTGTCCATCGTTTTGATTACAGGGGCTGTATAGTATGTTTTGATATTAGGGAGTGTGAGACCTCCTGCTTTGTTCTATTTCTTCAGTATTGCTTTAGTTATTTGGGGTTCCTTTCCCTTCCATGTGAAGTTGGTCAATAGCTTTTCCATTTCAGTAAAGAGCCTTGTTGGGATTTGTATCAAGATTGCATTGAATCTGTAGATCACTTCAGGTAAGATTGACATTTTCACTATATTAAGTCTTCCAATCCACGAGCATAGGATGTCTTTCCATTTTTGTCTTTTAGTTTTTTGTGGCAGTGTTTTATAATTTTCATTGTGTAAGTCTTTTATGTCCCTGATTATGTTAATTCCTAGGTATTTTATTGATTTGAGGTCTACTGTAAATGGTATTGTTTTATTGATTTCTTGTTTGGAGTAGTCTTTATTAGCGTAGAGGAACCCAACTGATTTTAGTGTGTTAATCTTGTACCCTACAATGTTGCTAAATTCTTCTGTTTGTTTCAGCAGCTTTCTTGTGGAATGTTTAGGGTGTTCTGTGTATAGGATCATGTCATGTGCAAATAGAGATGGTTTTACCTCTTCCTTTCTGATTTGGATACCTTTTATTTCTCATTCTTGTTTTATTGCTCTGGCTAGGACTTCCAGTATGGTGTTGAATAAGAGTGGTGATAATGAACATCCTTGTCTCATTCCCCTTCTCAAAGAGAAGGCTTTCAGCCTTTCTTTGTTGAGTATAATGTTGGCTCTTGGTCTTTCATATATGCCCTTAATTATATTGAGAAATTTCCCGTCTCTTGCTATTTTGCTGAGAGTTTTTGTCAGGAAAGGATGTTGAATTTTATTGAATGACTTTTCTGCATCAATTGATATAATCATATGGTTTTTTTCTTTTGTTTACTTATATGGTGGATTATATTGATTGATTTCTGATGTTGAACCACCCTTATAGGCCTGGTATGAATCCCACTTGATCATGATGTATGATTTTGTTGATATTTTGTTGAAGTCTGTTGGCTAGAATTTTGTTGAAAATTTTTGCATCTATGTTCATCAGGAATATTGGTCTGTAATTTTCCTTTTTTGTTATATCTTTTCATGGTTTAGGTATCAGGGTTATGCTGCCTCATAGAAAAAGTTCAGTAGTTTTCCTTCCTCTTCTGTGTTTTTGGAGAGATTGAATAGGAATGATGTCAGCTCTTCTCTGAACGTTTGGTAGAATTCTCTACCATCTGGTCCTGGGCTTTTTTGTTTTATGTTGGCAGTTTTTGATGACATCTTCTATCTCTTCTTTTGTAATGGGTCTGTTTAAATTTTCTTCCTCTGTTTGTGATAGTTTGGGTAGATAGTGTATCTCTAGGAATTTTTCCATTTCATCTAGGTTTTCAAATTTATTGGAGTATGATTTTTCATAGTATTCAATTATGACCTTCTTTATCTCTGTTGGATTGGTTGTAATGTCACCAGTTTCATTTCTTAATTGGGTTATTTGCCTCTTCTGCTTTTTTTCTTTTGTCAGTCTAGACAGTGATGTGTCTATTTTATTGATCCTTTCAAAGAATCAACTTCTGGTTTTGTTAATTCTTTGAGTTGTTTTTCTGTTTTCAATTTCATTTATTTCTGCCCTGATCTTTATCATTTCTTGTTTCTGGTAGCTTTTGGCTTCTTTTGCTCTTCTTCTTCTATTTGTTCAAGTTGTCGGTTTAAGGTAATGATTTTGACCTTCTTTTTTAATGTAGGCATTTATTGCTATAAATGTCCCTCTGAGTACTGCTTTTATTAAGTCCCAAAGGTTTTGATATACTGTGTTTTCATTTTTTGTTTGATTCTAGGAATTTTTTAAATTTCAATTTTGATTTCTTCTATGACCCAGTAGTTTTTTAGCTGTGTATTATTTTGTTTCCATGTATTTATTTTTTTTACCTTGTTTATCCTGTTGTTGATTTGTAGCTTTATACCATTATGGTCAAAGAAGATGCTTTGTATAATTTAGATCTTTTGAAATTTGTTGAGACTTGTTTTATGTCCTAGCATATGGTCTATTCTGGAAAATGATCTGTGTGTATGCTGGAGAAGAATGTGTATTGTTTCTGATGTTGGGTGGAGTGTCCTATGTATGTGTATTAGGTCCAATTGGCTTATGGTTTTATTTAAGTTATCAATTTCCTTAGTGATCTTCTTTTTAGATGTTCTGTCTGTAAATGCAAGTGGTGTGTTGAAGTCCCCTACTATTATTGTGGAGCTGTCTCTTTCTGCTTTCTTATTCGTTGTATTTGTTTCATGTAATTTGGTGCATTGCTGTTAGGTGCATGTATATTTATAATTCTTATGTCTTCTTGGTGGATTGACTCTTTTATTTTTATGTGATGTCCTTCTTTATCTCTTGTAATAGATTTTGATTTAAAGTCTGTTTTATCTGATTATCAGTATGGCCACCACTGCTCTTTTTTGTTTACTGGATGTGTGGAACATTTTTCTCCATCCTTTTATTTTCAGTCTGTTTGTGTCCTTATGTCTAAGGTGTGTTTCTTGTAAACAGCAATAGGATAGATCATGGTGGTTTTTTGTTTTTTTTCCATTCTGCCACTCTCTGCCTTTTGCATGGGGCATTTAGACAATTAACATTTAAGCTTGTTACTGAAAACGAAGTGTCTACCTCACACATTTTGCTGTTTGTTTTTTGAGTGATTCTTATCTTCTTTTTTTTTTTAATTCTGATTTTTTTGTTTGTATTTGGGTGCTTTCTTGTGATGAGCCTTTTTGTTATCTCCCTTCTTGTCTTCTGAATGTTTCTTCTTGGTGATTTCTTATTGTTTACCACATATTTTACATTACACAACTTACAGTTATAGTGTTTACATATGAGGACAGTTAACATGCAACCTTAATGTAATAAATTTATTCCTGATATGCTCCTCCCTCCCCTTTTCAGTTGATGTGTCTCCATTAATATCAGTATACAACCTGTATTTGATATGTTTACTTTGTACTTATTTCTTAATGCTCTTGCCTTCCATTTGGAGTACTCCTTTGAGTAATACTTGGAAAGCTAGTCTGGTGGGGTAAATTCCCAGAGCTTCTGTTTAGAAGTGTCTTGATTTCCCTTTCATTTTTGTATGACAGCTTTGCTGGGTAAAGAATTCTTGGCTGGCAGTTTTTGGTTCAGTATCTTATGCATGTCACTCCATTGTTTCTGGCCTCTAGTTTCTGGGGAGAAATTATAAGCCTGTTTCATTTTCCATGAATAAACATGAGAGAGAATGTGTGAAGGGAAAAACCATCTATCAATTATGTGTCTTCAAACCCCTCCCCAGGTTATGCAGCTTTAATGGCTGAATGATTTTGAAAGGAAAACATGTAAATTGTGCTTCGCCTGAACTCATAATAAAAAGCCATTAAATTAATTGACTCTCTCAGTGCCTACCTAACAATACGCCTCAGCTGTGTATCCAAGTTGCACTAGCTGAGATCACAATGGGGTTTGCCCTTATTCTCAGGCAAGACAGGCCATTTATCACTTGGGGAAGGTTACGTTCACAAGCACAGTCATCATAAAGGTAGAGGGTCAGGGCTCTTGAAGAGATACTTGGCATGTTATTTTTGCCACCTAGTGTTCCAAATGGGCTGGAGAACAAACGTACAAATTAGCTGGCTTCCAGGGGAATGACTCAAGCAGCTAGATCTGCCAGGACTGGACTAGGTCCTGGGGTGGGACTCATCATCTACCTCATCAGGAAGCAGCAGAGGAAGAAGACAAGCCCTCTCCAAGGTCAGGAAGACCTGGATAGGGCTGGGGCAGAGAACACATGGGTCCCTGCCCACTCCCTTCCTGGTTTATCATTTTTATATGAATGAAATACATTGAACACCTATTTTGCGCCAGTTGCTTTTAAATGTTATCTCATTGAATCCTCACAGCAGGCCTCTGGGGTAGTTATTACTAACCTCGTTTTTCAGAAGAGGAAAATGAACCTCAGAGAGGCTAAGACATTTGCCTGTTATGAGTCAGAATCAACTCCATGCCACACAGCAGCAACACACAGGTGAAAACATTTAAGTACTTGACTACTGGCTGAAAGGTTGGTGGCTCAAACCCACTTCCAGGCCCTTGGAAGACCAGCCTGGTGATCTGCTTCCAAAAAGTCACAGCCCTGACAACTCTATAGAGCAGTTCTACTCTGTACCCATGGGGTTGCCGTGAGTCAGAATTAACTCAACAGCAACTAACAACAGCAACACAGCTAGGAGTGGAGTTCATCTGATCCAACGTCTCTGTTCTTTTCACTCTCCCCAAGAGGTCCCAGGATCACAGAGGGGAATCTCAAGAAGAGATGAAGAGGAAGGAAATAAGCTTGTCTCCATTCCTTTCTTTTTCTTTTTCAATATTAAAAAAAATCAACTTTTAAGTATCAAGATTGAGGAATTTTGACAGTATACAATTATGTAACTACCACCACAATCAAAACAGAAAATTTTCCATCACCCCCAAAAATTCTCCTGTACCCCTTTATTGTTAATCCCTTCCCCTCAGCCCCAGCCCCTGGCAAGACCTAATCTGTTTTCTATCCCTATAGTTTCATATTTGAAATGATATCATATAGATAGAGTAATACAATATAAAACTTTCAGTATCAGACTAGTTTTACTTGGGGTGATTCAGTGAAAACTGTGAGAGCCAGAACTGGACGGGACTGCCTTAGTTTTCTGGATCTTGAAAGTCTTCTGCCTTTGACAGGGTGCAGTCTTACCACTTTTCTATTGCTCTCTATTACTGGAAAATATTCAACTTTTCCTTTTCGTATAGGTTTCCACCTTACACGGGTTCCAGCTTTCACAGGTTTTACTGTATTACAGACATTATATTACATATATTATATTACATATATTGCATACATTACATACATTATTACATATACATATATGTATATATACATTACATATATACATTACATACTAAACATATATTTATTTTTATGTAAAGATTAATTAATGGAGGTAAAGGTAGAAATAAACAAAGGAAGAAAAAAAGAGAAATACAAAGAAAAGTACCCAAAAAAGACAATGAGGAAAGGTATAGAGAAAAAAAATTAACAAAATACAGGAATGCAAACAGAAAGATAGATTAAGAGAAATAAAACATTCGCTGTAATGAAGAGACCCATAGACAAATGCAGGCAGAGAGATTTCCAATCTAGATGACTCGAAGAGGTGGTTTAATGACACTCCCCCAGGCCCTGCCCCAGTCACACAAATGACAGAAATACATATGAAAAGACAAACCCAAAAAAGGCACAAATCAGAGCCAGTCTAGAATACAAGAAATGGAACAGAAATGCAAAGTAGTGAAATGTGCTGAAGACACAAGCAGCAGTGGTGGCCAGAAGGGTGGCTCCTGAGGACAGAGGATTTAGGCTAGGGCACCAGAATACCTGGAGCCAGGGACCAAGATAGCTTTCCTCCACTTGTATCAATGTTATTTTCCTGATTCGGTCGTTAGATTGTGGTTATATAGGAGAATGTGCGTTCTTTGTAGGAATGAGGTCACCATGAGTCTGAATCGACTAGACAGCAACGGGTTTAGTTTTTATACACTAAAGTTAGGACGTAATGTTGCCAACTTAGTCTCAGACGGCTTTGTACTGTTCTTGTAACTTTTCTGTAAATTTGAGATTGTTTCAAAATTTAAAAAGTATAAAAATGTTCGACTACTTCATGAATAATACATACTTAAAAAAAAAAATGCCAAACTACCACCCTCCCACCTTTCGCTCTCTTGTTTTGTAATATACTTTAGTTCTACATATGCTACAAATGCAACATTGCATTGTTATTATTTTTACTTTAAATGGTCCACAGTGACCAGATTGAGTGAGTGATTTTTTTTGTTGTTGTTTGTTTTATCTTTATTGACATTGTCACCTATTTTGGTGTTCTTTATTCCTTTGTATGTTTCAATCTGGTATCATTTCCCTTCAGCCTAAAGAACATCTTTTGGCATTTCTGTGGTGCGGGTCTTCTGGAGAGAAGTTCTTTCAGCTTTTATCTATTAGAAAATATTTTTATTTCACCTGATTTTAAAATTTATGTAGTAATGCAAAGGACCTACAGTAGCCAAAACAATCTTTAAAAAATTGAAGAAAGTAAACTAACTGATTTCAGGTCTTAACTATAAAGCTACTAGTATTTAGACAGCGTAGAATCGGCGTATGGTAGTCTCTAACATGCGGACAATTATGAGGATGGTACAGAACCAGGCAGCATTTCATTCTGTTGTACATAATGTTGCAATGAGTTGGAGTCAACTCAATGACAGCTATCTATCTATCTATCTGTCTACCTACCTATATACCTACCTATCTATCTATCTGTGTGTCTGTCTTAGTCATCTAGTGCTGCTATAACAGAAATACCACAAGTGGATGGCTTTAACAAAGAGAAATTTATTTTCTCACAGTCTAGTAGGCTACAAATCCAGTGCAGGTCATCAGCTCCAGGAGAAGGCTTACTCTGTTGGCTCTGGAGGAAGGTCCTTGTCATCATTCTTCCCTTGATCTGGGAACATCTCAGCACAGGAACCTCAGGTCCAAAGGACGCACTCTGCTCCTGACACTGCTTTCTTTGTGGTATGAGTTCCCCAATTCTCTGCTTGCTTCCCTTTCCTTTTATCTCTTGTAAGAAAAGGTGATGAGGCAGGAACAAGATGGCAGAGTAGTCAGACTCTTCCGGTGGTCCCTCTTACAACAAAGACCTGAAAAAACAAGTGGCTCGATTATATATGACAATCTAGGAGCCCTGAACATCAAAGGCAAAGTTGAGGAATCAGACTGAGTGGCAGGGGGATGGAGAGACGGTTTGGAAGCAGCAATGAGTTGCCAGACCTGACGCAGCAGGAGCTGGAGCCCTTCAGCCTGGATGAGCTCAGGGTGCATGGTGAGGCAGGCAAGCAGAGGTGGTCGAGAGGTGTTTTCCACATTGGGAGAGATCCGGCATCAGAGACTCTGCTCGGCCATCCAGAACCAGTGAGAAGCAGCCTTTGATTGGTGAAAGATAAGTATTTGCGTCTGGCCTACCGCGTGGATCAAAAACATCCCCCTTAGGGAAAAACCTCTCTCCCATTTACCTCCCCGCTCCCTGCTCTGCACTGGGTCCAGGATGGCTTTAGCAATTGCTGAATCCCCTGGCCAGAAGTAGGACCCGTTGTGCATCCTGAGCCATTCTCCCGGCCTTGGAAAGGGAACAAATTAACAAAAAGGGAGAAAAAACAATCTGTTGGTTCCCCTAAGCTAGGAACTCAGGGCAGGCACAGCTCCTTTGCCTAGGCACAGGCATAAAAGAGCCATGGACTCTGAGTTCCTTTCCCCCTGCATAGACTTGTGTGGGCCCATCTCAACAGCGTAGGCCCTCATTGCCACAGTACAAAAGGGTGTATACCTGACGTCTAACTTCAACTATTTCAGCTTTAAAGTGGCAGGTCATTGACATTTGTCACTGCTCTCTACCCATTAAGCAGGGTCTTCACCTACCCACATCAGGGGCCTGAGGCTGGTGGCTCCACCCACGCCACCTAGCCACCTGTGATAGGGGCCCAGGAATAAGTGGTACCCCCAGTCCTTACAGCCAACAGTATTGGGTGCTCATAGTCCGGCTGTAAAACCCATCCACGTATGCATCCTAGGGAACAGGGACACGCTTTCCTCCTGGACAGTCGTGGGCAGCCTTCAACCCACTGCCTTGCTCAGCATGTGTCCCCCTGCTGCAGCCAGATGCCTGTACCTACACCAAACACTCATGCTTGTCTAGGACTGTAGGTGAGAGCCTGCACCACACACTTGGTGGCTGACTACCTGAACATCTGAGCTGAATCCATGCAGGAGGAGTGGGTGGACTCCTGGACTCACATACTTAGTAGCAGTTCCGGCAACCTGGTGGCAGGACGTTGAATCTTCAGGGATACTGGTGATCAGGCTAGCTCACAGGAGCAGCCTATTTGGGCATATCAAAACAAAACAAGAAGCTAGGACACAGTAAGCAAACATTAAATAAATATAGTAACTTATTGATGGCTTGGAGACAACAGTCAATATCAAATCACTTAAACAGGCAGAACATGATGGCTTCAGCAAGCTCCCAAAATAAAGATTCTGGAAATACTCTGGTGGAAGAAAATTCCTTGGGATTACCAGAGGCAGAATACAAAAGATTAATATACAGAACTCTTCAAGACATCAGGAAAGAAATTAGGCAAAACGTAGAACATGCAATAGAAGAACTTAAAAATCTTAGAGAAGAGCATAATGACAAATTTACCAGGCTGCAAGAATTCATAAAGAGACAGCAATCAGAAATTCAGAAGATTAACAATAAAATTTCAGAATTAGATAACTCAGTAGAAAGTCATAGGAGCAGAACTGAGGCAATGGAAGTCAGAATTAGTGAGACTGAAGATAAAGCACTTGACGCCAACTTATTTGAGGAAAAAATCAGATAAAAGAATTTTTAAAAATGAAGAAACTCTAAGAATATGTGAGATTCTTTCAAGAGAAGTAACCTATGAGTGATTGGAGTACCACAACAGGAGGGGATAACAGAAGATATAGAGAGAATTGTTGAAGATTTGTTGGCAGAAAACTTCCATGAGATAATAAAAGATGAGAAGATATCTGTACAAGATGTTCATTGAACCCCATATAAGATAGATCCCAAAAGAAAGTTGCCAAGAAATATTATAATCAAACTTGCCAAAACCAAAGATAAAGAGAGACCTTTAAGAACAGCTAGGAATAAATGAAAAGACATCTACAAAGGAGAGTCAATAACTCTAAGCTTAGATTAATCAGCTAAAACCATGCAGGCAAGAAGGCAATGGGATGACATATAAAGCCTTGAAGGAAAAAAATTGCCTGCTAAGAATTATATATCCAGCAAAACTGTCTCTCAAATACGATGGTGAAATTAAGGCATTTCCAGATAAACAGAAGTTTAGGGAATTTGCAAAAACCAAACCAAAATTACAAGAAATATTAAAGGGAGTCCTCCGGTTAGAAAATCAATAACATCAAATTACAACCCGAGACTAGAACACAGGAGAGGACAACAAGATATCAACCCAGATAGGGAAATTATAAAAATAAATCAAAGCTAAAACACTGAAAATAGGGAAACAGAGATGTCAATATGTAAAAGATGACCACATTAAAACAAAATAGAGGGACTAAAAATGTATACATAGATTTTTCATATGGAAATGAAGTCAAGGCAATATAAAGAAATAAATGACTGGTATAAACTTAGAAAAAAAGAGGTAAATATTAAGGTAACCACAAAGGAAACTAAAAATGCTACACATCAAAATAAAAAATGAGAAAAATATAAAGACTCAGCAAATACAAAATCAATAACAATGAAAAACATGAAAAGAAAATGCATAAAGAAAAATGACTCAGCACAGAAAATTAAGTGGAACAAAGAAATTGTCAACAACACACACAAAAAGACATCAAAATGACAGCACTAAACTCATACCTATTGATAATTACGCTGAATGTAAATGGACTAAATGCACCAATAAAGAGACAGAGAGAGGCAGAATGGATTAAAAAAACACGATCCATCTATATGATGCCTGCAAGAGACACATCTTAGACTTAAAGACACAAACAAACCAAAGCACAAAGGTTGGAAAAAATATATCAAGCAAACAACACTGAAAATATATCAAGCAGGAGTGGCAATATTAATCTCTGACAAAATAGACTTTAAAGTAAAATCCACCACAAAGGATCAGGAAAGACACTATATAATGATTAAAGGGTCAATAGACCAGGAAGACATAACTATAATAAATATTTATGCACCCAACAACAGGGCTCCAAAATACATGACACTAACAGCTTTGAAAAGAGAGATACACAGCTCCACAATAATGGTAGGAGACTTCAACACTCCACTTTCGGTGAAGGACAGAACATCTGGAAAGAAACTCAATAAAGACACAGAAGATCTAAATGCCACAATGAACCGACTTGATCTGATGGACAGATACAAAATACTCC
Source organism: Trichechus manatus latirostris (assembly GCF_000243295.1). Classification (NCBI taxonomy): domain Eukaryota; kingdom Metazoa; phylum Chordata; class Mammalia; order Sirenia; family Trichechidae; genus Trichechus; species Trichechus manatus. The sequence goes on from NW_004443980.1 coordinate 8,751,605, forward strand.
ACCCAACAGCAGCCAAGTATACTGTTTTCCAAGCCAAGTGGAACATTCTTCAGAATAGACCACATATTAGGCCATAAAGCAAGCCTGAACAGAATCCAAAGCATAGAAATATTACAAGGCATTTTTTCTGACCATAAAGCCATAAAAGTAGAAATCAGTAACAGAAAAAGCAAGGAAAAAAAATCAAACACTTGGAAACTGAACAACACCTTGCTCAAAAACTACTGGGCTATAGAAGAAATTAAGGATGGAATAAAGAAATTCATAGATTCAAATGAGAATGAAAACACATCCTACCAGAACCTTTGGGACACAGCAAAAGTAGTGCTCAGAGGTCAGTTTATAGGAATAAATGCACACATCCAAGGAGAAGAAAGGTCCAAAATCAAAACATTAACCCTACAATTCGAACAAGTAGAAAGAGAGCAGCAAAAGAAGTCCTTGGGCACCAAAAAAAGGAAATAATAAGAATTAGAGTATAATTTAATGGAACAGAGAATAGAAAAACAATTGAAAGAGTTAACAAGACCAAAAGCTGTTCTTTGAAAAGATCAACAAAATTGATAATCCGTTGGCCAAACTGACAAAGAAATACAGGAATCAAATAACCTGTATAAGAAATGAGATGGATGATACCACAACAGACCCAACTGAAATGAAAAGAATCGTAACAGAGTACTATGAAAAACTGTACTGTAACAAATTTGAAAACCTAGAGAAAATGGACAAATTTCTAGAAACTCACTACTTACCCAAACTAACACAAACAGAGGTAGAACTACTAAATAATCCTATAACAAAAGAAGAGATTGAAAAGGTAATTAAAAAACTCCCAACAAAAAAAAGGAAAAAGCCGTGGCCTGGAATGTTTCACTGGAGAATTCTACCAAACTTTCAGAGAAGAGTTAACACCACTACTACTAAAGGTATTTCAGAATATAGAAAAGGATAGAATACTCCCAAACTCATTCTATGAAGCCAGCATAATCCTGATACCAAAACCAGGTAAAGACATCACAAAAAAGAAAATTACAGACCAATATCCCTCATGAACATAGATGCAAAAATCCTCAACAAAATTCTAGCCAATGGAATTCAATAATATATCAAAAACAATAATTCACCATGATCAAGTGGGATTCATACCAGGTATGCAGGGATGATTCAACATTAGAAAAACAATCAATGTAACCCATCACATAAATAAAACTAAAGACAAGAACCACATGATCTTATCAATTGATGCAGGACAGGCAATTGACAAAGTCCAACACCCGTTCATGATAAAAACTCCCAGCAAAATAGGAATAGAAAAGAAATTACTGTACATAATTAAGGGCATTTATACAGAGCCAACAGCCAACATCATCCTAAATGGATAGAGTCTGAAAGCATTCCCCTTGAGAACAGGAACCGGACAAGGTGCCCTTATCACCACTCTTATTCAGCACTGTGCTGGAGGTCCTACCCAGAGCAATTAGGCTAGAAAAAGAAATAAAGTGCATCCAAATTGGTAAAGAAGAAGTAAAAGTATCTCTATTTACAGATGATATGATCTTATACACAGAAAACCCCAAGGAATCCACAAGAAAACTACTTGAACTAATAGAAGATTTCAACAAAGTATCAGGATACAGGATAAACATACAAAAATCAGTTGGATTCCTCTACACCAACAAAGAGAACATAGAAGAGGAAATCACCAAATCAATACCATTTACAATAGCTCCCAAGAAGATGAAATACTTAAGAATAAATCTAACTAGAGACCTAGAAGACCTATAGAATGAAAACTACAAAACGCTAATGCAAGAAACCAAAAGAGATCTGCATAAGTGGAAAAACATACCTTGCTCATGGATAGGAAGACTGAACATTGTGAAAATGTCAATTCTACCCAAAGCGATCTACAGATACAATGCAATTCCGATCCAAAGTCCAATGGCATTTTTTAAGGAAATGGATGAACACATCACCTGCTTCATATGGAAAGGGAAGAGGCCCCAGATAAGTAAAGCATTACTCAAGAAGAAGAACAAGGTGGGAGGCCTCACACTACCTGATTTTAGAAACTATTATACCACCACAGTAGTCAAAACAGCCTGGTACTGGTACAACAACAAGTACATAGACCAATGGAACAGGATTGAGAATCCAGACATAAATTCACCCATCTATGAGCAGCTGATATTTCACAAAGGCCCAAATTCCGTTAACTGGGGAAAAGACAGTCTCTTTAACAAATGGTGCTGGTATAACTGGATATCCATCTGGAAAAAACTGAAAGAAGACCCATACCTCACACCATGCACAAAAACTAACTTAAAATGGATCAAAGACCTAAATACAAAATTGAAAACGATAAAGATCATGGAAGAAAAAGTAGGTACAATGCTAGGAGCCCTAATACATAGCATAAACAGAAGACAAACCATAAGTAACAAAGCACAAACATCAGAAGAGAAACTAGATAACTGGGAGCTCCTAAAAATCAAAAACTTACGCTCATCAAAAGACTTCACCAAAAGAGTAAAAAGACAACCTACAGACTGGGAAAAAAATTTTGGCGATGACAAATCCAGTCAGCATCTGATCTCTAAAATATACAAGATACTGCAAAACCTCAACAACAAAAAGACAAATAACCCAGTTAAAAAATGGGCAAAGTATATGAACAGGCACTTCTCCAAAAAAGACATTTAGGTGGCTGACAGACGCATGAGGAAATGCTCACGATCATTAGCCACTAGAGAAATGCAAGTAAATTGAAAGTATTAAACAAGACAGACGCATGGAAAGACCTTTTTAGTACTCCACTGGGATCTCCCTCTGTGTGGGCTGTGAGCCATTATTAAGTGCTTTATGGCTATGGTTCTTCAACAAACAAGACAAGTTCCTGCTATATTACTATCCTTTTATTCTTGACCTCATCTTCCTTGAGGAGTTAAATGTTTTATAGATAGTCTCAACTAAGAAAAAGATGACTTTCATCATACTTTCTTTTTGATGATTCAGTTATCAAACAACAACCTAACTAAATAAATACATGTTTATCTTTTTGGGGGTGGAAATGAAGCCAAGTTGATTGACCCACAGACGGGAGAGGGAACACGCCATTATAGTTTAACCAGTGTGTAAAGAAGCCTCTTATGCAATCAGTTACCTGGGCTCTTCTTTTCAGAGAATTTTTGTTTTAGAGCAAACCACTGTTGAGATGAAGCTTTATAGCCTTTTAGCCATCATCTTCTTCTATGAGCAGCATGTCTCCGCATTTCAGAGGTAATTCACTAGAACCCTAGACCACGGTGGGCCATTTTCCTCCCTTGTTTGCTCCATGTTTATTCAAATCAGTGCACTGGGCTGGGCAGCAAAAAGTTAAGGTCTGAAGGCCAGCTCTTTCAGAAACTTTCCGTGTTGCCTTGACAAATGAATAGATTTCAGTACAGTAATGACCTCTCTACATCTAAGATCTGCCTTTTCTCTTTTCTGGCTCTAGTTCTATTCCTGGGAGAAGTCTGTATGATATGTATATTCAGTGACTATGGAGATTAAAGAAATACAATCTTTTATAAAAGTAATTATTTATACCCTAGCATATCACATAATTCAGATTCACCATGTTCTCCTATAAAAAATATATTAGATCTGGATAATTTCTTTTCCTTTTATATGTGGAACATAGGAGGGGGAGAGGGTAAAAGTGTCAAGTAGGAGGTTTGGATTGTGCATGGGCATTCAGTGTTAAATGTAAAGGAAGCAGAGCTGTGTTATAAAGAACACATAAATGAACATATCTAATTCTTCATGGTATAGTACAGTGATATCAATTAGAATGTTCTGCTATAAACCTTTTCTACTACAAATCACTTAGAGAACACAAATGAATGTGTACTCTAGCTTAAGTAATACATGGAGTGAATACTTCCAGGCTCTCTGCAATATTGTAATTTATTAACTAGTCAATTTGTAATCTGTTTTTAACAGATATTGTTTCCTTTGGAATTCCCTCCCCCCCTTTGTTTTGGTTCTATGATCTTTCTTTTCTATAATTAGTCTGAAACTAGTCCTTCTCTCTGTTTTAGTGATTGGCAAAGAGAGAAGGACATAGAGCAAATGAACATGCCCGGGAAGGAGGAAACTCTACCAAAACCATTTTTTCTAATTCGTAAATAGCTAGAGGACAATGGTTTGGAAAATATAGCTTGACTTGTGAGCTCAAAGATGTGTTGGCACATCATTGTTGAACTGACTATGGCTGGTTGACTCCTTAGTGTTCAATATGACTGTTGAGTGTTCGGGAACCAATTCCATCACCAAATAATGGTTGTTACTGAAATGACATGGAGTCAACATTGCTAGAATAATTGGTGACTTCCGTCTCTCTATTTTGTCAATATATCAGATGACCATGATTTCTAAAGTCCTTGCCAACTCTAAAATTCTACAGCTTTACTTCGTCTCTTCAAAATGAACAAGCATATGGCAGTTTAGTGAGACTGAAGATAATGCAAATGAAGGAAAAAGGCAAAGAGAAAACTAGTGAAGAAATGAGTGAGACAGTTCCCACATGCGTGAGTTTTCATGGTACCTTTTACTTCAGCGGATATTCTGAAATCTGATAGATTCCCACGCTGAAGAGAGTAATGGGAACAGACTATAGTTTGACTACTCAAGATGCCATTGAAAATATTTGCTACCTTGCTTATATAGAGATGGTTCCTGTGTATGATGGGGGTGGGTGGTTTGAGGGCAGCAGCTTGGGGAGCAGACTCATTTTTGATTCTTGGTTCTAATCCCTCCACTAAAAATGACATTGCAAACTTGTCTTTCTGTGAGGAAAAACACTTTTTTTTTTTTTTTTACCTGATGTTTCTGTCTGCTGCTTTTCCAGGAATGGTCTATTACTGAAGTGCAAAGGGAACTCTAATTTCATTCAGGGCGATGGACTTTGACGAATTACTTCTGGGGGTGAGAATATAAACCCTTCTTGAAAGAGCTAACACTCTAGCTTTTTCCTATAGTTGTTGTTTGTTCTTGTTTTCTTGATGTGATCGTTTTCCTAATAACGGTTTGTATTCAGGCCATCTCCTAGCGGCTGATTTGTAGTATATTTTGATAAATCTCATTAGTGAAATGCTCTGGAACAACAATAAAAAAAAGTTTTAAAGTCATAAATACCATATGCCAAAGAGAAAGGCAGCCAAAAACAGTATGTCTCAGTATTCACTTGCTTTAAAAAGGCCAAACACGATGAAGGGTGAAAACGAAATACTAGCAAGAATCTTGTAAACGGTCATTAATTTGTATTGTGCAATGATTAGCTAAGTGCAGTCTTTTAGCTGAGGCTTTTTATTTGGAAGGACAAAGAGACAAAAGGTAGGAAGAAAACAAGGAAAGGAATTGGAGAATGGGGGAAGATCAAGGATAAAGGGCTTCTGATTTTTTTTAATAATAAATCTTGAATTTATTTGAAGCAATTTAATTTCAAAAACCTTAAGTTACAGTAGTCACAGAAAAAATAGGGAACACTTAAAAACAGTAGAAGAATGATCGGGAGTACTGCATTTTTGTTTGTTTGTTTTTTAACACTGTTATGGCTTTGTTACTGCAGTAACACAGATTGGAGCCGCCTGCCTCAATAGGCAATTCTGAGACGGGTGAGGTGAGCAGCAAGAGTTTTATTATATATTGATATATAGGAGACAGAGGGGAATAGATTCCTCCAAAAAACCCGTCTCCCTAACTGGAGATTGGCCAAAGGCTTTTGTAGGGAGAGGATTATGGGTCTTAGAAGTTTATTTTAGATCCCCCCTGAGGTGGTCATGTCTCAGATGAGTTAATCTTTTACTGGTATTCTTGGGGGTTATCTAGTGACATCCTGGTTTTCTTGTCACAAGAGGGGTGCTTCGTTAGGTTTTTCATCCTTAGATCGTTATCACTTGTTTTCCACCCTCCAAGGAGAAACATCGGTTAATCTTAAAGCTTTCGTAGCGACTGGAACCGGAGGGAAAGACAAGATCGTGAGACAATGTGGGGGTTAGCAATGGGGAGTAATAATAGTGAGCCGGGCCTGTGCAGCCTCTTCCAGCTTTATACAAAACATAGATGCACAAAAGCATTCACTTCCAAGTTTTTAAGGAGAGATTCTTGAGGAACTTAACACACTATGTACATTAGCACACTATATACAAAGAGCATTAAAATAGGACCAAAAACCAATCTCTACAAAATATAAAACCCACCCTTAATTATTTACATGAAAATACCACCCTCAAAGCTAAATAAGTTTTAAAAGTTATCTGGAAGCTCTAAGTGTTGTTTTCAAAGCAAAGAATTCTGGTTTGGATTGCACAATACGATGACTGATAAGAAAGTCAATAGATAGATTGAATTTTAAAAATCACTATTTCATATCATAGCGTGTGATGAGAACTCTTCGGGACTAAAACCTGGCATTTCGGTTGTTAAAAAAGAGGTAAAATATTAGTGTTTTGGAAATTCCAAGCCCCTGTTAGACTGATCCCAAGAATTTCATTTCAGTCAGTTGTGCAACTTTTGAGTTTCTCTACAAATAACTTCATAATTTTTACTTTAAAACTCAAAACGCATACATTCTAAAAGAAAGAAGTATTATACTCAGTAGTTTAAATGTGTCCCAGTATAGAAGCGCAACTTCAATTAATGTGTTGACATTAACTTAAAAAATTTTTGCAAATATTTAAAAGGAAAAAAAATGAGACAGCTAAGATTAAAGAAGCAAGAGCCTCCATAACAAAAAGGGAGATGTATTTGTCTACTCATTATATTTTTTAGTAGCTGTCTTGGTCATCTAGTACTTCTGTAATAAAAATACCACAAGTGGATGGCTTTAACAAAAAGAAGTTTATTCTCTCACGGTCTAGTAGGCTAGAAGTACAAATTCAGAGTGTCAGCTCCAGGGGAAGGCTCTCTCTGTCGGCTCTGGAGGCAGGTCCTTGTCATCAATCTTCCCCTGGGCTAAGAGCTTCTCCACACAGTAGCCCCGGGTCCAAAGGACGCCCTCTGCTCCTGGTGCTGCTTTCTTGGTGGTATGAGGTCCCTCTGTCTCTCTGCTCGCTTCTATCTTTTATATCTCAGAAGAGACTGGCTTAAGACACAGTTTAATCTTGTAGACCTCATCAATATAAATGCTACTAAACCATCTCATTAACATAATAATGATAGGATTTACAACACGTACGGAAATTACATCAGGTGACAAAATGGTAGGCAATCGTACAATACTGGGAATCATGACCTAGCCATGTTGACAGATGTTTTGGGGAGACACAATTCAATCCATGACAGTAGGCATACAAGGAAATGCATACAGGCACATGTACACTTATCCCAAATATTTTTCTATTTTTAATGGCCATCTGTTTGAAAAGAAATCTTAATTTTAAGTTCCAAATATTTTGCCAGCTTCCAATTAAATGTTGTAATATCTGATAATCCTTTATAACTCTAGGAAGAGTAAAGGTTCTACTCAGGAAAACTAAAAATATTTTGTAGAGTGGTATCCAAATCATTTGGGAAGCCAACTTAAAAATATTGACTTGAAATATGGAAAAAAAAAATATTGACTTGAATGTCTGATTAATTATCAACATTTTGAGGAACACTGACATTTGACTTTTGAGGAACACTGACGCTGCTTCCCAAAGCCTCCCTTGCTTCTTTTCTTTCTTCATCTACTAATATCGTCTGTACATGTTGTTGACCAAGAGAGAATTACAGTAAGCAGAGCCTGTTGCATGAAACTACATGGATAATAACATTTCTATCTGAGAAAATATTCAATGTCTCTCAGCTTATTTAAAAGTGACTCAGGTCTGAAAAGTTGATTGAAGTATAAAACTAGCAGTTTTCCTGGATATCCACAAGTCTCCCAACTTTTCTCTTTTTTTTTTTTTTCCTGAGACAGAGGTAGGGGAGTGAAACAAGAAAGGAAGGTGATCATAAATTGCTGAGAGTACAAAGAACGCATACCTAAAAACAAACCACTACTGGTATAGCGTGATCTGCAGCTTGAAGACGAAAGGGGTCACCTGCATGTCCCTGAACTTAGTATAAGCAATTTTTCCTTCAAAAATAAAACCTGACCAGTCACCTGGCTTAAAAGACATTTCAGAAGCCCCCACAAAATCTTTGAACTCTGTTACTGGATAAAGCTTATACTATTCTGCTTCTCCTTTTCAAGTAACTCGTGTGACAAAGAAGCACCCAAATAAATTTCCGCAGCCAAAAAACGTTATTGTTTTCAACCTAAAGATCTCTGGATCGCTTCTAAAAAAAATAACCAACTCATCATTCAAGACACTATTGTCATTTCATATTACAGCTGACTGATTTCAGTTAGTTTATAAATAACCTTAAAACCTTATGAATGAAATGCATTATACCATAGCTGCGTAAAAGCTATCATGTTTTAATTATGGACTAAAAATGAGCTTGAATTAGAAAAATGAAGATTCCAAATACATTTCTAGAGAGTTTCACAATGGAGGATGTGGGTCAATGAAAATTTTTCTCTACATATAATATGGTCATCAACAGGCTCATAAATTTTATTTGGAATGATGAAAAAGCAAAATTAGTACCACCACACTTGTTCTATAAGAAGTCACACATTATTTTCTGTAAGGATAGCTATCATACATGAAGAAACAAAGAAGACACAATCACTCTGTTGCAAACCCAAGAATATTAGGAAATCTCGTCTCAGAATGATCTAGTCATCTTCTTCTCCATCGTCTTCAGCGTCTTGTTTCATTTCTTCCCTTGACCTTCTTCCTTTTCTTCCTCTCCTTCTTCAACATACTCACCATCATATTCTTCATCCTGGATGTCTTCTTTCATTAAATATGAGAGGTCCGCTTCGTCTTCTCTCTCCCAAGTCTGAGCCTGCTTCATCGTCTTTGTCATCCTCATGCTCCTCTTCTTCCTCCTCCTCTTTCTCATGTCCTTCAGATGGACCAGCTTCATCTTCTTCATCCTCATCATCTTCATCTCCATCCTCATCACCCTCCTCTTCAGATGCTTCAGGTACTTCACTATCCTCTTGATCAAATCTGTCTAAGTATGTAACTTGCTGCAGCAGTTCAAAAATACTTTGTCTCTAATTTTCCAGGTTTGTGATCTCACAGATAAACAAGTCAAGACTTTTCAAATTTTTAAGATTTTGCAGAGCTTCTACAGTACTGAGATCTTTGATTTTGTTTCCACTTGGATTGAGGTAGGTGTCTTAGGCTAGGTAAGATTTAAGCATTTCTCTGCCAGGTCTTCCAAGCCTCCGGGAATATAATTATTATTAAGTTCTAACTTTCCAAGTTTATTTAAGCTGAGAAGTCAGACCAGTGAACTTAGTTCCACATCAGCCATACTCAGGGACTGTAGTTCTTAAAAAGTATCAGTCAGGCCACAATTTTCCCGTTAGTAATTATCAAAGACTAATTCTGTCACCTCCTCTGGGACTTTGTTCCTTAACACTAGGTTAATCTTCTTCATCTCCATGTCCTCCACCTACCCTTCTGCCACTAGTCTCCAAAACTCCATCCCCGTTTGGGAGGGTTGGGATTCACAGAACTGCAACAGCTTGCTCCAAAAAAATATCTTCACAAATCCTCTCCCTCCCTCCTCACTACAAAATCAGTTGCCATTGAGTCTTCTCTGACTCATGGAAATCCCGTGTGCGTCAGAGTAGAACTGTGCTCCATAGAATTTTCAATGACTGATTTTTTGGAAGTAGATCACCAGACTTTTCTTCTGAGGTGCCTCTGGGTGGACTCAAACCTTCAACCTTTGGGTTAGCAGTGAAGAACGTTAACTGTTTGCACCACCCAGGGACTTCTTTCTATACTCAAACTTCTTTTTATAGCCTCTCTCTGACTAAGTAAGTAGACACAGTTTATGAAACTCATTTTCAAAAGGTATAAATTCTTCATATGGTGATCTGGCTGACCCTCATCCAGTTTCCTGATTCTGTTGTGTTGGCACTTTGGTCAAAATTGATACAGAGAGAGTACAGAAAGCCACAATTTGCACTCAGACATATTACTGTATTTTATGGCCAACTGTACCCTCATAATTTTACTCCCCAATATTTCCTAATTTATTTTTTATATTTCCTTAATTTTTTCTCCTTCAGAAAAGAGGCTCATTTTAATAACATACTTTTTTACCTTTACTGCTTTTCAAAAGGTATGTAACTCTCCACTGCAGGTACCATGTCCTTGCTCTGGAAACTAGGTGTCTACATTTTGATTCTCCCATTGGAACTGGCCATTATCTCCGAATGGCATCTTTTCCCACCACAGATGCCTCTAATGCTATATGGTCAGGCAGGCCATGTGACCCAAGTGATAGGACTGGTCTGTCTCCCTAATGAAGTTGGCAGCCTTTCATGTCACCCGATATATGGATGAAGCAATATTTCCAAGTGAAGGATATGTTGCTGCCCAAATCCAAGAGAACTACCTTTTTTTCCATGGGAGATATGAGATGCAATAATTTGCCCTTTATTGTAGAGTTGATGTCCCAGAACGCCCCAGACCAATAGACTCCTAAAATGTCACTGATGTGGCAGGCTTCTGAATCTGTGTAGGATTTATCTCCCACCCTCTGGAGTACATGTGTCTTACAAAGGCCCCTAGTGTACTTATCACTTCTTACTTATCAAGATTAGATTAACATGATGTCGTTGATATAGTAGATCAGGATATCCACACAGGCCAGTTCCTTCTGGATTATATTATGACAGAGAGTGGTAAAGTTTATTTAAGCTGAAGCCAGACTGTAAATATATACTGGTGTCTGTCACAAGAGGATGTGAACTGTTTGTAATACTTTCTGATAGAGATGGCCAGCTCAATGGCTGAATAGCATGCACTAGGGGCTAGTTAACCAAACCAGCAAAGATACCATATCTGGCACAGTGGTGGCAATTGGGATTAGTACTTGGTTGAGTCTGTGGTTGTCCACTGTCATCCTCCAGGGTCCATCTGGCTTTTGTAGGAGCCAGATAGGTGAATTAAATGTGAGTGGGATGGGAACCACAATGTCTGCATCCTTTAATCTTTTTTTTTTTTAATTGTTTTAATTCGGTGAAGTTTACATTTCAAGTTAGTCTCCCATACAAAATTTTTATCCATACATTGTTATAAGACCCTAATTGCTCACCCCATTCTGCGACAGCACACTCCTCCTTTC
>NW_004443980.1:8764071-8767957 GCF_000243295.1 Trichechus manatus latirostris
TTTTTGATTATGTAGATGGAGCAATACTCTTGTTGGCTGCCCATCTATCTTGCTTCCAAGAACGCCGTGTTCTCTTAACCACGTCCATGGCATTCTGTGAGTCATGTCTTTCTGGCTGTCACTCTGCCATTGCTGCTCATTATAATAATTGTGCCCAACTTGGTGGTTAAGCACTGCCACCTGGCTTCTACTATATAGACATCTCATGGTCCCCATTGCTATCAGGGATTTTAGTTCTGAAATGGCATCTCCTACTGTCTGTCCTCAGATTTCCTCTCACAGCCTCCAAACCAATAACTAGGGTTAAGTCACCACATAATCTGCCTGTGAAAGTCCTGTGTATGTTAAAAAAAAAAGAAAAAAGAAAGTGGCTAATATCCCTAAGGAGATGCTTTGTTGCTGTTGTTAGTTTTTGAGTCTATTCTGACTGATAGCGCCCCCATGTGACAGAGTAGAACTGCCCTATAGAGTTTCCTAGGCTATAATCTTTACAGGAGAAGATTATTAGGTTTTTCTCCCTCGGAGTGGCAGGGTGAGTTTGAATCACGAATGTTTTTGTTGCTGTCAAGCACCTACTCACTTGCGCCACCATGGCTCCTTCTGAGGAAGTGCAAAACCAAAAACCAAACCTGTTGCTGTCGAATAGATTCCGACTCGTAGAACCCTATAGACACCTTTGCCCATAAATCACATACAGGATTTAACATTCTCGGTGGATCCTTGGGAGATGGTAATAACATGCAGCTACGACGGCAAACAACAGGGACAACAAGAGGGATGGTTTTTGGAAACTTGGAGAGAGCAATGGCCTGCACTAAGTGAACTAAAAATGTCAGAACTAATGTGGTAGATGGTGCAAGAAGGGATCAAAAGATTCGTAGAATGGGGCATGCAAGAGAGAAAATAATTTTGGATAAGGATAGCGATAATGGTGGTGCAACATGAAAAATGTAACCAGTGTCATTGACTTGTAAATGTGGAAGTTGTTGTATTAGCAGATGTTTTGGTGTGTACATTTTTACTACAATTAAAAAACAAAAGAGTGAAATACTATGTAAAGCTAGAAAGCCCCCTAAGTGACTATGCTGCACTGGTGGACCTGAAGGACACTGTTTATCAAAACAGGAAGGAGTGTGCTGGTGAGAAGACCACCAGCTTCCCTGAAAAGCTTGGGAATGGCTTTTTCACAGTGAGAGTAGTATTTTAATAGGCTTTCTTCCTCCAATTAAATAAAACAATATTAGTTCTTTTTGCCAAAAAAAAAAGTAAATAATAAGGAAAAAGTATAAAATTAGTAGAAAACCACTGAGATTTCACCACCTTGAGAAAGCAACATTAACGTTTTGGTGATAACGCAACCTGATGGGAAAGGGCCCTGCTGGCGGGACCCCTAGAGTCAACTGAGAGACCCCAGGCCTTTGAGAAAGCAAAGTGGACTTTATTGCAAGCCGGTCAAGCAAGGAGCTCTGAGACCAACTCTCAAATCAAGCTCCCCAAGGCTGGGGATTCGAAGGCAGTTATAGGCTCAGGACAGGGAACTTATGCATAATTCATGAAGCTTCTGGGAATAGGCAGGCAATTTTAGGAACTAATGGGTACAATGGGGGTTGCAATATGGTGACTGGCAGTGTGTGTTTTCTGGGGGAGTATGACTCATGAAGTTTATCTAAGGACAGCTTTATGGCTTATTGCTCATGTCTGAATGGACAGGGGGTAGTTGGTGAGTAGCGAAGTGGCCTTGAGCAGAGAAGCAGTAAGATGACCTTGGGCTGTAATACAGAAATGCTTTATCAGGAACTCAGCCTGGCTGTGATGGCAGGAAGAGGGGGAATAGTTTAACCTTGTTGGTTACATTTCAGGAGGGGGAACAGTTTAACCCCGTTGGTTACAACAATCCTTTCATGCATTTCTCTATGCGTTTATATATACCTGTTGCTGATGAGTGGATTCTGACTGGCGGTGACCCTATAGGACAAAGTAGAACTGTCGCATAGAGTTTCCAGGGCTGCAATCTTTACAGAAGCAGACTGCCACGTCTATGTCCCTCAGACAGGCTGGTGGGTTTAAACTGACAAACTTCCGGCTGACTGCCAGGTGCTTAACCACAGTGCCCCCAGGGCTCCTTATGCATTTATATGTACCCGTGTGTATTATCATATCTCCTGTCGTTACTATAGAGTCTCTATGAGTTGGAATGAACTCCACAGCGATGAGTTTGGTTTTTTAGTTATCATTATTATGGAGATCATTCTTTTAAAAACAATCTTATTTGCTCCTCTCTCCCCTCACCCAGCTAATCCGTCACTTGCCATTCTCCACCCTCCAATTAATGATAACAATGTGGTTCTCATTTATTCATAACTTTATCCTGCTTTTAACATACACGTACAATTTTTCTTTTTCTAATTTATTTTTTACAAAAATAAGATCATATTTCATACAGTTCTCCACAGCTTGGTTCTTTTCTCCCTTCACAGAACATACCAATCCCTTCAGGTTAACAAATATAAACCTAATTCATTCTTTACAGTGGCTGCAAAACATTCCAGAAAGCGCAAAGACAACTAATATTCAACCATTCTGCTATGATAAGCATTACTTTGTTTCCAATTATTGTCACTATGAATAATGCTGCAATAAATATCCTTGAAAACATAGCCTTAAGCACTCACTGAACGTTGTTATAGATAGGTGCCGTCCAGTTGATATTTGACTCATAGTGACCCATTGTGGCAGAGCCCTATAGGGTATCCTAGGCTGTAATCACTACGGGAGCAGATCAGAGCTGCTGGGTGAGTTCAAACTGCCAGCCTTTTGGTTAGCAGCCAAGCACCTAACTGCTGCATCACCAGGGCTCCTTAAAGTTGTACCAGGGATAGACATAACATTCCCTAGTCTGTGGTTTCTCTGAACCACTCTTTCCCTCTTCTGATAATCAAGTCTCCATAGGCTTATTTCCAGAATTTAGAATCTTTTAAACCAGGCTTCCCAAAATGAAACACCATCATCCACTCTGCTGTCAAAGTTATTTTTATAATCACAAGTCAAATAATATCAGTCTCTTTTTTTTTTTTTTCCGTATATATTTACTTTATTTTCTTGTTGTACTTTAGATGAAGGTTTACAGAACAAATAGTTTCTCATTAACCAGTTACTACAAGTATTGTTTTATGACAATTGTTAACAACCCCAGGACATGTCAACACTGTCCCTTCTCAACCTTGGGTTCCCTATTACCAGTTTTCCTGTCCCCTCCTGCCTGCTAGTCCTTGTCCCTGGACTGTTGTGCCCCATTAGTCTCATTTTGTTTTATGGGGATGTCTAATCTTTGGCTAAAGGGGATGACTTCATTAATGAGCTCAAAGGGGATCCCGGGGCCATACTCTTGGGGTTTCTACAGTCTCTGTCAGGCCAGTAAATCTAATCTTTTTTTGTGAATTAGAATTTTGTCCTACATTTTTCTCCAGCTCTGTCTGGGACCCTCTGTGGTGATCCCGGTCAGAGAAGTCAGTGGTGGTAGCCGGCATCATCTAGTTGTACTGGACTCAGTTTGGTTGAGGCCATAGTAGTCATGGTCCATTAGTCCTTTAGACTAATCTTTTCCTAGTATTGATATCACTCTCTTAACTCCTAATTGCCTACACACTAAAGTCCCAATTTCTCAGCATCCATTCGAAACGTTCTCTGTAGGAAGACTGACATAACTTGGCCAACATCATTTCTGTCTAGCCACAAGTCTTCTCTTGCCCTAAACAGCTACATCCTATGCTTGGCAACGATGAACAGCTTGCCATTTTCCAACTAGTGCCTTTTTGTCTCTCTCTATGTGCCTTTACACACACTTAGTTAATCACCCTTTGGCGTTGAGCCGATTCTGACTCATAGC
>NW_004443980.1:8770789-8788204 GCF_000243295.1 Trichechus manatus latirostris
TATTTAATGTCACAATCTCTTTTATTTTTTCCCAGTGGCCAGGTTCTATCTGCTCTTCCTAGAACCTCTAGGCAAGTTGAAATTCTGCAAAATCTTACTACAACATACGAGGTAATTTCTCCCTGGTTGATCTTTACATCGGCTTCATCTGTGTAGGCATTGTGTGCCATGTTCCCCCCTATATTTGTCTGACTTTTATGTACCTGATATAAACCCCTCTTACAGCGTTCTTCCCTCCCCATTCTCCCATGATTTTGTTGGTTCCTCAAATGAAACCTTGTTCATTTGTGCTATTGGCTTTTCAGCCAGTTTCATAATTGTACCTTGGGATTGATCTGTGTACTTACAGGGATTCTACAATGACAACAGTTCAATAGAACTTTGCCTATAAAACGGTAGTTCTTAGTCAAGGGGTATATTAGTTTCCTAGGGTTTCAGTAACAAGTTACCACAAACTGGGTGGTGTAAAACAACAGAAGTTTATTTTCTTATAGTTCTGGAAGCTAGAAGTCCAAAATCAAGGTGTTGGCAGGGTCATGGTCTGTCTAAAGGCTCTAGGGGACAACCTATTCTGTGCCTTTCTCCTAGCTTCTGGTGTTGTCAGCAATCCTTGGAGTTCCTTGGCTTGTAGACATGTCACTCCAGTCTCTACCTCTGTGTCACATGGCGTTCTTCCTGTATGTCTCTCTCTGTGTTTCTTCTCTTCCTACAAGAACACCCATCATATTTGATTAGGGCCCAACCTAATCTAACATGACCTTATCTTGACTAATCACATCTACAAAAACCCTATCTCCAAATAAGGTCATATTCTGAGGTTTCCGGGTGGACATGAATTTTGGGAGGATGCTATTCAACCATGCACAAGGAGTAAGCACATGGGAAATTTTACTGAAAGTTTTATGCCTGGGACTCATCTCCCCATAATGCTTAAGACGTAGAAAATTGGCAAGTGTTATAAATGGTAGAAACTTGACCGTTCCAGATTCGTTAATTAGGGTTCTCTGAGAAGCAGACACCAAGACCAGATGAGAGGTGCAAGAGATTTAATGGAGGGAATGCTTGTGAAGGATAAAGAGGAAGGAGCTGGAGATGGCAGGGAGCACCTTCAGACCACCATGCAGGTATGCCACCTGTGAAGGAGAGAGGGAAGGAAGGAAGGCTGTGCATGAAAAATCTCAGACAGCAGTGCAGTTCTAGTGGAGGTCAATAGGGAGTCCTCGAGCTGAAGTCCTGAGTTAAAGGAACACCACAGGGCACAGGAGTGGGTCTGCATTAATATACCCATGGTGCCCCATCACTGGTAGGCAGCAGCCCTGAGGGAGCATGGCCTCAGCCTCCAGTGGATCAAGAGGAGGAACAGCTGGGGCTGTCAGTTCTGCTCCTCACAACAGAAGAGCCGAGTGGTGCATTTTTATGGCCACCACACTATGGTATGGAGTCATGTGTGATGCAAACTGTTAATGCACTTGGCTGCTAACCAGAAGGTTGGTAGTTCAAGTCCACTCAGAGGCACCTTGGAAAAAAAAAACCCTGCCAATCTACTTCTGAAAAATCAGCCACTGACAACTCTATGGAGCACAGTTCTACTCTGACAGACACGTGGTCATCAGGAGTAGGAAGTGACTCAACGGCAACTGGTTGCACCATGGTATAGAGGAAATATCACTACAGGAAGCAACAGATTTAGAATCTTAGTTCTTGTTCTGCCACTTTCTAGGTGTATGATTTTAGACAAGTCAGCCATGAGCCTTAGTTTCTTCATCTGAATGATGAAAAGAATAACACCTGCCCAGTCTATAGCAAAGTGTGATTATGATGATCAAATGAGCTAAGTGTGAAGGTGCTTTGAAAAAAGTACAGTAAAATAGAAAAATGTAAACTATAACTGGAAGGCATTGCCCAAAGTCCATAATTAGATTAAAGAAAAAGAATCAGTACAACCAGTTGCAGTTGAGTCAATTCCAACTCAAGGCAGCTCCATGTGTGTCAAAGTAGAAATGTGCTCCACAGAGCTTTCAATGGATGATTTCTCAGAAGTAGACCACCAGGCCTTTCTTCCAAGGCACCTTTGGGTGGACTCAAACCTCCAACCTTCAGTTAGCACCTGAGTAAGGTAACCATTTGCACCACCCAGGGACAAAGAAAAGGAACGCTGACAGAATAATCTCAAGGACATGGAATTGTTATTAACAAAAATCAATGTTTAGCCAACTTCCTTTCTAGACAAAACCTTTATTTCTCTTTTAAATACCTGACATACAGATCTAGTTTTACATTTGAGTTATAAAGATTTTCGTTCATTCATCATTCTATCATTCATTCCTTCATTTTCTCACCAAATATTTATTGAGTATGTGGCATATTCCAGGCCCTGTTAGCAATTGGGATTACAGTGAAGAATAAAACAAGCTCCCTACAGTATAAATATTTATACTACCCCATGTGCAGATGAGAACTATGGGCAGGAAGAGTCCCTCTCATGTCCCTTGTAAAGATACTCTTATGACTCTAGCTACAGATAAGGGTAATGTGAACAACTTTGCTTTTGTTTTGTCATTTTTTCTCCTTGAAACTGCAGATTGTTCTCTGGCAGCCAGCAATGGCAGAATTAATTGTGAAGAAGAAAGAAGTTCATTTTTTTGTGAATGACTCAGATGTAAGCCTTGTGAAAGCCCATTTAAATGTGAGCAGAATTCCATTCAGGTAGGCATCATTCTGTATTTATTGAGTAGCTATTATAAGCACCTATTATGCATTTTGGAGCTCTGATGGCACAGTGGTTGAGAGCCTAGCTGCTAACCTAAAGGTCAGCAGTTCAAATCCACCAGCGCCTCTAGGAAACCCTATGGGACAGTTTTACCCTGTCCTGTAGGGTCACTGTGAGTCAGAAACGAGTCGACGACAACCAGTTTGGTTTTGATTTTGGTTTATTATGCAGTTTAGGATTTCCTGGGTGGTACAAATAGCTAAGCACTTGGCTGCTAACTGAAAGGCTGGTGGTTCGAGTTCACCCAGAGGCATCTTGGAAGAAAGTCCTGGCCATCAGGTTCTGAAAAATCAGCCACTGAAAACCCTATGGAGCACAGTTCTACTCTGACACACATGGGGTCGCAGTGAGTTGGAAATGACTTGGGGCAACTGGTTTTATTTGGTTTTTTATTATGCTAAGTGATAATATAATTGCTTCCTGGAAAAATAATATTTACATTAAACAAACCAACATGGTAATCTCTGAAATGGACCCAGTGATAAAGCCATGTGGCCAACTGTGTGACCTTAGGCAAATTGTTTAACCTTTCGTGACTCGGCCCCCTTATCTGAAAATGAGTGTTACATCTACAGAGCTGCTTATACTTCCACCTTCCATGACCAGTTCAATGCCCAGGCTCGGGGTATAAAATTGTCATTTACCATGGTAGACTTTCTGGTAACTCTTGAAAAAGCTGCTGCTAAAGAGGATTTTGCTTTTCTAATTCTTCCTTCCTTCACAAGGTCAATGAACACTCCTGAATATTTGGTCCTAAACTGAAAAGTGTATCAGGTGTGATTTCTGTTCATAGTCCATGCCCTCTTCCTTTTGCTTTCTCCAGTCAACACCTCCTTCTTTACCTACTGCCCAACTTCCAGCATCCTTCCGTTGCTCTGTTACCTCTGGGAGACCATGCTCTCCTCTGAGTGTCCATGGGCAACGTTTGAATAATATGCTACAATAAGGGTTAATAATACATTATAGGTGTTTACTGTGTCCCAAGCACTGGGCTGAGCATTGCTATACATTGTATCATTTAATCCTCATTGTAGCCTGTGAAATAGATACTGTCCCCATTATGCAGATGAAAAATGGATACTTCTAAAGAAATTTCTCAAGGTCAACCAGGTAGAAAATGGCAGAACTAGAAGTCAAACTCAGATCTTTCTGATGTTGAAGGCTTGGCTCTTATCCATTGGCCTAAACAAAAGTGAAGAAACCTTTGTTATTTTGTTACTATGATAGCAATGTAAATTGTCCATATCCTCGATAGAAGGCCTTAATGTAGTTAAAATGTTTGCCTAGTTATAGTTGTGGCATTTCTCAAGAGAAATTTAATGAGATGCCTTTCTGTGCCTTGTCTTGTCCTGTACTTCTGTTTCTCTAGTGAGGTGATAATCCTTGGCGATACAGAACAGCCGGTATAGGTCAATGACTGTCACTGGAAAACAAAAAGCTTTCTGCTTCTCTTTGAGCAGCTATTGACTGAAAACAGAATAATATAAAGTTACTCCGAATTGGAGAAAGGTGTCTGTGTATGGAACTGGTATGTTCATAGTACATTCATAGTAAAGATACTGAAGAACCACATTGGAGAAATGTGATAATAATGGGGAATGGTGAGTTTTGGGAGGCTCTGAAATGTACTACATAGGAGCTACCTTCTCTCCAGCGCCCATGTGGATCTACTGAAAAGGTTTGTGACTTTCAGCTTATAACAGTGTTCATTGTTGTTGTTTGTACCTAGATGAACTTTTGCTTACTAGATTTCTTAGGATCTTTTCCCACATGGCCACCTGTTATGTCAGCCCTGGCCCATGTGGCAAGGTGAAGGCCCTGCTTGGAAATGAGCTTACCTTCTTTTTCATTCCCCAGAGTCCTGATAGGAGATGTTGAAGATCTCATTCTACAGCAGACTTCCAATGACACAGTCAGCCCCCGGGCCTCCTCGTCATACTACGAACAGTATCACTCACTAAATGAAGTAAGCCATAACACTTCTCTCCAAAATTACTAGTTCTTTTTTGGAGAAGGATGTAGAACAAAATTCTAACTCACAGAAAAAAGACCAGATTTACTGGCCTAAAGGAGACTGGAGAAACCCCGAGAGTATGGCCCCCAGACACCCTTTTAGCTCAGTGGTGAAGTCATTTCCGAGGTTCACCGTTCAGCCGGGGAGTGGACAGCCCCATAAAACCAAATGGGACTAATGAGGCACAGCAGTCCAGGGACAAGGGCCAGAAGGCAGAAGGGGACAGGAAAGCTGGTAATAGGCAACCCAAGGCTGAGTAAGGATAGTGTTGATGTGTTGTGAGGTTGTTAACCATTGTCATAGGGCAACATGTGTACTAACTGTTAAATGAGGAACTATTTTGTTCTGTAAGCCTTCATCTAAAGTGAGAATAGCAGCACAATTGGAAGAGCGTAGTCGATGTCCCTGAACTGTGCATGTAGAAGTTTTTGAAATGGTGTATCTTTGGCTATGTATGTTTTCACCAAAAAAAAAAAAAAAAGTCGAGAAGGGAGAGAGTGACATGTTGTGGGGTTGTTAACCAATGTCATAATACAATATGTGTACTACTGTTTCATGAGAAACTATTTGTTCTGTAAACCTTCACCTGAAGTACAAAATTACTTGTTCTTTTTAACCAACATTGCCACTTAAACCATAGGAAATTATTAAAGAACCAGAATTGGTGGAGGAGAATTAAAAAAAAAAATTACGTAGGCATTGTAAGGTGGAAACACATTCTTTTGCATATATCTTCCCTAGAAAGACTGCATCATACTGCGTATATTGCCTCTAAGGAGGTTGCTTTTCCAAAGCTAAGAGTATCTCTAGTTGCTAGGAGTAACACTGCATGTTAAAGAAGAACAAGAATAAAGAATGGGACCTTTTAATTGAAACGTCCACAAGAGATTAACAGTCCAATTGATCATGTCTCTTTGGATCTTCTTTTTTTTGAATTCTCATTGAATGATTGCTAAGTTACCTCACTGAATTAAGGAATTTATTCACTTACAGTTAATACACTATGAATGAATGTCTTTTATTCTAACCATGAGGAATCTATTTGAAACAATAATACCCGTATTTTAATCTTTAAGAAACTGGATTTTTTTTTTTTCCAATCAGTGCTTACAGGTTCCAGTTTTATCAGTATCAGGAAGCATCCATACAATACACTCAAAGTCATTTCCCCTGTATTTGTTAGTTGAAAAGGGTAAATCTCTGGAGGACTTTCTCTTTTATCTAGAATACCCCAAGGAATAAAACCTCTTGATGCCTTTTTTTCCTCATATGAGAATATTGTTATATTGCCTAATATAAGCATTTTTATCATCTTTGACTGGATACCCAGCAGCTGTTTGGAGCCATAGCCATTCTTTTAAGACATCTCAAGCCCTGGTGGTGCAGCGGTTAAGAGCTCGGCAGCTAACCAAAAAGGTCAGCAGTTCGAATCCACTAGCTGCTCCTTGAAAACCCTATGGGGCAGTTCTACTCTGTCCAATAGGGTTGATGGCAATGGGTTTGGTGTTTTGGTAAGACTTAAGTAATAAAGTAAATTTTGTATTTCATCTTCAGGAACATCTGTTCCTTTCCAGTGAGTTAAACCAGAACCCATTAGGCTTCTAGAATCCATGTGCCTGGATAAACGATGTGGCTCTTTTAAAATTGCCTTCCCCGCTTTTATCTCTCCTGCCTCATCTACTCCACCTAGACCACCTCCAACGTCCATCACCAGCACTGTAATAACCAAGTTTGATACCAAGAGCCGAGAGGCTAGGTAGGAATGTTTTGCAAAATGGAGAAGGTGACTGTGTCACTGATACGTCAAATTTGGCAGGGAGAAAAGAATGCCTTAAACAGAAGCATTTAAATTCTTAAATTTAATTTAAAAATTATTGTGTTCAAAGAAGTTAAGTTTTCTTACCCTATGTCCAGGAAGGACATGATATGGGGGTGCGGCAGGGAGGAAGTATATGACATTTCTAAAAAGATTTTAAAATTTCTTCCCTCTCCCTCCACACCTAATCCTTTCTAAGAGGTTTGTAGGAACCATGGCAATCTTGCTCTCAAGAAATTCTGTTAATTCCTTCCTTGTCTTTTAACACTGCAGTGCTTCTGCCAGTTCTCCCAGAGATCTCTCCATCAGCCCTGCTCACATGATCACCTGGTGAGCCGGAGGGTTGCTTTTGCCATTGGTTCAGACCAGGGAATGGAGTTTCAAGTATCCACTGTAGGGAAAGAGAAACAAATGGCCATAAAATACTTCTTGTAACAAACGGAGTGTGTTACAAAGTAAAGACGTGTGAAATGAGTCAGGTTTACAAAGTTACCCCTGAGAGGGTTTCTGGGGTGGAGGAAATCTACTGAACCATCAGTGCTGTAACATACAAAAAAAAAAACACACCAAGTACACCAGCTGCCACTGAGTCGATTCTGACTCATGGTGACCCCATGTGTGTCAGAGTAGAGCTGCGCTCCATAGCATTTTCAATGGCTGATATTTTGGAAATAGGTCACCAGGCCTTTCTTCCAAGCCTCCTCTGGGTGGACTCTATAAACTTTTGGTGAGCAGGCAAGCTCATTAACCCTTTGAACCACTCAAGGACTCCCAACTATAGCAGTTCTCTCAGTTGTATTCATGCCTCAGAAGAAACAGAGTCCCAATGAGGAAATCCCTGATGTTTAAATTTCAGATACCACAGACACTCAGAGGGTAGGTGGCAAGTGGGCCTTCCAGAAGCCCTTTAATTGGCCAGCATGGGGACAACCACTTAGACATACCACACCCTCTAGTTATGCTACTCTAAGAGAATCCAAGGGCAAATGGTACCCCAGTTCCCAGCCGGCAGGATTGCTATTTGAAGAACAGAACCTCTAGAAAAGTTCTCAGATATAAGGCCAAGAGTTGGTCGTTCCTATTTCATAAGATATGTGAGTTTCAACGGGGCCCTTGGGAAGCTGATGTGCATTAAAACATGACTGAGTTCAATCACAGCAATCGCAGACCAAATGAGAATTCAATGCCTGTTTTGAAGTGAACATAAGCCTCAAGTCAGTCGCAGACCTTATTTTTGGTTTTTCCTTCCGCTATATAACCTCAACTACCTTCGGTCCTCCCCACAATAGTTTGGATCAGAATAAAACTACTTCTCAGGATAGAAGAGGAGTTTTCTCTTTTCCAGATTCCTTTACCTCTCTTGGTTCTACACATCCTATTGTGCTTACAGAACTCTCGAGCAGGAAGTAATGGTATTGTTACCGCAATAATGCGGATTGGAGCCGCCTGCCGCAATAGTCAATTCTGAGACAGGGGTGAGGTGAGCAGCAAGAGGTTTATTATATGTTGATATATAGGAGACAGAGGGGAATAGATTCCTCAGAAAAACCTGTCTCCCTCACTGGAGATCGGCTGAAGGCTTTTATAGGGAAAGGATTATGGGTGTTAGAAGTTTGTGTTAGTTTCCCCTTGTGGTGGTCATGTCTCAGATGAGTTAATCTTCTACTGGTATTCTT
This sequence comes from Trichechus manatus latirostris, assembly GCF_000243295.1. Taxonomy (NCBI): domain Eukaryota; kingdom Metazoa; phylum Chordata; class Mammalia; order Sirenia; family Trichechidae; genus Trichechus; species Trichechus manatus. The sequence goes on from NW_004443980.1 coordinate 8,779,066, forward strand.
GGGGGTTATCTGGTGACATCCTTGGGGATTATCTGGAGACTTCCTGGTTTTTCTTGTCACAAGATGGGTGCCTTGTTTGGTTTTCATCCTTAGATCATTATCACTTGTTTTCTAGCCTCCAAGGAGGAACATCGGTTAATCTTAAACCTTTTGTAGAAACTGGAGAAACGAGATCATGAGGCAATGTGGCAGTTAGCAATGGGGAGTAAATAATAGTGAACCAGGCCTGTGTAGCCTCTTCCAGTATTGCTGTTTATCCTGGGCAAAGACAATGTCCTAGGAGAGTCTTGAAAAGTGAATATTTAAAAAAAAAAAAAAGTTGCGTGTGATAGAGAACTCTCTAATGGATGGTAAGGAGAATTTCATATACAGAGGCAGGGATTCAATGTGATAAACCTTTTAAAATAACTTGCTGGAGCCACACTTTAAAGTTCAACTTTTCCTACTTTGTCGTAAGTTTCTTAGTACTTTTGCACTTTTTCTCTAAAATGTGATTCTTTTCAAAACCTCAATTTCACTGATTTTCCTAAATAGCAGAAAAAAAAACCTGCCCCAAGTATTTCAGTTCATCATTCCATCTACATACAAAGTTTGAGAGTAATCTCCTTCCCTTGAAGACTTTGTCTGTTTCCTTTGGTCATGAAGTGGTTTGTATTTGCTCTTGGGCTAATCGATGGTTTCTGTTTTGATAGATCTATTCTTGGATAGATCTTATAACAGAGTGGTATCCTGATATGGTTGAAAAAATCCACATTGGATCCTCATATGAGAAGTACCCACTTTACGTTTTAAAGGTATGTTGTAGACAGAGTCATTGATCTTTCAGCTTTGTGCAGGGCTTAATTCTCCAGTGGTGCTTGTTATAACCTGAATTTTTTTTTCTTTGAGTCTTGGAAATATTTGTATTGCAAGTGTTTCTCAACTTTAATATTCAACACTTTAGGAGTTGATTATTACCTTTAAAGGTCCCCGGGTGGTACAAATGGTTTGCGCCCAACAACTAACCTAAAGGTTGGCAGTTTGAACCGACCCAGAGACACCACAGAAGAAATGCCTGGTGATCTGCTTTTGTAAAGACTGCAGCCAAGAAAACCCTGTGGAGCAGTTCTACTCTGTAACACATGGAGTTGCCGTAAGTTGGAATCAACCTGACAGCAATGGGTTATTGTTGTTGTTGTTTGCTTGCTTGTTTTAATTGCCTTTAAAAGAAATTCCTTTTACAATGCAGCGTTAGTTCAAGAGGAGCCCTGGTGGCACAGTGGTTAGGTGCTTGGCTGCTAACCAAAATGTCGATGGCTCAAACACCCCAGCAGCTCCTTGGGAGAAAGATGTGGCAGTCTGCTGCCATAAAGATTTCAGCCTAGGAAACCCCATGGGGTTGTTCTACTCTGTCCTATAGGGCCCCTATTAGTAAGAATTGACTTGATGGCAATGGGTATTAGTTCAAGAGTTGGAACCTCAGTTCTAGAATCAACTCTGCTGCAGTTTATGTGACATTAGACACGCCCTTTAACTTTCCTGGGCTCAGCACCTACAATCATAAAATGAGGGAATTTCTCTGGATTATTTCTCAAATTTCACTGGTATTTTATTTACCACCACCACCTCAGACTGGCTTACTTAGGCAAAAAGAAAGAAAGAAAGAAAAAGAGAGGAGTCTCTTATTGGGAAAACGCTATTGCAGCTTTTGGAACCAAAGAAAAGGCTGAACATTGAGGCCCAGGGAAGGATAGGAACCAGGGTATCCTGGGGACCTTGGCTCATGCAATAGCTTCTATTCCAATCACCATCCATTTGATTATCTATTTTCAGTCGTGAAAACTTCTGGGAGCAAATCTGATTTACCTATCTTGGGTCAGGTGTCTCCTGTCTTAGATAACTTGGCGTTAGTAAGGATCAGTGAACATAGTCACCAGAAGAATTTTTAGGAGCCATAAACTATATTAATTTCTGCTGTTACTGGGCAGCATTTCTTTCTGTTATACATAAGGTCACCATGAGTCAGGGCTAACTCAAAAGCAAACAACAAGAATATTAACAGTTTCTAATTCTGTAGGTCTGTTATTTACCACTCTCTCCTCTTAAAAAAAAAATTAAGGAAGCTATGGAAAAAATTAATCCTTAGAAATAGTTGATTTAGTAACATGTAATTTATACACACCTTCCCAACATTAGCTAAATTGTAACAGATGAGCCTCTTTGGCCATCCAAAGTCAAGACTTTGAGTCAGTACTTCTGGGTTTTAATCGGTCTCAGACAAGAACTTGCAGGGGAAACTCAAAGCAGACATGAAGCCTTGGATGCTCTTGACAGCCTAGTTGGTCAATCACATTGGACACATGTAATCATGACATAGGCACACATGATATTTGCTTTTGGCGGTATTGCATGTAGTCGTTAGAATTTGCATTTCTGGGACATAGAGGTAGGAGTCATGCTTCCTGGATGCCTGAAGCCCACTCGTTTGACCAAGGAAGTCCATGTAATGTGGGTCTCTAGGGGTCTTCTGTTTACTGTCAGCCCCGGCACCAACAGAGTTTGCACAGCCCAGTTCAGCAGATGGTCAAGTAAGGCAACCAATCCAGACAACTCAGGATTTTCTTTGAAACTGTGTAGAGTACAACAGCCAGCAGTTGCTCCTTTTGTACAATTTGACCCTTAGTGGCCAATGTCATTTGACTTTCTCTCTTGCCCTTTAGTTGGATATTGCTAGCTCTGTTGTTGTTAGGTGCTGCCCAATTGATTCTGACCCATAGCCACCCCAGTGACAGAGCAGACTGCTCCATAGGGTTTTCTAGGCTGTAATCTTTATAGGAGCAGAATGCCATGTCTTTCTCCCGTGGAGCCACTGGGTGATTTCAAACCATCAACCTTTTAGTTAGCAGCCAAGTGCTTAACCATTGCACCACCAGGGCTCTAAATCCCAAACCAAACTCATTGCCATCAAGTCAGTTCCAACTCATATCGACCCCATAGGACGGGGTAGAACTGCCCACATAGGGTTTCCAAAGCTGTAATCTTTACAAAAGCAGACTGTCACATCTTTCTCCTGCAGAGTGGCTAGTAGGTTTGGGCCATCAACCTTTCCGTTAACAGCCAAGTGCTTTAACCCTGGTGGCACAGTGGTCAAAGTGTTCAGCTGCTAACTGAAAGGTCAGCAGTTCAAATCCACTAGCTGCTCTGCCGGAGAAAGATGTGACAGTCTGCTTCCGTAAAGATTACAGCCTTGGAAACCCTATGTGGCAGTTCTCCTCTGTCCTATGGGGTCGCTATGAGTTGGAATCGACTTGATGGCACTGAGTTACCAGGGCTCTAGGTAAGCAAAAAACTCCTTATTTTAGAATTTCAACTCCACATGTTTGTTTGATTTGACAACACTCTTCTCCCTTTTTTCCATCCCCTAAAATTGTGGTATCACTAATTTTTTAATGTTAATGAATTATGATTTATTGTTTGGAGATGTTTTGGGGGAGTTCTTTTAAAGACACCAAAGGCTATCATTGAGGAAAGGTCGAGCTTTCTTACTGCAGAGAGTTGGCAGCTGGGACCAGGCCAACATACTGTGAATCAGAACAAGGCCTCTGTCCTCAGATCTGTAATCAGTTTGTGTGAAGTTAGATGTGTGCTTCTTTTCGTGTGAACTGGGGAAATAGAAATTGTGCACCCCGGGGCAAATGGTGAGGGAATCCACGTTTATCTCTGGCACCATGGACTTTTCTCTGTTCTCTGTTCTTGGTGCATCTCCATGCCTCCTAGGGAAGGCGGCCCACCCAACACCTACCCATTTACCTCTAATGTGAAGGTTTGGCCTGAAGCTCTAAAGTCTGGTCTCTGCTTCTCCATTGCCACATGAAGTTCTGACATGACTAGATAATTGTGGGGGGAAAAGAGCTTGAAATCAAGAATCCTGCTGACAAACCTTAGTGCCCACTCCCACCAGCTATGACCTTAGCTGCTGCCCTTTCATCTCACCAGCTTCTTAGTTTTCCTTTGAATTCTCAAAGGAATGGAGAGAACAATGTGTATTGTATAGAGTAGCTGAGAGAATTAAATATAAGCACTATATAAATGGAAAATATCATCCTGAGAGTTATTGTTTTTGTTACTTTTTTATTTTCTTTGAGCAGGTTTCCAAAAAAGGACAAATAACTAAAAATGCCGTATGGATTGACTGTGGAATCCACGCCAGAGAATGGATTTCTCCTGCTTTCTGCTTGTGGTTCATAGGCTATGTAAGTATTCACATTCTTTTAAGTATATGGCCCAAGACTACCTATATCTGAATGACCTGAGTAGTTTATTAACTAATTAATTTTGCTTTTTCTTTTCTCCACCACCCCCCACCCCCACCACTGCCACCATGGGCTATTTATTTTAAGGTATTATTCCAAGTCAAGTCATAGATTCCTTTTTTTCTTTTATTTTTGTGGTTTAAGTGAAAGTTTACAATTTAAGTTAGTCTCTCATACACAAATTTATAAATACATTGTTATGTGACCCTAGTTGCTCTCCTTGTACTGTGACAGCACACTGGTCCTTTCCACCCCAGATGTCCCGTGTCCATTCAACCAGCTCCTGATCCTCTCTGCCTTCTTATCTCAGCTCTGGACAGGAGCTACCCATTTAGTCTCATATCTACTTGAGCTAAGATGCACACTCTTCACGAGTATCATTTTATGTCCCACAGTCTAATCTTTGTGTGAAGAGCTGGCCTCGGCAATGGTTTTAGTCTTGGGCTAACAGAGAGTCTGGGGGCCATGTCTTCCGGGGTCCCTCCAGTCCCAATCAAACCATTAAGTCTGGTTTTTTACTAGAATTTGAATTCTGCACCCCACTTTTCTCCCACTCTGTCAGGGACCCTCTGTTGTGTTCCCTGTCAGGGCGGTCATTGTGGTAGCTGGGCACCATACAGTTCTTCTGGTCTCAGGCTGATGAAGTCTCTGGTTTATGTGGCCCTTTATGTCTCTTGGGCTAATACTTTCCTTGTGTCCATGGTGTTCTTCATTTTCCTATACTCCAGGTGGGTTGGGACCAATTGATGCATCTTAGATGGCTACTCGCTAGCTTTTAAGACCCCAGACACCACTCACCAAAGTATGATGCAGAACATTTTCTTAATAAACTTTGTTATGCCAATTCAGGTCATAGACTTCTTGATTCAAAATCTCTGGAGGTGAGGCTTGGATGAGGCTTAATTACCCAAATTAAGTTTGAAAACCATGATCTCAATCTTCCTAAAGGTTGTTGACGGAGCCCTGGTGGTGCGAAGGGTTATGTGCTTAGCTGTTAACTGAGGGTTGGTGGTTCAGACCTACCCAGTGATACCATGGTAAAAAGACCTGGCCATCTGCTTCCATAAAGATTACAGCCTTGGAAACCCAATGGGGCAGTTCTACTCTGTCACATGGGGCCACTATGAGTCGAAAACAACTCGACAGCACACAACAACAACACAAAGATTGTTAATCTTTTCCTTCCGACATTTCTATCTGGGCTGAACACTGGAGAATAATTAAGAAATAATATGCTGGTCGTAATATGTTTACTAAGGAGCTCTGGTTGCACAGTGGTTAAAGTACTCAGCTGCTAACTGAAAGGTCGGCAGTTCAAATCCATCATCTACTCTGTGGGAGAAAGACATGGCAGTCTGCTTCCACAGAGACTAAAAAAAACTGTTTGCTGCTGAGTCTGAATCATAGCAACCCTATAGGACAGTATAGAACTGCCCCATAGGATTTCCAAGGAGCAGCCAATGGATCTGAACAGCCGACCTTTTGGTTAGCAGCCAAACACTTAACCAGTATACCACCACAGCCTTGGAAACCCTATGGGGCAGTTCTACTCTGTCCTATAGGGTCGCTATGAGTCGGAATCCACCTGACGGCAATGGGGTGGGTTTTTAATATGTTTACTAGGTAGAAGAAAGAAGTGACGCAATTATCTAAGTTGGATCCCAATTAATCCTTTTTCCTTTGGTTTGAACTATCCAGACGTCTTTTGCCATTTTCTGCCTCTGGAAACGAAACATAAAGCACAACATTACAGAGCAGATCATATTTTCCCACACGTCATAATTGGGGATTTTGTCCCTGAAGAAAGGTTTGGCATCAAGGAAACCATATATAAGACAAATAGTATGTCATTAAAATAAAAAATATAATGGCTACAAACCTCTGCAAATGAAAACAGTAAAAATTATCCTTTAAATCCTATAAGGTGGACATATATGTCCTCTATCCTGATTTATATAAAGAGCACTTGCCACTGAAAAAATAACTCCAAACATGTGTCCTTCCCATAATGGTCATTTTTGTCTTCATATTCACAAACGCATAGTAATACAAAAGAATGCATTAGAAAGTTAAGTGTTTGCCACGTAGATAGAGCTGCCTTAACAAATGAGATATTTTAAAGGTAAGTGTCAAAGGTGGAAGGTAGAAGTATGCCTGCCTCTTCTAGGACTTCACAAATGCAGCCTCCCTAGCTACCTTCATGGCCTTCCCACCCTCCCCTCCCCCGGGCAGAGCTGCAGCATTACAGACCCCACAGAAGAATTCCCAGCCAGTGTTGACACTTCTTTGACCAAATGCAGATGGTTCCAACTGACCAGACCCTTAGCCCAGCCCAGTCATTTTGACCATCTAGAACCTTCCTAAAGTTCGGTAGTTTTACTCCTTTTAGGTCATGAATGGAGCAGGGCACAAAACGAGAGAAAAACACTTGCTTTTCATTCCATCACTGAACCTGAGAAGGGCCAGAAAGAAAATTCGATTCATACTGAATCTAATCCATATTGGTGAAGCTGTCCCTAATCACTACCCTTTCCAACCCAACACCTCTTCCCCGTTATTAACCAACCTACCCTTTACCCCACCAGCTTGCTGAATCTTTGTAAGATTAAATTATTTAATCCACAAATATTTATACATTGCTTGCAAGGTTCCAGACCCCAGAGATACAATGAGGAAAAAGATACAGCCCAAGGAGCTTACAGTCTAGTATTTTTCCCCAACAATGGGAACCTGGCTTTTGTAGCCCAAGCCTACATAAACAATAAGCCTTTTTAAAAATGGACGTTTTAGAAGCTCCATTGCAGATTGAACCATTGGGATCCATAGGGTTTTCATCGGCTGATTTTTTAGAAGTAAATCACCAGGGCTTTGTTCCTCAGGAAGCCTAAGGCTAGTCGCTTCTCTCTATGCCTCTCATTCATTTTCTCTCTGGACGTGAGCAGATTTAGATTCCTTCTATTGCCACAAAGGAGGCCTGATGGCATAACAGTTAAGTGCTCGACTGCTAACCAAAAGTTGGCGGTTCAAACCCACCAGCTGCTCCATGGGAGAACAGACCTGGCAATCTACTCCCATAAAGATTACAGCCTAGAAAACCCTATGGAGCAGTTCTGCTCTGTCCTACAGGGTCACTACGAGTCAGAATTGACTCAATGGCACACAACAACAATCTTTTTCTGATAACAAATGCCAGGTGATTGCTGAAAAACGTCTCCAACCCAAATTTACAAATTTGTAGCATAAAAAATGTATTTACTGTTTACTACTTAAGGGATTGCTTCTCTCAGTCTATACATTTTGCTTCCTTTTCATTAAGCTTCTATTTCTGACCTATAGTAGATTAAAACAAAACAAACAAAAAAAACCCTTGCATTTTTTCTTACCCTTTTCCCATATTTCATAAGTGGTTAATCCATTACAAAGGATTTTAATATGGCTCTTGTGATCATTTTAGAGAGAAATAAGGATATAATATTTTAAATATTTAAAGGGAAAATGATAAAGTGTTCGGTATAGTACAATTAGGATTCAAAAGACTTCTTTTGCTTTTGTCAATAATGAAAAAATTTCTTAACAAAATCTTTGAATAAAGGTTGGAACAACAATTTCAAACTAATCCAAAAATTAAAGTGTAGTAATGCTGCCATAAATGAAGATTTTAAATCAAACTTAGCCCTAGATGAAATGATTTAACCAGCTAAAATGTGTCTTTATGGTCCTCTTGCCTCTCTTTTGGTCATTTTGGGTGAATGTTTGTCATCAGAATATAGATGCCCCTTATATCATGTTGGAATATGTGACCCTAAGCCGGGTATGAGTCCTAGAGGAGACAACAGCAGGTGTAAGATGGTACCTATCAGGAAAGTCATAGCTAGTACCTAGGAGAAGATTCCACTGATTCTAAAGCCTAATGACCTGATGCTTGACAGACACATTCATTTCTAGCAAGAATTTAGCTCCACAACAAGTTCTAGGCAAAATTTAGAAAATAGAATTTATTGGTGCTCTACTAAAAATCCATCTGTATGAGTCCATAAGGTCAGTCTTTAATCTAAAGCAAAGATGTGAAGGTAAGGGAGCAGGGAAACTAGAATACTGGAAATGGAACAACAGAACACATTTAAAAAGAATGTTGACACACTGTGAAAAATGTAACTAATGTCATTGATCAATTTGTGTGAAAACTGTCAAATGGGAACCTAACTTGCTGTGTAAACTTTCACGAAAAACCCAGTAAAATATTTTTTTTTAAAAATAGCATCTAATCATATCTGGACATAAGACAAAGTGCATTTAAGCTCTGATTGATGTGGATTACTAAAGAGGGAGCTGGAGTATAGCTAGATTTTTGTTTCCTTAAATTTTTGAATGTAGTGAGCTTTATTATCTTATTTTATGGCTTTCATAAAGAATTACTTTTAGAAGGGAAGTTTTAAAAATTTATGATTCTATTTTCTGCCTCTATTAAATAGGAAGACTGTGTGTCCTGTGTCCAAGGCATTTACCATCACTTGGTAGCAGAGTACCCTAAATTCAGTCCTTTGAGGAATTAATACTCTTCCTGAAAGTTAAATCTGCAAATCTAAACACACCAAATGACTTTGGAGAGGAGGGGAAAGCACATAAAAGAAATAGACTAAGTTTAGAAGGACTTAAAACAGATGTGCTTTTTAATTTGCAGGTAACTCAACTCTATGGAAAGGAAAGAATGTACACTAATCTTCTGAGACACATGGACTTCTATGTCATGCCAGTGGTTAATGTGGATGGTTATGACTACAGCTGGAAAAAGGTAGGTGGTTAACGTGGGTGGTTATGAGTACAGCTGGAAAGAGGTAGGTGGTTAA
>NW_004443980.1:8788304-8792950 GCF_000243295.1 Trichechus manatus latirostris
CTGGAAAGAGGTAGGTGGTTAACGTGGGTGGTTATGAGTACAGCTGGAAAGAGGTAGGTGGAGACAAAGAGGAGAAAACACACCCCCTTTGGGGACACAAAATATCCAGGCCAAATTATTCATAGAATCCTGGGTCCTTGGCACAATGGTTGCATTATGAAAATATAAATTTTAATTTTTATTATGGAAAATGTCAAATATCTAGAAAAGTGGGAGCAATTATAAACTATGTGATCGTCATGCAGCTTCAACAATGATCACCTCATCGCCAGTCTGTCATCTCCATCCCCCTCCACTTCTGCCCTAGACTATTATTGTGAAGCAGATCCCCCATATTATATCATTTCATCAATGACTATTTCAGTATACATCTCTAAAAGAAACCCAAACCAAACCCATTGCCGTCAAGTTGATTCTGACTCGTGGGGACCCTATAGGACAGAAAAGAACTGCCCCATAGGGTTTTCAAGGAGCGGCTGGTGGATTCAAACTGCCAACCTTTTGGTTAGCAGCCAAGCTCTTACTTAACCAGGGCTCCTTAAAAGAAAAGGGCTCTTAAACAAACAAACAAAGACCACAATATAATTGTACTGTACCTAAAATTTAACAATTATTACTTAATACCATCAAGTATCTAGTCAGTATTCAAATTTCCAAATGTCTCACAACTTTTTAAATCATTTATTTCTTTGATACAGGATTCATCTAATCTTCATATGTTATGCATGATTAGTTAATGTAATGTGTCTTTTAGGTCTGTTTTCGTGTATAATCTCTCCCTCCATCTCTTGCTCTCTTTTTTCTCCCTTGCAATTTATTTGTTGAAGAAAAGAGTTTTGCAAGGCTGGGTTTTGCTGATTGCATTGCCATGTTGTCATTTAATGTATTCCTCTGTCCTCTGTATTTCCTGAAAATTGACATTTGGATTCTAGAGGCTTAATCAGATTCAGTTATATTTTATTTTATTTTTGACGCGACTGCTTCATATTGATATCGTGTTCTCCTATCAGAATGTACATAATGTCTGGTTGTCTCTTTTTGTGATGTTAGCTGCCATTGATGCACAATGCTGGGATCCATTAACTCTTACTAAGAATAATGTGCATAGTATTTTGATTTGCAAAATCATGAACTGCAAGAGTTAGAACAGCATTCTAACTTAATTTGCATTTTAATGAAATTGTGTTCTAACTAGTATGTGAATGTAAATCTCCATCCTCTAACTCAATCATGAGCACAAGTGTAAGTATCATGGTCAAGTTCATATATACTGAAAACCATTATTACTTCTAGTCCATCCACATTACAATTCATGAAAAATTACTCACTGAATATAAAGTACAGTCCTTTATAATTTAATGAAGGATACATAAAAACATAACTAAGCATATGTATATATATACATGTTTTGAAAAACCTTCCAAACTGCATGTGATGTGGGGGTTGCCTCATAACCCCACCCCACAACTTAAAGTTTGTGCAGCAACCGTTTACATTATCAAACTTCCCAGTTTACTCTAGAACCCAAATGGGGAATGTGTCTGATGTTTAAAACCAGTCAATCACTACCATTAAAGAAGCAGTCTGGCTGGAGGTGTCTTCACATTTCCACCTCCTGTAGCTTTTAAATGAGTGTGTGGAGTTCATCAAAGCGAGCATTGAAAATCAGGACTAATAGTTTTAATTTGAGTTGAGATATAATTAAAATCACTTTACTTTTTGTAGAAGGAGCTCAAAGTGATACTGTGCACAAAATTAATTTAAAGGGAAGAAGTCTAAATGAGGCCAATGAGCAGTGTCTGAGTTATCTACTGCTGCAATAGCAGATATACCACAAGTGGATGGATTTAAGAAACAGGAATTTATTTTCTCACAGTTCAGGAAGCTGGAAGTCTGAAATCAGGGAACTGGCTCTAGGGAAGACTGTCTCTATTTGTTGGCTCTGGGGGAAGGTCCTTGTCTCTTCACCTTCTATTCCTTGGCCCCTGGACCATCTTCATGTGATGTGGCATCTTCTCCCATCTCTGCTTGCTTGCCTCTTGCTTCTAATCTGCTCCTTTTATATCTCCAAAGAGATTGACTCAAAACACAGGTTACACTAATATTGCCATATTAACGTAACAAAGAAAACTCATTGGGTATTATCACAACAGGCACAGGGGTTAGGATTTACAAGACATATTTTGGGGAGGCACAATTAAATTCATAACAAGCAGCTTAGTTGAACCAAATCAAATTATTACCTTTATAGGTCAAAATTGAGCTAAATTAGTTTTATTTGGTTCAAGCCATCACAGAAAATTTTACCAGACAATGTTAAACAGGTAACAATAGATTTCATTGAGGGCTATCCAATAGGGGAGTGAGACCAGACCTAAGTCTGAGCTCCAACTCTTTGAAGCAGAGGTCAGCACGGTTTTCAGACTGAAGTGAGCTAGTGGAAAAGTACTGAAGGACATTAGGGGAAGGTTAGGCAATGGGCTGTGTTGATTACATGGAGTTATCTCCTGAGTTTACTGTTAAGGGCAGATGGAACATGTTGTATCTGGATTCTGTAAGGCCAGGATGAGAGAGAGGTCAGGGGCCTAGAGTCCAGAAGAAGCCTACCTAATGTTTAGGCAAGCTGAGGGGAGCATTAAGGCCGTCTAAGACAGCCCTTTTCTGAAACACACACACACAAAAACCCAAACCTATTGCTGTCAAGTCAATTCCGACTGACAGCAACCCTATAGGACAGAGTAGAACTTTCCTGTAGAGTTTCCAAGGCTGTAATCCTTACAGAAGCAGACTGTCACATCTTTCTCCCACTGAGCAGCTGGTGGGATCGAACTGTTAACCTTTCAGTTAGCAGCCAAGAGCTTAACCACTGTACCACTGGGGCTTCTTGGAACACAGAGAGTTTAAGTGCAATTGAGACCTGGATAGAAATAGGGTCTGTGGGAAAGGAACACTGTGAAGAAAGTGACAGAATGAAGTGAGGGAAGAGATAGGGTTGAAGGAGAGAAACCCAACCAGGCTGCCTGGTCTTTTAAAAAGCATCTATTTCACATGATCGTCTTGTTTATTCAGAATCGAATGTGGAGAAAGAACCGATCTTTTCATGAGGACAATAGATGCATCGGAACAGATCTGAACAGGAACTTTGCTTCCAAACACTGGTGTGGTATGTTGTGTGCTTTGTTTCTAGCCATGTCTCATTAAAAGAGGGATGTTCTTAGAGAAAGGCTCATTAATTCAAACTAATTAAGGGGAGGCCTATCTGAATCAGGAGTCCCTGGGTGGTACAAATGATTAACGTGCTCAACTGCCAACTGAATGGTTGGAGGGTTTAGTCCACCCAGAGGTACCTGGAAAGAAAGGCCTGGTGATCTGTTTCTGAAAAATCAGCCACTGAAACCCCATAGAGCACAATTGTACTCTGACACTCATGAGGCCGCCATAAGTTGGAGTCATCTTGACAGCAAATGGTGGTAGTGATGGTATCTGAGTCAGGGAATAATTTAAATAATAAACTTTCTGGGTCAATATAATGACATGAATGTTGATTAGAGTCAGAAAATCACTTAACCTCTCCTGACAGCTGTTTCCTCATCTTTAAAATAACCTGTAAATCCCTGCCTTCTAGTTGATTCCAACTCATAGTGACCCTATAGGACAGAGTAGAACTGCCCCCTAGGGTTTCCAAGGAGCGGCTGGTGAATTTGAACTGCTGACCTTTTGGTTAGCAGCCCAGCTCTCAACCACTGTGCCACCAGGGTTCCCATCTTTAAATAATGGAGAGCAACTACTTAAGGTTGCTTCTAGCTTCAAAATTCTTTGATTCTAGAATAATAAGGAAGTGACTGTTAAGGAGCCTACTTCAATAAACAAATAACATACATCATTAGGCTATCAAAGACCAGGGTTTGGTGGGTACCTCTCATTTTCAGTTATATATGTAAATGTTTACTTCCACAGTGTTTGAAAACATTTTCCTTTTGTTTTCACTGGTGGTATAATAGTTAAGCGCTGGGCTGCTAACCAAAAGTTTGTCAGTTCAAACCCATCCAGCAGCTCCGTGGGAGAAAGACTTGGTGATCTGCTTCCTTAAAGATTCCAAGAAATGAAACTCATTGCCACTGAGTGGATTCTGACTTATATTGACCCATACAGGACAGAGTAGAACTGCCCCATATGGTTTCCAAGGCTGTAATCTTTACAGAAGCAGACTGCCACATCTTTCCCCTGCAGAGTGGCTGGTGGGTTCCAACCACCAACCTGTTGGTTATCAGCCATGGTCTTAGCCACTGTACCACCAGGGCTTCTTCCATAAAGATTACAGCCTAGATAACTCTATAGGGCAGTTCTACTCTGTTACATGGAGTTGCTATGAGTTGAAATCAATTTGACGGCACCTAACAATAACAATTCGCTTTCTTAACAAGCAGTGATGTCACTAGAGGGGTGTGGGTAATGTGGACTGCACCGCCTGACACTGTCAGAGGGGGTGACACCAAAATGACCCGAGGGTCCACGGCAGTGGCAGCGGCGGTGCTGAGGGAGGGACTGCCAAGGCAATGGGGTCACTAGGGTTGGTGTCACCCATCACCTGTCACCCAGTGTGGTAGCTTATCACCTCCCCCTCCCCCCATGTTCATGCACCTGTC